>NC_134886.1:20619118-20629118 GCF_041734735.1 Babylonia areolata | reverse complement strand
CAGTGATGGTCATTTTGGTGATATCAAGACTAATTATCAGTGAGATGATGTAACAGTGATGGTCAGTTTGATGAGGTCAGGTCAGTTATCAGTGAGATGCTATCATAGTCATTATCATTCTGGTGATATCAGAATAATCATCAGTAACAGTGATAATCATTTTGGTGATATCAGAACAAGTATCAGTGACGTGTTGTGATAGTGATGATACGTTTGGTGACGTGAAAATAATTATCAGTGAGATACTGTCATAGTTATTATCATTCTGTTAATATCAGAATAACTGTCAGTGAGATGCTGTCACAGGAATGGCTACTTTGGTGACATGATAATAATTATCCGCAAATGCTTTCACGGTGATTGTCATTTCAGTGATATCAAGAATAATTATCAGTGAGATGCTGTCACCGTGATGATTGTTTTGCTTGTATCATGATAATTACCAGTGAATGCTATCGAAGTGATTGTCATTTTGGTGATATCAGAACAAATATCAGTGAGGTTCTGCCACAGTTATTATCGTTTTTGTGATCTCAAATCAGTTATCAGTGAAATGTCACGGTGATCGTCATTTTGGTGATATAAGATTGGTTATCAGTGAGATAATTTCAGGATGGCCGAGCGGTCCAAGGCGCTGCGTTCAGGTCGCAGTCTGGTTCTCCAGGCGTGGGTTCGAATCCCACTTCTGACAACTTTCTCTCAAGGCCTGACTAAGCGCGTTGGGTTACGCTGCTGGTCAGTAGCGTATATGGATTTGTCCGAACGCAGTGACGCCTCCTTGAGCTACTGAAACTGAAAACTGTCACAGTGATTATCACTTTGGTGATACAAGATCAAAGATCAATTATCATTGAGATGCTATCATAGTTATTATCATTTAGGTGACATCGGAATAATTACCAGTGAATGCTGTCACAGCGATGATCACTTTGGTGATATCAGAACAATGATCAGTAAGGTGCTGTCACAGTGATTATCATCTTGGACGCAGTCGATATGAATTCACTGCCCCGATAAGCCTTAACAGGCTACGGGAATTTTAATCTTTTTTAAAACTGGTTATGTCAGCAAACATTGATTTACTTGTTGCCATCGCAAGTACAGAATATTCTTGGCTTTGTTTGTTGCCACTTTCTGTAGTGAGTGCTATTCACGTGCATAGTAAGTGTTTTCGTTATTTTGCTAACTTCAGTTGTGAGTAGTGTTCGTGTGTGCAAGTGTTTTTGTCATGTTGCTAACTTCAGTAGTGAGTAGTGTTCGTGTGTGCAAGTGTTTCTGTCATGTTGCTAACTTCAGTAGTGAGTAGTGTTCGTGTGTATCAGTGTTTTTTGTCATGTTGCTAACTTCAGTAGTCAGTGCTGTTCGTGTGTGTAAGTGTTTTTGTCATGTTGCTAACTTCAGTAGTGAGTAGTGTTCGCGTGTATAAGTGTTTTTTTTTGTCATGTTGCTAACTTCAGTAGTGAGTAGTGTTCGTGTGTATAAGTGTTTTTTTTTGTCATGTTGCTAACTTCAGTAGTGAGTGCTATTCGTGTGTGTAAGTGTTTTTGTCATGTTGCTAACTTCAGTAGTGAGTAGTGTTTGTGTACAAGTGTTTTTGTCATGTAGCTAATTTCAGTAGTGAGTGGTGTTCGCGTGTATAAGTGTTTTTTTTGTCATGTTGCTAACTTCAGTAGTGAGTAGTGTTCGTGTGTATAAGTGTTTTTTTGTCATGTTGCTAACTTCAGTAGTGAATGCTGTTCGTGTGTGTAAGTGTTTTTGTCATGTTGCTAACTTCAGTAGTGAGTAGTGTTCGTGTACAAGTGTTTTTGTCATGTTGTTAACTTCAGTAGTGAGTAGTGTTCACGAGCACGAAGTGTTTGTTTTCTGTTGTCAATTTCTGCATCAGCGAGTGCATTTTAAGTGAATATGAAAATGTAATTGTTCAGTTTCTTATATATATATATATATATATATATATATATATATATATATAAGATATATATATATCTTCTTCTTCTGCGTTCGTGGGCTGCAGCTCCAACGTTCACTTGTATGTACACGAGTGGGCTTTTACGTGTATGACCGTTTTTAATCCACCATGTAGGCAGCCATACTCCGTTTTCATTGGTGTGCATGTTGGGTATGTTCTTGTTTCCGTAATCTACCGAACGCTGACATCGATTATAGGATCTTTAACGCGCGTATTTGATCTTCTGCTTGTGTATACACACGAAGGGCGTTCAGGCACTAACAAGTCTGCACATATGCTGACCTAGGAGATCGTAAAAATCTCCACCCTTTACTCACCAGGCGCCGTTACCGAGATTCGAACCCGGGACCCTCAGATTGAAAGTCCAACGCTCCCTAGAGGTAACGCGTCCGCTTAGGAAGCGAGAGAATCTGAGTGCACTGGTTCGAATCACACCGGCAGTCGCCAGTATTTTCTTCCCCTCCACTAGACCTTGAGTGGTGGTCTGGACGCTAGTCATTCGATGAGACGATAAACCGAGGTCCCGTGTGTAGCATGCATTTAGGGCACGTAAAAGAACCCACGGCACAAAAAGGGTTGTTCCTGGCAAAATTCTGTAGAAAAATCCGCTTCGATAGGAAAACAAATCAAAACGCAGGCAGAAAAATATACAAAAAAAGAGAGGAAAAATGGTGGTGCTGTCGGTGTAGCGACGTGCTCTCCCTAGGAAGAATAGCCCGAATCTCACACAGAGAAATATGTTGTGACAAAAAGAGTAATTACAAATACAAAATAGAAATACCT
This sequence comes from Babylonia areolata, assembly GCF_041734735.1. Lineage (NCBI taxonomy): Eukaryota > Metazoa > Mollusca > Gastropoda > Neogastropoda > Buccinidae > Babylonia > Babylonia areolata. The sequence goes on along the minus strand of NC_134886.1, from coordinate 20,626,366 downwards.
TCTCTTGCCTTCCCTTTCCTTCCCTTGCATTGCCATTGACTTGCTTTGCCTCAAGGCCTGACTGACTAAGTGCGTTGGGTTACGCTGCTGGTCAGGCATCTGCTTGGCAGATGTGGTGTAGCATATATGGATTTGACCGAACGCAGTGACGTCTCCTTGAGCTACTGATGCTGATACTGACACTTGCTTTGCCTTCTCTTCTTCTACTACGATTCTTCTTCTTTTTCTTCTTCTGCGTTCACTCGTATGCACACGAGTGGGCTTTTACGTGTATGACCGTTTTTACCCCGCCATGTAGGCAGTCATACTCCGTTTTCGGGGGTGTGCATGCTGGGTATGTTCTTGTTTCCATAACCCACCGAACGCTGACATAGTTTACAGGATCTTTAACGTGCGTATTTGATCTTCTGCTTGCATATACACACGAAGGGGGTTCAGGCACTAGCAGGTCTGCACATATGTTGACCTGGGAGATCGTAAAAATCTCCACCCTTTACCCACCAGGCGCCGTCACCGTGATTCGAACCCGGGACCCTCAGATTGACAGTCCAACGCTTTAACCACTCGGCTATTGCGCCCGTCTGCTACGATTTAATTAACACGATGGTGTTACTGTCGCAGCATCCTGTCCCAAGGAGGACCAGTTCCACTGCACCTTCTACCCGGACAACTTCTGTGGCCAGTTCGTGAACGTCCCTGAGGAGTGCCCCTACAAGTGCGGGGTCTGCAAGAAGTGAGGCACCACCACTACTACCGCTCTCCCCTGCATGCGTGCATGCAAGACCCACAGTTCAACGTTTGTTCAACGGAGCTGTTGCCGTCACGGGGCTGACTGCCCTGACATCTTCTGACAACTCTTTCTTGTCTGGTAGTCTGCGTGTAGACAAAGAAAGGGAAGGGAAAGCAACGTCTGCGTGGAATGCGTAAAACGGGTGGAATTCTATAGTCAGGGGGGCGAATACTTTTGTTGTTGTTGTTTTGTGTGTGAGTGTTAGCTAGCAGCCAGCCAGAGCTACGTTGGCGCGAAATGTGTAAAACGGAGAAATTATATACTAAAGGTGCAAGAAATTTGTTCTTCGTGTTTAGTTCTGGAGAAGTACAGGTGAACTGCTCAGTCGGGAAAAGGTATAGTCCATTTTGTTCCGTTTTATATTTGTTTTCTTTTTAATGAACTTTCGACAGGAAGTATGAATTTACATGTTTATAACACACACACACACACACACACACACACACACACACACACACACACACACAGCCCACCAAAAAAATCATGAAAACTGAAAGATTGATATTTATTGTTTGTGATATACCGAACAGAAACACACACACACCCACACACACACACACACACACACACACACACACACACACACGCACACACAGAGGTAAAAAAAAAATCTAATTTCTTCTTGGGGGTGCTCACCACACCGTTTTACGTATTAATATTTCACGCAGTCGTTGCCATCTTATTTGCGCAGACAAGCCACTGGTGGTCTAAACCTGAACAAACGTTACTCCAACATTCTGAGCTCCTTACCAAAAAAAAAAAAAAAAAAAAAAAAAAAAAAAAAGGACTTGTGCTTGCCTGGGTGGTGATGCCAGCAAGTGATGGATCATAGACCCCGTTTCCCGAGAGACTCCACACAGACTGGATTATGGATTGCTTGTTTTATTTCAAGAGAGAGAATTGTTGACGTGGGATGGATTACGGATCGCGCCGCCGTGTATATCGACAAGTCCACGGAAGGAAGTGAAGACTGTTGACTGTATTTATGGGACTGTATCGATGTTTGGTTGATACCACGTTGGTTCTCTGTCTCTCTGTCTCTGTCTTTCTCTGTCTCTCTCTCTGTCTCTCTCTGTCTTTGTGTCTCTTTCTCTCCTCTCTCTTTCTCTCGCTCACTTTCTCTCTCTGTCTCTTTGTCTCTGTCTCTATCTCTTTGTCTTTGTCTCTGTCTCTCTCTTTCTGTCTCCTACCTCTCCTTCGATTAACTTCCGTTGTAGCCTTTTATGGTTTCTGATATTTTTTTGTAACGAGCTGTGTTGTTAAGTGTCAAACCCCTTCCCCTGGACGAGTTAGTCTCTCCTTCCAATGCAATGTGTGTGACACGGTGACTGTTGACAAGAACGGCGCTGCAGGTTAAAAAGAAAAAAAAAAGAAAAAGAAAAAGACACCTGTTTTATACAGAATTGTTGATGCCGTTGCCTGGAGAGTCTATTCTACACAGGTGTAAAACGTCAGCCAATTGGTTATGTCTAGTGAATCACTGACAGGACTTGCTGACGTCACGAATGTTTCTGGGGGTGGGGGGGGGGGGGGGGGGGGGGGGGATGGCTTGCTTGTCATAATGTGAAGAGTTTTTTTTTTTTTTTCGGTTCGCTGAGAGCGATGACGAAGAGCGCAGGTTCTGATGACGAGGAGTTTTCTGAGACTTTTTTTTTAAGAGGTTGGCTTTGGTATTCCTGACACCCCTGTTGTTGGGGGTGGTGGGAGTGGTGGTGGTGGAGGGGGGGGGGGGAGATCTCTGGGTGTTGTGGTCCTGACATTTTCAGGTGAGGAGCTCCTTACTTTTCACTTCACTGACTTCTCTTTTCTGTAGGTTTTCTGTTAGAGAAAACACCGCCACATATTTTGGGCGACTCAGATTAGTGTAGAAACTGTTTGTACTTTTTGCAGTTTTTTTTTTTTTTTTTTAAATCACCGTGTGTGTGTAATAAACAATTGTTGTTTTTTTAATGTTTTATACGTTATCTGTAGACAATGTGCACCATATAACAACATATTTGGTCTGTAACGTTGTCTTTGTCTGTACCTGGATTGCTCATTTCATAGTGTCAAACATCATGCAGAAAATAGAAACCAGCCAACAAAAGCAAGCAAGCTGACAAACAGACTCACTAGGAAAACACAGGAAGGATAATCACACAAGCAATGAACATTCATCAGCATTCATCAGCCCACCAGTAAACCGCATGGGGCAGCCAGCCAACAGCCAACAGTCAGTTAACTAAGAAAGCAGCAGCTGAATCAAATAAACAAGAGAAACAGTTATGTGAACCAACCCCCAATCTAACAATACACGTAAATCAAATACACAGATACATAAATTCACTTACGATCTATTTTGACCCACAATCGAACAATACATGTAAATCACTTCGGATCTATTCTGACCCGCCATCTAACAATACATGTAAATCAAATACACAGATACATAAATTCACTTACAATCTGTTTTGACGCACAATCTACATATGAATCAAATACACACATACATAAATTTACTTGCAATCTAATTTGAACCACACTCTAACAATACGTGTAAATCAAATACACAGATACAGGAGTTTACCTACAATCTATTTGCGACAATCTGGTTTGATTTAATCTTTGTTTAACCTTTCTTTTTTTTCTTTCCTGCCTTCTTTTCTTCCTTCTTTCCTTCAACCCGCTCCTCTGTACCCGTTCTTTGTTCGTTCATTTTTCTTTCTTTCTTTCTTTCTTTCTCTCTTTTTGACTGGTTTTCTGTTTTCTTTTCTATTTCATTTCACTGCATTGGGTTTCCCGCGTTTTTTTTTTTTTTTTTTTTTTTTTTTGCTAACTAACTTGTTTACCCTTTCTGCCCTATTTGACTGCAAAGTTTAGTGAGAAGAAAATTTCTCGAAATTGTGTCCCTTTATCTTCATGCAGGAACAATTGACTCCCTTGTTTCCTGCGCGTGTTGTAATATATTCTGCTTGCTTAGTGATACGAGTATGGAGGAGACATGTGTTGTTATATACTTTTTATATAGAGTGAAATGTGTTGTATAGATTTGTGCAGAATGCTTGTTGTACAGATTTTGTCTTCGGTATTGTCTGTTGATTTTTTTTTAGTCTGTCGTCCATTGTACTGGTTTTCGTCTTCAGTTGCGAGAGAGTATCAGTATTGCCCTCCCCCATGTACGGTCCAAAAAATGAAATCGTTTTTGTCCTCGAAACTTGATTTTCTTATGTAATAATATACGTTTTGTTTTGTTTGTCTTTAACGCGTTGTTTTAATTTTGTGTCATACCTTTTTTTGTTTTGGTTACAGTTCTTGATTTTGTAATTTGTTTTTATTATCAAAGTGTTGTTGGTTTTTTGGAGCATGTATAGACCTTTTGATGCACTTGCACCCAAGACCCCCACACACGCACACGCACCCCCAGCCCCAGTCACACACACACACGCACACACACGCGCGTGTACACACACACGCAAACACACACACACACACACACACACACACACACACACACACACACACACACACACACACACACACACACTTACAGACATAGCACAGACAGAGACACAGACACACAGACTCAGGCAGAAAGACACAAACACACACAGACACACACGCGCACGCGCGCGCGCACACACACACGAACTGTAACCTTGCTCTCATTCTTAATTGCTGATCTCATATATTCGTTTTGTTTCTTTTCATCAGGTCAGATCGGTTCATAAAATCGTGTACATCATTTTGGAGAGAATCTTACAGCATTGGCTCTCAGTGTTATCATTAAATCTATCCGACACTCAATGCACATAAAGCATACACCAAATATACATTTACCATGTTGTATTTTCGAACTGACTGGAATTTTTTTTTATAACTTTGATATCATGACATTAACACCAGCAGTAACGATGGCGATGTTAACAAACAGCGTGATGAATTGACGTGGGAAGGTTCACTGATACTTTTCACTTATCCTTGTGTTACGTCAAAACTGAAAGTTAACTAGGAAAACTTCAAGACAGAGCCATACGTGACCAAACATGCAGTTAAAAAAAAAAAAAAAAAAAAAAAACAAAAAACACAACAAACAAACAAACAAACAAACACACACAAAACCCACAAGCAAGCATCCCTATCATTCACTTCCTCGCGTGAGTGTTTTCGGTGATTTTCCAACATCTCGCGTGAGTGTTTTCGGTGATTTTCCAACATGACTGTTTTCGGTGATTTTCCAACATCTCTCGTGTAGTTTCGTTGTGGTGTGTAGATGTGTAGAAAGTGTTGTCGTGCACAATAAAGATCTGAAGCATACATACTGTTGTCAGCCGTCTGTGCTGCTTGCTTGACACGAGAGAGAGAGAGAGAGAGAGAGAGAGAGAGAGAGAGAGAGAGAGAACGGAAACGGAACGGAGTGGTCAATTCACATACAGGCCTCATAGCTCAGCCCCAAGTGAAGGGGTTAACATGAATAAAGAACAACTCAATAAAACAGCATAAGCAAACAGATTAATTACAGATGACAAAACAAACAAACAAACAAAAAAAAAAACCCACCCAAAAACAACAACATAATTATATTCATTTCACCAAGAAATTAATTACAGATGACAACCCCCCAAAAACAACAACAACAACATAATTATATTCATTTCATCAAGAAGCTATGTCTCTAAGTTTGAAAGCTTTATACAAAAACAAAGAAAAATCACAAACGAGAGAGAGATAGATTGATAGAGATAGATAGATAGATACAGATAGATAGATAGATAGATAGATAGAGAGAGAGAGAGAGAGAGAGAGAGAGAGAGAGAGACCAGACCAGACCAGACCAGACCAGACCAGATCAGATGATTTATTCAGATAGGCCATAGCCCCTACTGAAGGGGTAAAAACAAAGTACATCAATCAACCAACCCTTTTGTCTGTAGAAAAGCAAATACTATTTACTCAAGGTATGAACACATTACTGATGCATAGTTTATGTAACATCTCTAATCTGCTTGAGAGATGTATACAGAAATATTATCACATGTTGACCAGTTTAAGTAACATCTATAATCTGTTTGAGAGATGTATACAGAAATATTGCCACATGTTGACCAGTTTAAGTAACATCTATAATCTATTTTCTCCCCCTCCGCTAGGCCTTGAGTGGTGGTCTGGGCGCTAGTCATTCGGATGAGACGATAAACCGAGGTCCCGTGTGCAGCATGCACTTAGCGCACGTAAAAGAACCCACGACAACAAAAGGGTTGTTCCTGGCAAAATTCTGTAGAAAAATCCACTTCGAGAGGAAAAAAACCAAATAAAACTGTACGCAGGAAAAAAATACAAATAAAAAAAAAAGGGTGGCGCTGTAGTGTAGCGACGCGCTCTTCCTGGGGAGAGCAGCCTGAATTTCACACAGAAATCTGTTGTGATAAAAAGAAATACAAATACAAATACAAGGTCACGTGATAAGAGTATAAAACATAACATCCAATAATGAGGAAACGACATGCGACAAACAAACAGACACACAGACACACACGCAAACACACACCCAGACACACATTTTTTTTTCTTTTTCTCCAGCTTATTTACTGTCATGGTATCCACTCCTGGCGCCGTTTATCTAACACGTCTTGTAAACTACAGTGTTTGGAAAACGTTTCCCCGAGTGAAGTCTACATGTCAACAGAAGAGTATGACCAACACAGAACTTCAGTTCAGTCAGACGTCCACACACGAAAAAACTCGATATATCCACCGTGTGAGGATACAAAACAAGTATGTGTGGAAAACAAAAGTCTTGGCTGACAGCTGAAAAGCTTCTGATACATCGTGCGCGTGCCGAAAATACAAAGAGAATTTATTTGTATTTGTATTTGTATTTCTTTTTATCACAACAGATTTCTCTGTGTGAAATTCGGGCTGCTCTCCCCAGGGAGAGCGCGTCGCTACACTACAGCGCCACCCATTTTTGGGGTATTTTTTCCTGCGTGCTGTTTTTTTTAAATTTTGTTTTTTCTATCGAAGTGGATTTTTCTACAGAATTTTGCCAGGAACAATCCTTTTGTTGCCGTGGGTTCTTTTATGTGCACTAAGTGCATGCTGCACACGGGACCTCGGTTTATCGTCTCATCCGAATGACTAGCGTCCAGACCACCACTCAAGGTCTAGTGGAGGAGGAGAAAATATCAGCGGCTGAGCCGTGATTCGAACCAGCGCGCTCAGATTCTCTCACTTCCTAGGCGGACGCGTTACCTCTAGGCCATCACTCCAAGAAGAACTCGTTGTTCATTAGAACAGCTGCAGACTGGAACAATCTGAACGACGACGAGCTGCTGCCAAGGGTGCAGGACCACCATCAGAGTGGCAGCAGCATGCGCGCTGTGTAGAAGCTACACAGCCAACCCCCACACCCCCTCCCCCCACGCCCCCCCTCTAGCCCCTCCCGTTGCGTATAATATAACCGACTAGGCTCCCACTGCGTA
>NC_134886.1:20614118-20616618 GCF_041734735.1 Babylonia areolata | reverse complement strand
CACACACACAGATGATGATGATGATGATGATGATGATGATGATGATGATGATGATGATGAAGAAGTTTTATTGAAGAAACACAAGGTTCATTTCAAAGGGGAGTTGGGGGATAGATTATTCAGCGTTAAAAAAAAAAATCAAAAAAATCAAGAAGACAGACACTGTCATGAAGAGTTGTATGATAGTCGTGTTCGACTTTGACCATCAGAAGAGAGAGAGAGAACCCAGAACTCAAAACGTGTTTATTCAAGGATTAAGAGAGAGAGAGAAAGAGAGAGAGAGAGAGAGAGAGAGAGAGAGAGAGAGACAGACAGACAGACAGACAGACAGACAGAAGGACGGACAGAGAGAGAGAGAGAGAGAGAGAGAGAGAGAGAGAGAGAGAGAGAGAGAGAGAGAGAGAGAGAGAAAAACAGGCTGACAGCTTCAACATAAGCCTACTATATCATTCGCCACGTGGCAAGAAGCCTAGATTTTCCCCTGGCAAACACAGACCTACACCCATCTTCTTTCATTCACATCACGTGCTCCCCGATAAAAAAACAAACAAACATCCCCACAGGTGCGCTGACTCTCTACAAGTAGAACAAAACAAGTCTTTAAAAACGACAACAGAAAAACAAAACGCCAACGTGGACATCATCCCCAGGTTCTCTTCGTGGAAGATAAAAGCGAGTCAAGTGGTTCACGTACAACGCTGCTTCTTCGGGTGACAGATATCTTGGACAGACGACACGTCTAGACAGGGCCGAGGGTACCTTTTGTTTTTTTGCAAACAACAGGCATCATAATGAGATTTCTCTTCGCAGTTCTGCTGCTGGTTTGTGCAGGTGAGTTCAGAATTAATCTCCTGCCACGGGTGAGTTGCACAAGCGAACTTTTAGCAGTGCTAAGTTTGATAAGAGTTCATTACACGAACTTAGCTTAAAATTTGTGTGGAATCAAAAAAACAAAACCGCATTAGCAGAAAAGTAGCAAGAAAAAGAATAGGGGAGGGAGGAATAGGATTTCCAGATTTAACTTGCTTTATGCATGCTTTAAAATTAAGTTGGATAAGAAAACTAAAACCTACAAATCATAAGTGGAAATTGGCTCTGTTATCAATGCATCCAAATATAGAAAACTTAGACAAATTTGGACCAAATAGTTTGTTCAGTGCATATAACGACAACTTATTTAAAAAGACACATTTCAAGCATATAAACATTTCTTTGACAAAATTAAACCCACAAATCAAGCCAAAACATTAGCAGAACCATTAAAAATATGATAAACTGAATATAAACATTTCACTAAGGCAGAACGAATGGATTAATAAGAATGCTTGCTTCATTGCTGACCTGTGCATTGAAGATGGAAGTTTCATGACATATACTGATTTCATCAATAAATACCATATTCGAACTAATTTTCTAAGCTATGCAGCAGTTATTAAAATGATAAAAGCTTTCGTTCGAACATTGGATATACATTTAGAAAACAATTGCAAATCAAATTACTCCAGAGCATTACATCTGATATGCTCAGTGAAGAAAGGAACAAGCTTTTCTTGTAAAGGATAATAATAATAATAATAATGGTATTTATATAGCGCTGAATCTTGTGCAGAGACAAATCAAAGCGCTTTCGCACCAGTCATTCACACGCATGCATAACTCTAAAAGTGTAGAAACTAAAGACAAGGAAAGGCAGGCAAGGGAGGCTATTTTGGGAAGAGGTGGGTTTTAAGACCAGGCTTGAAGGAGCTGAGTGTGGAGACTTGACGAAGCGAAAGAGGAAGTTCATTCCAATCGCAAGGTCCAGAGACAGATAAAGAACGGCGGCTGACAGTCGAGTGTTTGAACTGGGTATGCGTAAACAGAGTGGATCCGAAGCCGATCGTAGTGAGCGAGATGGAGTGTAGAGGTGAAGGCAGCCATAGAGATAGGAAGGGGCAGTTTTGTGAATACATTTATAACATGGAGTGCTGATCGTGTACTTTATTCAGTGTGAGACAGGGAGCCAGTGGAGATGTTGCAAAAGAGGGTGACGTAGAAGCAAGATTTTGTAAGAAATGGAATGACAAACTATGTACAGAAGACATTCAAAATGATTCAAAATATTCAGGAAATTAAGTTAAAATGGTTTCAGAAACGACTAATACAGAAAATACTTGCCACCAATGTATTTCTGTCACACATGGGAGTCAAAACTGATAAGAGATGCTCTTTTTGCCATAATGAGAAAGACACAACTGAATATATATTTTGGAGATGTACACATACCAACCGCCTTCTGGAAGCAGTGAGAGCAAGTAATCAATAGTAAATGCAGAGACATTTCATCTTTTTTCCTTAAATGAGACAAATGTAATTGTAGGAAATGATTCTCATTTTTAAATCTGATAAAATATTAAACTTCATTTTACTTTTTGCAAATTTCTTTATTTACAAGTGCAAAATGAGAGAAGAAACACACACACACACACACACACACACACACACACACACACACACACAC
>NC_134886.1:20606618-20611618 GCF_041734735.1 Babylonia areolata | reverse complement strand
CGAATCTCGGTGACGGCGCCTGGTGGGTTAAGGGTGGAGATTTTTACGATCTCCCAGGTCAAGATATGTGCAGACCTGCTAGTGCCTGAACCCCCTTCGTGTGTATATGCAAGCAGAAGATCAAATACGCAAGTTAATGATCCTGTAAACCATGTCAGCGTTCGGTGGGTTATGGAAACAAGAACATACCCGGCATGCACACCCCTGAAAACGGAGTATGGCTGCCTACATGGCGGGGTAAAAACGGTCATACACGTAAAAGGCCACTCTTGTGCATACGAGTGAACGCAGAAGAAGAAGAGGAGAAGATTGATATGGATACCTATATAACGCCTATACTCGGTGGTAGACCAAGCTCTAAGCGCTTTACAAACAAGGGGTCATTTACACAACAGGTTGCCTACATGGGTAGAGCCGACTGACGGCTGCCATTAGGCGCTCATCATTTGTTTCCTGTGTCATTCAATCAGATTTCAGGCACGCACACATACACGCTCAGACAAACATGTAACATTTAACATTTTACGTGCATGACCGTTTTGTTTATTTACCCCGCCATGTAGGCAGCCATAGTCCGTTTTCGGCGGTGTGCATGCTGGGTATGTTCTTGTTTCCATAACCCACCGAACGTTGACATGGATTACAGGATCTTTAACGTGCGTCTTTGATCTTCTGCGTGCGTATACACACGAAGGGGGTTCAGGCACTGGCAGGTCTGCACATATGTTGACCTGGGAGATCGGAAAAATCTCCACCCTTTACCCACCAGGCGCCATCGAGATTCGAACCCGGGACCCATAGATTGAAAGTCCAATGCTTTAAGCATTCGGCTATTGCGCCCGTACACATGAGTCAGTCGTGTCCGACTATGACCATCAGCTCAGCAGAGGAGGCAACTGCTGTCCCGACTAAAATTTGGGGTTGAATTTGATTATAGTGGAGAGTGTCTTGCCCATGTTACACCCCCACTCTCTCGGCCAAGAAGGTGTAGGACAGTCGGTGTTGGGATGGTTCCCAAAGGCCAAAGAGCCCCCACGGCTGCAGCACTGAGAGCCAGTGCAATTTTTTTTGTGTGTGTGTGTTGTGTGAATGGTGTGTTTGGGTAAATACCTGTATGGCGTGTGTTGTATATGGCCAGAGTGGTGTCTGTTCTGTGCATACAAATGGTTTGCAATGTGCTATACCTGAGTAGTGTGCAGTGTATTATACATGAGTGCTGTTTTATAACTGAGTGGTTTGTGTTGTGCAAAACCTGAGAAGTAATGTGTGCTATACTATACCCAAGAGGTAATGTGTGTGCTATCCTATACCTGAGACGTAATGCGCGCTGTACTATACCTGAGAGGTAATGCGCGCTGTACTATACCTGAGAGGTAATGTGTGCTGTACTATACCTGAGAGGTAATGTGTGCTGTACTATACCTGAGAGGTAATGTGCGCTGTGCTATACCTGAGAGGTAATGTGTGCTGTGCTATACCTGAGTGGTAATGTGCGCTGTACTATACCTGAGAGGTAATGTGTGCTGTACTATACCTGAGAGGTAATGCGCGCTGTACTATACCTGAGAGGTAATGTGTGCTGTACTATACCTGAGAGGTAATGTGCGCTGTACTATACCTGAGAGGTAATGTGTGCTGTGCTATACCTGAGAGGTAATGTGCGCTGTACTATACCTGAGAGGTAATGTGTGCTGTGCTATACCTGAGAGGTAATGTGCGCTGTACTATACCTGAGAGGTAATGTGTGCTGTGCTATACCTGAGCGGTAATGTGTGCTGTGCTATACCTGAGAGGTAATGTGTGCTGTACTATACCTGAGAGGTAATGTGTGCTGTACTATACCCGAGAGATAATGTGCGCTGTACTATACCTGAGAGGTAATGTGCGCTGTACTATACCTGAGAGGTAATGTGTGCTGTACTATACCTGAGAGGTAATGTGTGCTGTACTATACCCGAGAGGTAATGTGTGCTGTACTATACCTGAGAGGTAATGTGCGCTGTACTATACCTGAGAGGTAATGTGTGTTGTGCTGTACCCGAGAGGTAATGTGTGCTGTACTATACCTGAGAGGTAATGTGTGCTTTACTATACCTGAGAGGTAATGTGTGCTGTGCTGTACCTGAGAGGTAATGTGTGCTATACCTGAGAGGTAATGTGTGCTGTACCTGAGAGGCAATGTGTGCTGTGCTATGCCTGAGAGGTAATGTGTGCTGTGCTATACCTGAGAGGTAATGTGTGCTGTACTATACTTGAGAGGTAATGTGTGCTGTACTATACCTGAAAGGTAATGTGCGCTGTACTATACCTGAGAGGTAATGTGCGCTGTACTATACCTGAGAGGTAATGTGTGCTGTGCTATACCTGAGAGGTAATGTGTGCTGTGCTATACCTGAGAGGTAATGTGTGCTGTACTATACCTGAGAGGTAATGCGCGCTGTACTATACCTGAGAGGTAATGTGTGCTGTACTATACCTGAGAGGTAATGTGTGCTGTGCTATACCTGAGAGGTAATGTGTGCTGTGCTATACCTGAGAGGTAATGTGTGCTGTACTATACCTGAGGTGAGTGAGTGTGTGTGTGTGTGTGTGTGTGTGTGTGTGTGTGTGTGTGTGTGTGTGTGTGTGTGTGTGTGTGTGTGTGTGTGTTTTGTGCTACACCTGAATGGTGTGTGGTGCCAGGTGTGGAGGGATGAGCTGGCCAAAGTGGCGGAGAAGTGGGCCAAGCAGTGTCGCCAAGGCCACGACAAAGGCATCCACCGAACTGTGCCTGGTAAGTCTCTTTCTCTCCACAGCTATACTGCAACACAAGTCAGCACAACGCAACACAACGTAACACAACAGAACACAACACTATACAACACTACACAACACAATACAACACTACACAACTCAGCACAACACAACACAACGTAACACAACGACGTAACACAACACGAGACAACACAAGGCAACACAACACAACACAACATAGAGCAACACAACACAAGGCAACACAAGGCAGCACAACACAATACAAGGCAACAAGGCAACATAACACAACACAAGGCAACAAGGCAACACAACACAACACAAGGCAACAAGGCGACACAACACAACACAAGGCAACAAGGCAATATAACACAACACAAGGCAACACAACACAAGGCAACAAGGCAACATAACACAACACAAGGCAACACAACACAACACAAGGCAACAAGGCAACATAACACAACACAAGGCAACACAAGGCAACACAACACAAGGACACAAGGCAACACAACACAACACAAGGCAACATAACACAACACAAGGCAACACAAGGCAACACAACACAAGGCAACACAACACAACACAACACAACACAAGGCAACACAACACAATACAACATAGAGCAACACAACACAACACAAGGCAACACAAGGCAACACAACACAACACAACACAAGGCAACACAACACAACACAACACAACGTAACAAAACGCAACGCAAAACAACACAACACCACATAAGGCATCGTAATGCGATATAATACAATGCAATGCAATGCAATACAATACAATACAATACAACACAATACAATACAATACAATGCAACACAACACATATCTGCATCCACGGGCTTGTCACTCACAGCAGAAAATCTCTCAGTCGAACACATACAGGTTGGACTCAAAGATGGAAAAAAAAGTAAAACATCATGGCACAATGCACACGAGCAAGTGATAAAAAACAGTGTAGCTTGATTCACCACGCAATGCAAAATAGCTTAGTGTTGTAAGAAACACTGCTATGAATTTATGATTACAGAAAAATAAGGTAAAATGGCAGATTCACTACGAAAAACAGCAATTTTAGCATGAAACAAAACAGATCTGCTCTCAACCAACACGTACATCAAGAAACATTATTCCAGAATAAGAAACCTTGCTATGGTTTGATCGTTATAAATGAAATTCTTGCATTGCACGTGTAACAGTTAAAACATAGTGTAATAATTCAATTTTAAGACACAAACACTCTTAATTAAGAAAACTCTTCACCTCGTGTGTGTGTGCGTGCGTGCGTGCGTGCGTGCGTGCGTGTGTGTGTGTGTGTGTGTGTGTGTGTGTGTGTGTGTGTGTGTGTGTGTGTGCGCGCGCGCGCAGGTCTGGGTCTGTCTGTTGGGCAGAACATGGCGTATGGCCAGGAATCCTGGGAAGAAGCCATCAAGGCTTGGCATTCTGAGGTGAAAGACTTCAGGTACGGATCTGGTGCCATTGGTGGTGCTGTGATCGGACACTACACGCAGGTTTGTGACACACTCAGGTAACGTTCTAATGTGACGACTAGTTAGTTAGTTAGATAGTTAGTTAGTGGAACAACAAAGGCATCAGGCTCAGCACCAAGATGAAAACCTACAGAGCTGTTGTGCTGACCATCTTGTTGTACTGCTGTGAAACATGGACGACGTATCGCCGTCACATTCAACAACTTGAGCAGTTTCACCACAGATGCCTACGAAAGATCCTCGGCATAAAGTGGCAAGACAGGGTCTCCAACCTCCAGGTCCTAGAGAGGAGCGGCCTGCCCAGCATCGAAAGCCTGCTGATCCAGTGCCAGCTACGCTGGACAGGACACATTGTCCGCATGACAGACAGCAGGATCCCGAAGATGCTTTTGTATGGCCAGCTGAAGGAACGCCACCGTGAACTTGAAAGACCCTGCAAGCGCTTCAAGGACAACTTGAAGACAAACCTCAAAGCCTGTCACATAGACATCACTTCCTGGGAAACTGATGCCCTTGACCGCTGTCGCTGGAGGTTGCTGTGCTCTAGTGGCATAAAGACGTTTGAAAACAAGAGAACGCTGGCCATTAAGGAGAAGCGTGAGCGAAGGAAGCAGGGCTCAACGTCTGGAGACGTTTTCCCTTGTAACACCTGTGGGAAGTGCTGCGCATCTAGAATCGGCCTCTTCTCCCATATGAGGACACACACCGACAGATAAGCCTGCCTGCCTACTCATCCGTCGGACCGAC
>NC_134886.1:20589118-20594118 GCF_041734735.1 Babylonia areolata | reverse complement strand
ACGGACACACACACACACAGACACACACAGACACACACAGACACACACAGACACACACACACACACACACACACACACACACACACAATCAAACACACAAACAAACGCACACATACTCACACACATGCACTCTCACATACAGGCACAGGCAGACACACAGACAGACATACAGACGGACGCATACACGCACACACACACACACACACACACACACACACACACACACACACACACACACACACACACACACACACACACACACACACACACACACACACACACACACACACACACACACACACAATTGCACTAACACGTACCTTTCTCAAATAAAATGAAAAGTACAAAACAAAATCACCACAGGTCTGGCGCACTCACCCCAGTGTATCTTACACTCGCATGAAGAGAAAGGCAATGGTAACATATCAATAGCAAGAATAGCAAAAGCTAATAACTATACACCACCATAACACAAATCATAACTATCATTACAGTATTGTACAAGAAATAACGGATGCAATGAATCAAATCAGAAGCTCTGTTAAATGATTATCAACGGTAAAAAAAAAAAAAAAAAACCACCAGAAAAAAGGACCGTCCATGAAGACTACTTCTGTGCGGTATCAGCTCCGGGATGAAGTTGTTTCTATTTCCTCTGTTCGGGGTTGATTTCCCTGTTGGTTTGGTAAAGTATACGATGCATTCCATAAAAAACAAAAACAAAAACAAAATAAAAACAAAAACAAACAAAACAAAACCGGATGCAATGAAGCAAATAAGGAGCTCTCTTGAATGATTTCACATATGATAATTTCTTGTAGCTCATCATCCATAAACATGAATCTGTTCAGATGTTCATGTGACATCTGCTTCAAAGAAAAAAAAATCAGACAAAACCAACACCCTTTCCAATGACATTGGAAAAGGGAGAGAGAGAAAAAAAAGAGGAGAATATTCCTGCACAGATCCATTAATTCCGTCTTGCATGATCACAGTAATAAGTGAATGTGTGTGTGTGTGTGTGTGTGTGTGTGTGTGTGTGTGTGTGTGTGTGTGTGTGTGTGTGTGTGTGTGTGTGTGTGTGTGTCCGACACACAGACGTCCATTGATCAGATTATATATTTCCAGTGAGAACAAAGTATAAGAAATATGCGTTCCCGTCTGTGATGGTGATTACTGTCCAGTTTGTGTCAGAATGGAGTGCAACTTCCCAAATCAGACCAAAAGACAATAAACTGCTTCTAGAAATTTAATGAACAGCTGTAACTGACGTGAACAATTCCAGGCTTCCATCATTATACGATGTTACAGACCACGATTTAGCAACTGAACAATGGACAGATATATTTATAGAATCATCCAGTAAACATATTTCACTGATAACTATCAGAATTAAACACATATCCAAATCAGCTTAGTTTTGACTAACTATTTGACTCACTATCCTCAAATGAGAACTAAACAATTAAGTACTTCAAGCTACAAATCAACTTACGAACAAACAATCTCTCGTCAAAATGAACTGATCATAACCATATCTGTGAAATATACACATTTCCACAAAAGGCAACAAATCGCACAAAATAATATGACCGTGAAAAGTTAAACAACAACAACAACAACAAAACAACAACACAAAACTCAGATAAACAAGAATGCCCCACTCATAACAATATCTGAAATCTGTTGCTACTCTATTCATCTAAAACAACCAGGGACCCGGTGGGTGGATCGAATAGACAGCAGGATTCTTAATTAAACAAGCAGCCCCCATAATGATGGACCCATGGAGGTACAGTTCTGATCTATGCATTGATAACGGCCACAGAGGATCGCATGGAACAACAGTTTTCAGTTTCAGTTTCAGTAGTATCAAGGAGGCGTCACTGCGTTCGGACAAATCCATATACGCTACACCACATCTGCCAAGCAGATGCCTGACCAGCAGCGTAACCCAGCACGCTTAGTCAGGCCTTGAGAAAAAAAAGAAAAGAAAAAAAGGGTGAATAAATAATAGATAAATACATTAAAAAAAGAAGCAGAAGAAAAAAAGAACTAATGCTACTAATAATAATATGTATAAGGCGCAAAAACTTGATGAAGTCAACTATAAGCGTACATAAATAAATAAATAAATGAATAAATAAATAAATAATAATTTTATACAGTGCCTTGGTATAGAAGACCATCTGATCAAAAACAACAGTAGAAAGGCATTCCAAGTTTTGAAAGATATGACAAAGATAGAGCAGTCCAGAGTCAGCATGAAACAAGACCTCCGAAAGAAGGGAAATGCCTCACGGAAGAAAATGACAATATGAAAAGACAGACAGAATATTGCAGAGAGCTTTGCACCCACCAGGCAAATGGTACAGTGTACATTATACACCAGGCAAATGGTACAGTGTACAGTGTACACCAGGCAAATGGTAGAGTGTACAGTGTACACCAGGCAAATGGTACAGTGTACAGTGTACACCAGACAAATGGTACAGTGTACAGTGTACACCAGGCAAATGGTACAGTGTACAGTGTACACCAGGCAAATGGTACAGTGTACAGTGTACACCGGGCAAATGGTGGAGTGTACAGTGTACACCAGGCAAATGGTAGAGTGTACAGTGTACACCAGGCAAATGGTACAGTGTACAGTGTACACCAGACAAATGGTAGAGTGTACAGTGTACACCAGGCAAATGGTAGAGTGTACAGTGCACAGCAGGCAAATGGTACAGTGTACACCAGGCAACTGGTACAGTGCACAGTGTACACCAGACAAATGGTACAGTGTACAGTGTACACCAGGCAAATGGTACAGTGTACAGTGTACACCAGGCAAATGGTACAGTGTACATTATACACCAGGCAAATGGTACAGTGTACAGTGTACACCAGGCAAATGGTACAGTGTACAGTGTACACCAGGCAAATGGTACAGTGTACAGTGTACACCAGGAAAATGGTACAGTGTACAGTGTAGACCGGGCTAACGGTGGAGTGTACAGTGTACACCAGGTAAATGGTACAGTGTACATTATACACCAGGTAAATGGTACAGTGTACAGTGTACACCAGGCAAATGGTGGACTGTGCAGTGTACACCAGACAAATGGTATAGTGTGCAGTGTACACCAGGCAAATGGTGGACTGTGCAGTGTACACCAGACAAATGGTATAGTGTGCAGTGTACACCAGGCAAATGGTACAGTGTACAGTATATACCAGGCAAATGGTGGACTGTGCAGTGTACACCAGACAAATGGTATAGTGTGCAGTGTACACCAGGCAAATGGTACAGTGTACAGTGTACACCAGGCAAATGGTAGAGTGTACAGTGTACACCAGGCAAATGGTGCAGTGTACAGTGTACACCAGGCAAATGGTGGAGTGTACAGTGTACACCAGGCAAATGGTACAGTGCACAGTGTACACCAGACAAATGGTACCGTGTACACCAGACAAATGGTCGAGTGTACAGTGTACGCCAGGCAAATGGTACAGTGCACAGTGTACACCAGACAAATGGTACCGTGTACACCAGACAAATGGTCGAGTGTACAGTGTACAGCAGGAAAATGGTACAGTGTACAGCAGGCAAATGGTAGAGTGTACAGTGTCCACCAGGCAAATGGTACAGTATACAGTGTACAGCAGGCAAATGGTAGAGTGTACAGTGTCCACCAGGCAAATGATAGAGTGTACAGTGTACACCAGGCAAGTGGTAGAGTGTACAGTGTACACCAGACAAATGGTAGAGTGCACATTATACACCAGACAAATGGTACAGTATACATTATACAGCAGGCAAATGGTACAGTGTACAGTGTACATCAGATAAATGGTACAGTGTACAGTGTACACCAGGCAAATGGTACAGTGTAAAGTGCACACCAGGCAAATGGTACAGTGTACAGTGTAACCTGGCAAATGGTAGAGTGTACAGTGTACACCAGGCAAATGGTAGAGTGTACAGTGTACACCAGGCAAATGGTGGAGTGTACAGTGTACAGCAGGCAAATGGTACAGTGTACAGTGTACACCAGGCAAATGGTAGAGAGTACTTTCAACCAGGAGCCAACAAACAACGACTTTCCAATACTGCGTGATGAAGTGGAGAAAGCAATAAGATCACTGATTAATGGAACAACAACAGGTATCGAAAGAATACCAGCTAACTGATAAAACAAGGAGGAAAGGCAGTGGCAGATGTCCTCACCAGAATCTGCAACAAAATCTGGTAGACTGGGGACTGGCCAACAACATGGAAAAAAGTCTCTAATGATCACTCTACAGTACATAATTATAGAACTAACAGTCTGATCAGCCATGCAAGCAAAATAATACTCGAAGTATTTCTGAACAGAATTAGACCACAGGAGGACGTCATCGCAGAAGCTAGGTTCCGTAGTGGAAAAAAAATCACCACAGAACAGATGTTCAACCTTCGTGTTCTGTGTGAGAAATATAGCCAACACCAACAAAACATCTACCATGTCTGTGTCGACTTTAAGAATGCATTTGACCGAGTGTGGCATGATGCACTGTGCGCATCCATGAAGAAGTACAGCATGGGCCAAAAGCTGATGAAATCCCTAAAACAGCCGTACGAAAAGCAGTGCAGTCCTCGATCAAGGAACTGATGGCGACTGGTTTCACATGTCAGTTGGGGTCAGCCAAGGCCGTCTTCTATTTCCTACACTTTTCACCATAACTCTGGAATGTATAATGACTGATGCCCTGGAAGGACACTCTAGCACTATCAACATCGGGGAACGTACAATAACAAATTTGCTGAAGGTATTGATGGGCTGGAACACAGTGAGAAAGAACTGGTAAAACTAGTGAAACACGTGGATGAAACATCATCCAGATACGGCGTGGAGATCAGCGCAGAGAAGACGAAACTCATGACAAACAGCAAAGACCCAATCAAGATCAAGATGTATGTCAGTGGACAACTCTGTTTCTTTCTCTATTTTCTTGCATGCATGTGAGTCCTG
>NC_134886.1:20574118-20581618 GCF_041734735.1 Babylonia areolata | reverse complement strand
CACTGAGATGCAAGATACATAATATAGTTATAACAACAATATAGTAATTGCAGAATGCATAGAAAACTTATTACAAACTTTAGTTCGTATTCGTAAATAGGGCTTTATATGCAGACCATCTGGCAACAAAGTCATTATAAACAATGTCTGTCCTAACAATGTACTCTTCAATTGTATATCTGTGTGTCAATCTATTGCTAAAACATTGTCAGAGCGATAATTATTTGTATTTGTATTTCTTTTTATCACATCAGATTTCTCTGTGTGAAATTCGGGCTGCTCTCCCCGGGGAGAGCGCGTCACTATACTACAGCGCCACCCAATTTTTTTGTATTTTTTTTCCTGCGTGCAGTTTTATTTCTTTTTCCTATCGAAGTGGATTTTTCTACAGAATTTTGCCAGGAACAACCCTTTTGTTGCCGTGGGTTCTTTTACGTGCGCTAAGTGCATGCTGCACACGGGACCTCGGATTATCGTCCAGACGACCGCTCAAGGTCTAGTGGAGGGGGAGAAAATATCGGCGGCTGAGCCGTGATTCGAACCAGCTCGCTCAGATTCTCTCGCTTCCTAGGCGGACGCGTTACCTCTAGGCCATCACTCCACTATTACGATGTGAATGCTGCACATTACTGATCTGTTTTCAGCGTTCACGCATGGGCGAGACATAGTGAAGCGAGATGTTGATGTGAGTAAGACCTACATAGATGTTTGCTGTTTGATTTCATATATTGCACTTACAAGACTCTTTCTTACGTTTTACTATATCTCCTGCTTTATATATATATATATATATATATATATATATATATATATATATATATATATATATATATATATATATATTATACTGAAACTTATACTTGCATTTGGCTTAACTTCGTATTTACTGCACTGGCGCTGGTAGACCTGTCCGTTTGTCTATTGCATTTCCCTTGTTTAAACTGGTCTATTGTTGCTCTTTTGTTGTTCTCTTTCTATTTTATGTCTTCACATTTATCTTATTATACATGTAATTTTTTTCGATTTGATGTGGGGTTTTTTTCCTATGTGATATCTGATATTACCTGCAATTTTACTTTGACATTTTTTAAGACAGTATTTCAGTTTTTATCCAAGCCCTTCCTTTACCCTTTTCTTTTATGTTGTTGTTTTTTTTTCTCACTTTTTTTTTTTTTTTTGCCTTCAGTTAAATGACGTATTCCTGTTTGCTGTTTCAGGACGGAACAGATCCTTTTACTTCAGAAGAACCATTTTCAGGTGAGGTATGGGGCACCCAACCAATCACATCAACACTCTCCCCAGTTCTGCGATTCCTTTTCCTTGTGTGCTAGTCTGATGATACATCGGATTCACCGGCCTCTGTGGCGAAGTGGTTAGCGCCGCGGAATGACTGCTGGGTGAACCCGGGTTCAATTCCCAGCGAAAGATAGATGTGTTCTTGTTTGTTTTTTTTTATTCAGCCCGTAGCCGGCTCCTGCCCAAAACTGAGTGTGCTATGGGCTTAAACGGGAAGACTGGGATAATACATTCAATGGTCATTCACATCATGCATACGTCCTTTGCTCAAAATTCCTGAATAACGCTGCAAGTGACTATCTCTCGGGCCTGTTTAAAGTCGATATATCATTAAGAAAGGAAAGGGCGACGCACAGCTTTTTTCACGTTGTCCCAAACCTGGATGGACCTACATAGCATCATCATCATCACCATGATTATCATTATCATAATCATCACTCGCCATGATCATCATCATTCATCATCATCATCACCACCACCACAACCATCACCACCACCACCACCACCACATCATCATCAGCAGCAACAGCACCACCACCACCACCACCACCACAATGATCATCATCATCACCACCACCACCACCATCATCATCCACCACCACAACCACCACCATGATTATCATCATCATTTCATAATCAAACAAAAAGTCCCCAAACATGTGGCCTTCCATGCCCAACTCTCATGGTGACCTCAGTTTCGATCCTCGTCTTGTTCGCTTTGTCTTGTCGAGGTACTTTGGTGTCGGCAGATTCAGGGGTACTGTCGTTGGGGGGACGTGGAAGCGGTTTCACTCGGGGGGTTGGATGAGTGGGGGTGGAGGGGAGGGAGCCTGTTTGTCTGTCTGTCTGTCTGTGTGTCCGTTCCTCCAACAGATCTGTCCTACCCCCGTTGATGTGAGTTGTTTCTCAATGTCCAGTCACAGACGACTCTTTCACCACGGAGCAGGAAGAGACCAGTGAACAGTACTACACGGAAACTTATCAACGTGAGTAGCAGGAGTCACACTTGAATGGTGATTTGCATGTGTGTATGTTTGGACTAACGGGTGTGCGTTGTATGCATATGTAAATGTGTGCGTAACGAGAGTTACGGCCTTGTAAGGTTTGTAACATGTCTGTGATTGGTGATGAGTTTCATTTTATAATGGAATGTCCCAATTATGATCAGTTACGAAATAGATATGTTCCTAAAAACATTTGTCTCCAAAATCGGTTTTTAATTTTTGTAATATGCTCAAAGGAGGCAAAAAAGTCATTTTAGCTGTAAGATGATTAGATTTGCAAATGTTGCCTAGTTATACTTTTGGAGTTAAAAGACATTTGTGTTTTCTCAACTTTTATGTGACATTGTTGTGTATTTGGAAATGTTTGTTCTGGGCATGAAAAGATTATTTTGCAGTAATCCTCCATACTCCAATAGGAGTAAAAGGATAATTAAAACTTGAAACTTGTGTGTGTGTGTGTGTGTGTGTGTGTGTGTGTGTGTGTGTGTGTGTGTGTGTGTGTGTGTGTGTGTGTGTGTGTGTGTGTGTGTGTGTGTGTGTGTGTGTGTGTGTGTGTGTGTGTGTGTGAATATCAAAACATTTTCAGCACACGTAACAGGAGAGTTTGAGACAACCGAACATGAAATGTCAACTGGAGGTCCTGACTTCACAACCGACATGTGTAAGTTTCTTTATTTGTTTTGTTTTGCTTTTTTAAAAATTTTTATTCATTATACAACATTATGAATATTGTCTCTATTGTACAACTTATGACTGATGTTCACGTGTGCGTACATTTATGTGTGTGTGTGTGTGTGTGTGTGTGTGTGTGTGTGTGTGTAGCTGTTCATAAACGCAATGTTATTAAGACATGCTAATGATAAGCATTTGGGACAAATGATTAGAAAATTCAATTGATCGAAGAGGAAACTGAATTGTAATAACTACACATGCGACAAAAACGCTGACCATTTACATTTGCCTCTTCGCATTTCTTATTCAGAGACGACCATAAAATATGGATATGATTCCAGGACAAATACAAACCAGAGGCAAAGTGAAATTGATGTAGTCAGTCAATATCCATAAACGAAACGTATTGTAATTTATCAATTGCTTGAGCACTGTATACATTACCAGCTGTTTATTTATATGTGTGTTTTTGTTTCGGAATTGAACATTTGTTGAAAACAAATAAAATAAATCACACAGTCGACCCGAGGAACATAACGATTACTGAGGATATACTTGTGTGTGTGTGTGTGTGTGTGTGTGTGTGTGTGTGTGTGTGTGTGTGTGTGTGTGTGTGTGTGTGTGTGTGTGTGTGTGTGTGTGTGTGCGCGTGCGTGTGTGTGTGTGTGTGCGTGTGAGTGTGAGTGTATGTGTGTGTGTGTGTGTGTGTGTGTGTGTGTGTGTGTGTGTGTGTGTGTGTTACAGCGTCCTGCGACAAAGTCTGTGAGAACGGAGGAACTCTGGACTCCTATTCCTGTACCTGTCAGTGTGCCCAGCCCTTTTCCGGGGACACCTGTCGAAGAAGTAAGTCTACACAATCATGAACGCATTTTTGTACCTTTTCTTATTTCTTTTTTTTTTTTTGCTGCCCCACCATTCACGCCAGTTCAGTGCCATTACACGCTTGTCACTCATTCCGAGTCCCCCGTACACTGCCACACCCACTTTTTTTTTTTTTTTTTTTTTTTTTTTTTTGCTGCCCCATCATCTGCGCCGTTTCAGTAGCATTACTCCCACGCCGCTCATTTAGATTCCTCCATACACGGCCACACCCGGGTTCGTCCGTCGCAGTTCCAACGTCGGCAGTCCTCAGGGAACCATCGATGTTAGGTCACCTGGAGGCCACACACCAGAGGAGACCCTGCACTGCTGCTGAGTCACTTCGGTGGTGTTCAGTGGTGCCTGTTCTGTTTTAACGTACTTAGGACACCACCTACTAAGCCCCCTACTAACAACAATAATGGCTTAGTCGCGGGGCCAGACTGAGTGAGCGTCTCTCCCAGAGTGGAGACCGCCACCACGTCCCTCAAACAACAGCCCCCCATGAATCTGCCGACACTGACGACATTGACAGGATTCACCCCAAGCACGGAAGTGGAAGGGTATCGAAACTGAGGTCACCATGAGAGCAGGGCATGAAAGGCCACAGACTTTGATACTATTTTGTTTATATTGATGACGATGAAGGAGAATGATGATGACGATGATGATGACGATGTTGCTAAGGAGGTCCATTTTGGTTTGGGACTACGTGACAAGGCTGTACTCTACGCTTCATGTCATAATGATATCTGGGCGTTAACCAGGCCCGAGAGATACAGACACTTGCAGTGTTGGTTAGGTAATTAGAGCAACACACCCAAAGACGCATCCTTGAAGTGGATGACACTCGACTGTGTGGTCCCAGTCTCCCCATTTAAGCCCACAGCACACTCAACTCTGGGTAGGAGCCGGCCACGGGCTGAAAAAACCCACCTCCGCTGGGATTCGAACCCGCGTCCTCCTAGCCGTCAGTCCGCGACGCTAACCACTTCGCCACGGCGGCTGGTCCACACCCATATGCTCATATGCTGCATGCAGTCCCAACCCCGGCAGTCCGCAGGGAACTGTCGATGTCAGGTCACCAGGAGACCACGCACCAGAGGATACCACGCGTTACTGCTGAGTGACGACGGTTGCTTTATGAGGTAACGCGTCCACCTAGGAAGCGAGAGAATCTGAGCGCACTGGTTCGAATCACGGCTCAGCCGCCGATATTTTCTCCCCCTCCACTAGACCTTGAGTGGTGGTCTGGACGCTATTCATTCGGATGAGACGATAAACCGAGGCCCCGTGCGCAGCATGCACTTAGCGTATGTAAAAGAACCCACGGCAACAAAAGGGTTGTTCCTTGCGAAATTATATGGAAAAATCAACTTTGATAAGAAAAAGAAATAAAACTGCACGCAGGAAAAAAAAAAAAAAAAAAAAAAAAAGGGTGGCGCTGTCAGTGTAGCGACGCGCTCTCCCTGGGGAGAGCAGCCCGAATTTCACACAGAGAAAATTTAATCTGTTGTGATAAAAAGAAATACAAATACAAATTCAACATAAGCAGGAGACCATCCACTAATGGTTACCTTACTGCCGACAGCGATGGCCTAGTCGCGGAGCTGGACTGGGTGTGTATAATCGGGAGTGGAGACCGCCACCACAACCCATTGTCCGACGACAGTTCCCCCGAGGATCCTGCCGACACAAAATACTTTGGGCAGGAGCTAATACAGTGTGTGTGTGTGTGTGTGTGTGTGTGTGTGTGTGTGTGTGTGTGTGTGTGTGTGTGTGTGTGTGTGTGTGTGTGTGTGTGTGTGTGTGTGTGTGTGTGTGTGTGTGTGTGTGTGTGTGTGTGTGTGTGTGTGTGTGTGTGTGTGTGTGTGTGTGTGTGTGTGCCCACCTTCATCTCTCACTTTCAACCATCATCCTCATGTCACTTTAAAAAAAAAAGAAAAAAAAAAAGTCGTTGAACCGAAAAAACGAAGTACACTGGGCAGACTCCATGTTTGTGCAGATGAGACCTGCAGAGACTATGCAGATGGCTGCCATGCCTGGACAGATTCCTGTCACAAGCGAGACATCAGGGAAAAGCACTGCCCTCTTACCTGCGGAGTTTGCAGCCAGGTCGGTAAGTATGGGCCCGCTCTGTCCCTGGGGACTGCTGGAACTGGGACTGTGTCAGGACGAATCTCAGTGTAGCTGTGTGCGTGGGGTTCAGGATCAGCGGTGTGTAGTGGGTAAGAGGTTACGCCGGAAATGCCACTGAAACAGTGCGGAATATTTGGCTGCGAAAATAGTTTGTAAAAATGTGTTTAAGAAGAAGGATGAAAAGTATGTGTTATCTGAAGAACGAGTTGGAGGGGTGTGGCCACGAGAAGGACTGGGGTGATATGGGTTAATACCGGGGACAGAAGGATATTCACGGTCGTTGAAGAGAACCTGTTTAACACTTTGAAGAGCCCCTGTTAGCCCACGATGTCTCGCAATGCCACGATCTCTCTCAAGCCTACGATTTCTCCCCCTTATTTTTATCAAAGATATTTCCTTTATCATCGGAGCTGGTTTCTTGTCTTTTCCCAATGTAATTCTTAGAGGAAAAATGGAGAGAGAGAGAGAGAGAGAGGGAGAGAGAGAGAGAGAGAGAGAGAGAGAGAGAGAGAGAGAGAGAGAGAGAGAGAGAGGCTGGCGACGACAACGACGATCATGATAATGACAGTGGCGTTAGAGAAGACATCATCAAAGTAATGACACTGATACACAACTATTTGTTGTATTTCGCATAAGATGGATCATCACTGCAATGCATCGATCTCAAATTTAACATCGGAATCAATGGCAAACAACGAAATTATGGCAATGTGGATAACTCAGACAGAAATATGATATACCAAGACTGAATCTTTCCCGAGGGATGTTGGGAATAACATGAAAATAATTGAACTTTCTTATAAATGTGACAGAAAAAACTGTTTAAGTGTTTCACAATGCTTTACCCTTGCGTAGGGAGCGTAAAAACAAGGACCAGATAGTTTTTACGTTTGTTGTGATGCAGACTTTTCTGTGCCATTTATTAAGAATGTTATTTATTTCATGCTTGTTCATATGTTCATCTGTTTGTGTTAGCAAAATTGCACTGAAAATAGATCCTCAGTTTCATAGAAGATGCCCACAACGTGAAAATATTATCTTAATTAAAAACAGAGTGAAAGAAGAAGAACAAATCAAACAGCCAAGTAAACACGCGAACCAAAAAAACTCTCCACAATCACCCAGTGCCACCCGCACACAAACACATGGCTGATGGACGCACAGCTACTATGCAATAAAATAAACGCATGACAAACACACACACAACAAAAATACACATTACTAATACACACACTACAAAAGGTTTCGAGGGGGACATGTCTAATTCCAGAAGAAACCAGCTGCCGAGACATCATCCCCACCTGCAGTGAAAAAGACTGCGGTGACAAGAAGAGGAAATCGAGGCTTTGCCCTTTGACCTGCGGTGTATGCACGTCTTCAGGTAAGTCCTCACCTCATGATTTCATACCTGTTTTAACTCATTCATGCCTTACGCCCAAACATTCCTCTGGCGTCAAAATGCATCTCATTAAAACGGTTTTCAAGTTACGATATATGCGTAAACCACAAGGGAAAGGAACTAACTTCTGCT
>NC_134886.1:20566618-20569118 GCF_041734735.1 Babylonia areolata | reverse complement strand
AGACCATGTGGATGGCTGCCATGCCTGGACAGATTCCTGTCACAAGCGAGACATCAGGGAAAAGTACTGCCCTCTTACCTGCGGAGTTTGCAGCCAGGTCGGTAAGTATGGGTCCGCTCTGTCCCTGGGGACTGCTGGAACTGGGACTGTGTCAGGACTATTATCGGTATAATGGGAATTCGGGATGAGTGATGTGTAGTGAGCGTGTAGGAATGCTAGTGAAATGGAGCTGAATATTTGGCAGCCGAAAAAGGAAATTTAATTTAGAAAGTAACCATTAACAAGTGAACAAAATGTATCGGCTAATGAATGGGTCTATGAATGAAGGCTGGAGGAGAGAGTGTGTTGGAAAGAGGTTTGATCTGGGTAGGATTGGGTGGGGTGATGGCATAAAGATGGAACAACAATAACAACAACAACAACAACAACAACAGCACACACACACACACACACACACACACACACACACACACACACACACACACACACTGACGATCACCCAACCGTGCACAAAAACACACACCGTATTCAAACACAAACAATAAACACAACTACAAATGTTTTCGAGGGGTGGGGGGGTTGTCTGATTACAGAAGAAACCGGTTGTCGAGACATCATCCCCACCTGCAGTGAGGCTGATTGTAGCAACACGAAGAGGAAAACGAGGCTTTGCCCTTTGACTTGTGGTGCTTGTACTTCTCCAAGTAAGTCATCACTTCATGGCTTCCCTCCTTTTGTAAGTCAGGTTTGCTCTGGTTGTAGCAGTAGTAGTAGTGGTAGTAGTAGTAGTAGTAGTAGTAGTAGTAGTAGTAGTAGTAGTAGTAGTAGTAGTAGGCCTCCTTCGGTCATGGCTGACCATGGATAGAGTATATCCGATCTAATGTCTAACTGGGCTGTCTGCTTGGACCAAGCAGCGTCGCCTGTGACTGTAGAGACCGATGTGAGAGAGACAGTCTCTGTCGCAGCGATCACATGTGTAAGCTGATGCTGGTCTGTCGGCTGCCGTCCCTTTTCTGCGAGCTCGCTTTTTCTGCTGCAGCAGCTGACAGTTTGTCCTCACCAATCCGTAGCTGATTCTTGAGAGTGCTTCTCCATCTGTTGCGGTCATCTGCAAGGCCCTCCCAGGACTCAGTGTTAGTGCCCATGATAGCGTCAGATATTATACGGCTCAAATATAAGAAATGAGAGTCCTTTATATACTCTCTGTTTGGCTTACTGTGTCTAACTGGTGCAAAGCTAAAGCCACGTTGGTTTGCTCTGACATCACTCAGTCCAGGGCTGTGGTCCAGCCAGTCAATCTTCTTCGTCTTCTTTGTTCGTGGGCTGCGACTCCCACGTTCACTCGTTTACATTTACATGTGGGGCTTTACGTGCGTGGCCGTTTTTTCCTCTCCATATAAGCAGCCATACTCCGTTTTCGGAGGTACGAATTAAGAACGTTCGAAAACTAGCCTGACAGGTTTCTTCTTCTTCTTTGTGGACTGCGACTCCAACGTTCACTCATATACATGGACAAGTGGGCTTTTACGTGTGTGGCCGTTTTTACCTCTCCATATAAGCAGCCATACTCCGTTTTCGGAGGTAGGGACTGATAACATACAAAACTAGCCATACATGGATCATGCAAAGAAAACTTCCTTTTTAACGCCATTTTGTAAACGCGGACATTCTCGAATCGGCATGTCAAGCCACAACTGACGCTGCGCCAATAGCATTACACAAAACACCACTCAACAGTCTCCCGAGAATGAAGGATGTCTACCGTGTGTGTATTATCTAATTAAAAGGAACTGAGGATGAACTGTCTAAATGGTTCACATGGGATGGACCGAAGGGCAGATACAGCTGTTTTAGCAACAACGAAAGAAATACCCCTGGAACCATCAACCTTGATTATTGGGAAAACCCTTCAGTGATGATTAATGAACATGCTTTCTGAATACATAGCACACTGTACGTATTTGTTTATGATAGAGTATGTGTTGGAGAGAGTGGGTTCAAAGCAACTGAGGGCATGGGAGGTGGATCCCTGCTGTGTCTGATGCAGAAGCCAAACAGCCCACGTTATCTGGTTTCTGAATGCAGAGGGTGTCAGGGTTGTTGGGTGACTGTCCACCTTTAACTGTCCTCTACATCCGAGACTGACCTGGGGGACATCTCAAAGAACATGTTCATGGACAGAGATAGGTAGACTGATTTAGAATGTTGTTTAAGAATTGTCTGTCCTTGCAACCCCAAATCTGCTAATGTACATCGAGACATAGCATGTGGTGACTGATAAGACGTGCGTGACTATAAGTCTCTAGTCGAGACAGAGAAAAATGTAACGGAACTGATCATAGAAAATAGTAGTAGTAGGCCTCCTCCGGTCATGGCTGACCATGGATAGAGTATATCCAACCTAATGTCTAATTGGGCTGTCTGCCTGCTACTGTAGAGACCGATGCCAGAGAGACAGTCTCTGTCGCAGAGATCACATGTGTAAGCTGATGCTGGTCTG
>NC_134886.1:20551618-20559118 GCF_041734735.1 Babylonia areolata | reverse complement strand
GTTTAAGTCAAATCTAGAATTCATTCCATCATGCATTTTTTTCTCTCCCCATTGCAGCTCAGGCAATAGAGTTTAAGAAATTGTAATGGGTGGTAACTCTGTCAATTCACAAGGTACACAACTTCAAGTCAATCGGTAGCGTAATCAGCATTGATTTGAAGTCGTGTACCTTGTTAATGGAGAGAGTTACCACCCATTTCTATTATCTTCATCATTTTGATCTCCTGGCCTAATTGTTTATCAGGTTCAGTAGAGTTTTTAAGTCAGAGTTAAAGAGTTTTACTCCGTCAC
Source organism: Babylonia areolata (assembly GCF_041734735.1). Classification (NCBI taxonomy): domain Eukaryota; kingdom Metazoa; phylum Mollusca; class Gastropoda; order Neogastropoda; family Buccinidae; genus Babylonia; species Babylonia areolata. Next base: position 20,558,827 of record NC_134886.1, on the reverse strand, counting down.
AATTATGTTGGTTTTCTATTTCATTATCCCTTCTGGGTGTGAGATCGTGTATTACAGGAAATAGCCACCAAAAAACAAACCAACCACATATGATATGTTTAGGTTTATTTGTTGAGTCATTTTTGATGACTTACTTTTATGCATTTCAAAAGGCTAATAATCAGTTTGCTGATTCTGTGGTATCTTCTTTATAGGACACTAAATTAGTTGTCATAGCATGTCCTTGTTTTAAGCTCTCAAAACTGCATGGAAATAAAATCGTGGACGATGCAACTTTCAAATCCGATCTGGAAAATATGTTCATGTGTGTGTCCTGTGTGTGGGGCGGGGGGAAGGGGGGCGGCGGTCACATCATGATCAAAATATGATGCTGAACAGTATTACAAGCAGCGGACAGATTAAAAAAATAGAACCCAAACACGTGTTTCAGCTTTGCCAAAACGATTTTCATTCAATGGAATCGTTGCATCAAACACATCACGTATAGCCCTGTATACAAAACGTACAGAATCCGCGTGGTCAGCCAATAATTTGAAGACGTGTCCCCCACTTTTTGCAGTGACAGATGTGAGAGCAACCGTTCGGAAATCCTAAAAAAATATATCACCGTAATCGTCTTCCAACCAGGAGGCGTCAGGTTATTATCTAAAGGAAACTGAAAGACTTGTGAAAAAAAAATGATTCAAGCTGACCAGCAACACTGTTAACACAGTACGTGACAGGCCGATTGGTTTGGTCAGGGCGCTCTGTGTATGACCTCAGCTGTGTCCAGTTCCACAGAACAAGAGGCACATGACCTGACATAGCTCCTCACTTTCCACAAGGAAATCGTTCCTGTCAGACCTTGCATAATGATAATGATAATAATAATAATAATAATAATAGTATTTGTATAGCGCTGAATCTTGTGCAGAGACAAATCAAAGCCCTTTAGCACCAGTCATTCACACGCATGCATAACTGAAACTGAAGACAAGGAAGAAGTAGGGGAAGGAGGCTGTCTTTTTAAGGCCAGACTTGAAAGAGCTGAGTGCAGAGACCTGACGAAGAGAAAAAGGAAGTTCATTCCAAATGCAAGGTCCAGAGACAGAGAAAGAACGGCGGCCGACAGTGGAGTGTTTGAATCTGGGTATGCTTAAACAGAGTGGACCCGAAGCCGATCGTAGAGAGCGAGATGCGTAGTGTAGATGTGTAGGCAGCAACAGAGATAGGAAGGGGCAGGTGTATGAATACATTTATAACGTAGAGTGCTGATCTTGTACTTTATTCTGTGTGAGAAGTGCACAACAGTTTGGTGTGCACATCCAGATCATCATCCAGATCATCATCCGTGTATCTCAGCCATGAGGGGATCCACACCATGAGATGGCCCACACGATCTCCGGGCTTGAATTAGATTAAGTTCAAAACGTGAGACACTGAATGAACCAGCATGGCACCCTGACCCCAGCACAGCTCTGCAGATGCTGTTCAACATGGGAAATAGAACATATAGCCCAGCCAGAAGATCGTGCATCTCACCTGCATGCAATAAAGGATGGAGCTGCAGAGGAAACACAAAGAACGCACACGTCACACACGACACTGACAGCCTTAACAACGTTTTCCGTGACCTCGGTGGGAGCTTACTGTAAATATACATCTAATGCGTCGTGCTGTGTCTCTGGGGTAAACCATTGTACCGCCGACCATCCCTTGGAATTTACAGGACACTTCAACCGGAGTTCCTACACTTTAATAATAACAATCATCACTATGATAGAAACGATAGTAATCCAAATAATAATAATAATATCATTTATTTTCAGTCTAATATCAGTCTAATCTTAGATGAACAGACTATAAATAAGTAAACGAACAGCTGGTGTGGATCTGAGAGAGTTCAGTCAACCGTGCCTGTCAGAACTTGTGAAACCCGAATTATGGGACTGGCCTTCACGGTGTGTCCTTTTCTGTTCGCTCACTGAAATGCTTATGTCTGTCGGGCGCAATAGCTGAGTGGTTGAAGTGTTGGACTTTAAATCTGAAGGGTCCTGGGTTCGTATCTTGGTGTGGCCACTGGTGGGTAAAGGGTGGAGAATTTTCGACCTCCCATATCAACAGATGTGCAGACCTGCCAGTGCCTGAACCCCCTTTGTGTGTATAGGCAAGCAGAAGACCAAATACACACGTTTAAGATCCTGTAATCCATGTCAGTTCGGTGGGTTATGGAAGCAATAACATACCCAGTATATGGCGGGATAAATAAACTAAAAGTTTGCAAACGTAAAATAGTAGTAGTCCTGTCTGAATGTGTATGTGTGCGTGCCTGAGATATGATTGAATGACATAGGAAACGAATGATGAGCGCCCAATGGTAGCCGTCAGTCGGCTCTACCCAGGCAGGCAGCCTGTTCTGCAAATGACCCCGTGTTTGATAAGCGCTTTGAGCTTCGTCTCCAACCGAGGATAGGCGCTACATAATTAATTCTTAACTTGACTGAAACCCAAAGAAATGGACATAATAACTTCAATGTGATGAAAGTAAACCTAAGCTGAAAACTTTGTGTCTTTTTGAATGTGATCTATTGCACATTTGGAGAAGTCGTTTTTAACACATATTATTGTCAGCGTATTTACCATGTTGTGTAGTGTCTGACAGTTTGAGCTGTTGCGGTGGAACAGTTGTCTGGCTGAGACATGTGTCAACACACGTGAATGATAGTGACAAAACACTGTCGGGTGTTCGCACAACACACACACACACACACACACACACACACACACACACACACACACACACACACACACACACACACCACTTCGCACAACACACACACACAGACACACACACACAGACACACACACACACACACACATACACAGACACACACAGACACACACACACACACACAGACACATACACACACACACACACACACACACACACACACACACACACACACACCACTTCGCACAACACACACACACACACACACACACTCACACAGACACACACACACACACACACACACCACTTCGCACAACACACACACACACACACACACACACACACACACACACACACAGACACACACACACACAGACACAGACACAGACACACACACACACACACACACACACACACACACACACATACACACACACACACGCGCGCACACACAGACACACACACACACAGACACACACACACACACACACACACACACACACACACACACACACACACACACACACACACACTTCTGCTGATACATTGTGAAGCTGTCTCAAATGTTTCATACTGCATTTTGCAGATGATAGAAAGTTATATTCTCAAAGAAAAGAAGAGTTGCACAGCAACATATTTTTATACACTGTAACAATTTGTTTTATTGTGAAAACTTTAATGTTACAAAATCATATCACCTTATTACGTGTGGATAAACACACACACACACACACACACACACACACACACACACACACACACACACACACACACACACACACACACACACACACACAAAGCGTGCTGAACTACACAGAAATGTGTCTACTCCTTTGCTTCTTGCAAGAAGGGACGGCTGCATAGTGATCGATCTGTTTCTCGTGTTTGTAAAAAAAAAAAAAAAAAAAAAAAAAGACCTGACCGAAAAAAAAGGGATTCCAACAGATGGTCACAGTTTGCATCCAACAGGGAATAAAGCACAGTAGTTTCTTCTCTATCCTTATTGTTTCGTCACACAACGTGTTTGAAGTTCCATCGTTGCAAAGACAAACACAGATGCATGTGTTTTCATTTACCTCACGCACATTCCGGTGTACAAACAAAACCACCCAGAAAATCTATTCCACGTGTCTAGACGTTATCGATGGGCACTTTAGCAAAAACAAGAACAACAACAACAACAAAAAAGGTATAATAATGATGACACGTGCATCAAGTTCGAAGTTTTCAGATTCGTTGTGGAAGGCGAAGAAAAAAGGTGACTGAACATCCCCCATACACTAGACAGGTGGGAAAGGTTCCAGTGTGACGGACACAATGTGGAGACTGACACTACTGCTGCTGTGTGCCGGGACTTTGTTGGGTGAGTCAATCTGGTGATGTCTTTGTCTGTGACTTTACCTTGTGGGGCATGTCAATCTGGTGATGTCTTGGTCTGTGGGTTTACCTTGTGGGGTATGTCAATCTGGTGATGTCTTGGTCTGTGGGTTTACCTTGTGGGGCATGTCAATCTGGTGATGTCTTTGTCTGTGACTTTACCTTGTGGGGTATGTCAATCTGGTGATGTCTTTGTCTGTGACTTTACCTTGTGGGGCATGTCAATCTGGTGATGTCTTTGTCTGTGACTTTACCTTGTGGGGCATGTCAATCTGGTGATGTCTTGGTCTGTGGGTTTACCTTGTGGGGTATGTCAATCTGGTGATGTCTTGGTGTGTGGTTTTACCTTGTGGGGTATGTCAATCTGGTGATGTCCTGGTCTGTGGGTTTACCTTGTGGGGTATGTCAATCTGGTGATGTCTTGGTGTGTGTGGCTTTACCTTGTGGGGTATGTCAATCTGGTGATGTCTTGGTCTGTGGCTTTACCTTGTGGGGTATGTCAATCTGGTGATGTCTTGGTCTGTGGTTTTACCTTGTGGGGTATGTCAATCTGGTGATGTCCTGGTCTGTGGGTTTACCTTGTGGGGTATGTCAATCTGGTGATGTCTTGGTGTGTAGTTTTACCTTGTGGGGTATGTCAATCTGGTGATGTCTTGGTCTGTGGCTTTACCTTGTGGGGTATGTCAATCTGGTGATGTCCTGGTCTGTGGGTTTACCTTGTGGGGTATGTCAATCTGGTGATGTCTTGGTCTGTGGCTTTACCTTGTGGGGTATGTCAATCTGGTGATGTCTTGGTGTGTGTGGTTTTACCTTGTGGGGTATGTCAATCTGGTGATGTCTTGGTGTGTGTGGTTTTACCTTGTGTGGTATGTCAATCTGGTGATGTCCTGGTCTGTGGGTTTACCTTGTGGGGTATGTCAATCTGGTGATGTCCTGGTCTGTGGCTTTTACCATGTGGGGTATGTCAGTCTGGTGGTGTCTTGGTGTGTGTAGTTTTACCTTGTGTGGTATGTCAATCTGGTGATGTCGTGGTCTGTGGCCTTACCTTGTGGGGTATGTCAATCTGGTGATGTCTTGGTGTGTGTGGTTTTACCTTGTGGGGTATGTCAATCTGGTGATGTCTTGGTGTGTGTGGTTTTACCTTGTGGGGTTTGTCAATCTGGTGATGTCTTGGTCTGTGGGTTTACCTTGTGGGGTATGTCAATCTGGTGATGTCTTGGTGTGTGGCTTTACCTTGTGGGGTATGTCAATCTGGTGATGTCTTTGCCTGTGGCTTTACCTTGTGGGGTATGTCAATCTGGTGATGTCTTGGTGTCTGTGGCTTTACCTTGTGGGGTATGTCAATCTGGTGATGTCTTGGTCTGTGGCTTTACCTTGTGGGGTATGTCAATCTGGTGATGTCTTTGTCTGTGGCTTTACCTTGTGGGGTATGTCAATCTGGTGATGTCTTGGTTTGTGCCTTTGTCAAATCACATTTTTCACAACTTTTCGCTTCATCTTTTAAAAGCTGAGTAAAGAAAGAAATAAAATAAAAAAAGCTCGAATATCTACAAAAGCATGATAGTCAGCCGTGTCCGACTATGACCATCAGAACAGCACAGGAGGCGACTGCTGTCCCAACTATTTGGGGATAGAATTTGATTACAGTGGAGAACGTCTTGCCCAAGTTACATCCTCACTCTCTGGGCCAAGAAGGTTTTAGGACAGTCGGCGCTGGTTGCAGCACTAAGAACAAGTGCACTTTTCATGTCATAGTCCTTCACAAAAAAATTAAACTGTAAGTGATTTCCCATGGCAATGGAGAAACCATTGATAATACAGCTCTCACTTTGCTGTTTGTCTAACTGTAAACTTCTGTCAATCTGTTATATACGCTGAGTGTTTGGCCAGTCAATACAAGTGAGTAATATATAGATGTATGAATAATGATAAAAAAATATAACGTATATGAATGAATGAATGAATAAATGAACGAACGAACGAATGAATGAATAAATGAATGAATGAATGGATGAATGAGTGGATGAATGAGTGTATAGTTGAACAAATAATGAACTGAAGATTCGAAAGCTCTGCATGTCTCTCTCTATTTGAAACCTTCGAAATGATTTTTATGAGAACGGCTGGTAATCACAGACAGAACGATAATCATGATGTGACGGCAGAACAGTGAGGCCGTGATTACTGATCTGCTTTCAGGGTTCACACATGGGCGAGACATCATAAAACGAGATGCTGAGGTGAGTAAGACACCGATAAACATATGTTGTTTATTAATTGCACAAACTTTACTTACGAAACTCTTCATCGCCTTTTCTGACTGAAACTCATACTTACATTTTTACTAAAACTCGTTGTTTGGATTTATTTACATCTATGGATAATATGCTTTAGTTTTTACCCGACCTCCTTTTAATTCATTTATTTTCTTTTTTGTTGCTGTTGTTGTTGTTGTTGTTGTTGTTGTTGTTGTTGTTTCTTCACTTTTTTTCAATTTTTTATATACATTTATTTGCTTATTTATCATCATTGTTGTCTTTTTTATGTATTTATTTTATTGATTTATTTATCTATTTATTTATTTTATTTTCCTTATCATTATTATTATTTAGTTAGTTATTTTTTAATTATATTATTATTCGTTGGTTAGTTAGTTATCTAGTTATTTATTTTCTTTTATTTCATTTTTTTTTCTCAAGGCCTGACAATGCTCGATGGGTTGGCAGATGTGGTGTAGCGTATATGGATTTGTCCGAACGCAGTGACGCCTCCTCGAGGTACTGATACAGGAACTTATCTATTTGACCTCTTAAAGTCTGGCCTTCAGTTAATTCATGTGTTTTACTTTAGGTCTTTTCGATTGTTTTCAAGTATTGACACTCTCCTTCCCACCCCCTGCCCCCGCCCCCGCCCCCCTCCCCACTTACACACCTCTATTCACCCCTCTCTTTCTGAAGACTGAAGGTAAGAAAGTATGTATGCTGAACCCGCAGTTTCAGTTTCAGTTTCAGTAGCTCAAGGAGGCGTCACTGCGTTCGGACAAATCCATATACGCTACACCACATCTGCCAAGCAGATGCCTGACCAGCGGCGTAGCCCAACGCGCTTAGTCAGGCCTTGAG
>NC_134886.1:20536618-20539118 GCF_041734735.1 Babylonia areolata | reverse complement strand
TCTGTGAGGTGAGGTATAGGAAAGGACCTCTTTGAAGTGAGGTTCAGGGAAGGACCTGTATCAGGTGAGGTTCAGGGAAGGACATGTATCAGGTGAGGTTCAGAGAAGGACCTCTTTAAGGTGAGGTTCAGGAAAGGACCTCTTTCAGGTGAGGTTCAGAGAAGGACCTCTTTCAGGTGAGGTTCAGGGAAGGACCTGTACCAGGTGAGGTTCAGAGAAGGACCTGTATCAGGTGAGGTTCAGAGAAGGACCTGCATCAGGTGAGGTTCAGGAAAGGACCTCTGTCAGGTGAGGTATAGGGAAGGGCATCTATCAGGTGAGATATAGGGAAGGACCTCTGTCAGGTGAGGTTTAGGGAAGGACCTCTGTCAGGTGAAGTATAGGAAAGGACCTCTGTCAGGTGAGGTATAGGGAAGGACCTCTGTCAGATGAGATTCAGGGAAGGACTTGTAACAGGTGAGGTATAGGGAAGGACCTCTATCAGGTGAGGTATAGGAAAGGACCTCTATCAGGTGAGGTATAGGGAAGGACCTCTGTCAGGTGAGGTATAGGGAAGGACCTCTGTCAGGTGAGGTTCAGGGAAGGACCTCTGTCAGGTGAGGTATAGGGAAGGACCTCTGTCAGGTGAGATATAGGGAAGGACCTCTGTCAGGTGAGGTATAGGAAAGGACCTCTGTCAGGTGAGGTTCAGGGAAGGACCTGTAACAGGTGAGGTATAGGGAAGGACCTCTGTCAGGTGAGGTATAGGGAAGGACCTCTGTCAGGTGAGGTATAGGAAAGGACGTCTTTCAAGTGAGGTTCAGGGTAGGACCTGTATTAGGTGAGTTATAGACAAGGGCCTCTACAAGGTCAGTTGTAAGGAGGGACCTCTTCTAGGTGAGTGTAGGGAAGGGCCTCTATCAGGTCAGGCATATCTAAGTGTGTGGGTGTTTTTTTCGGGTGGGGTGTAGGACTCCCAAACATTTACATGAGCACCCACCTCCCCAGCGCTGAATTATACATGTTTCTATAATTGTGTGTTTGTGTTTTCTATATCACACACCTCCCCGAAGTATGTGTGTGTGTGTGTGAGTGTGTGTGTGTGTGTGTGTGTGTGTGTGTGTGTGTGTCTCCTCCTCCCCCTCTCTCTTACTATTTGTGCATGTGTGTGTGTGTGTGTGTGTGTGTGTGTGTGTGTGTGTGTGTGTGTGTGTGTGTGTGTGTGTGTGTGTGTGTGTCCCCCTCTCCCTCTCTCTTACTATTTGTGCATGTGTGTGTGTGTGTGTGTGTGTGTGTGTGTGTGTGTGTGTGTGTGTGTGTCTCTCCCCCTCCCCCTCTCTCTTACTATTTGTGCATGTCTCTCTCTCTGTGTGTGTGTGTGTGTGTGTGTGTGTGTGTGTGTGTGTGTGTGTGTGTGTGTGTGTGTGTGTGTGTGTGTGCAGTTACGAGGTTTGTGAGTGGGAAAATGTATCTGTCTGTCAGCGTGTCCGTTTCTACATCAGATGTGAGTTGTTTCTCAATGTCCAGTCACAGACGACTCTTTCACCACGGAGCAGGAAGAGACCAGTGAACAGTACTACACGGAAACTTATCAACGTGAGTAGCAGGAATAACAATTGCACAGGGACAGAAAAGGCAGAATCGGGAAAAACGTTTATATGTGTGTATGTATGTATGTATTTCACTCTGTCTGTCTGTCTGACTGTCTGATTGCCTCTCTGTCTCTGTCTGTCTTTCTCTGTCTATGATTCTCTCTGTCTCTCTGTATTTGTTTCTGTCTTCATCTGTCTGTGTGTTTCTCTGCTTTTGCTTGTTTTTTTTTTCTTTTTTTATTTCTCACTTTCTCCCCCCCCCCCCCAGCCCGTCTCTCTTCCTTTTACCCCCCCCTCCTCCCTCACTCACTTCATCTCTCCTACCTCCTCTAACTCTACTCTTCCCTACTCAGTCCCTCTTTCTCTATCTCTCCCCCCCCCCCCTCTCTCTCTCTCTCTCTCTCTCTCTCTCTCTCTCTATATATATATATATATATATATATGTCTCTCTCTCTCTCACTTCGTCCCTCCCCTCTCTCTCGCTCTTCCTTCTCTATCTTCCTCCCTCCCTCTCTCTCTTCCTCCCTCCCTCTCTCCCTCTCTCACTTCCTCCTTCTCTGTCTCTCTCTCTCTCACTTCCTCCCTCCCCTCTCTCTCTCACTTCCTCCCTCCCTCTCTCCCTCTCTCACTTCCTCCTTCTCTGTCTCTCTCTCTCTCTCACTTCCTCCCTCCCTCTCTCTCTTCCTCCCTCCCTCTCTCCCTCTCTCACTTCCTCCTTCTCTGTCTCTCTCACTTTCTCACTTCCTCCCTCCCCTCTCTCTCTCTCTTCCTCCCTCCCTCTCTCCCTCTCTCACTTCCTCCTTCTCTGTCTCTCTCTCTCTCTCACTTCCTCCCTCCCCTCTCTCTCTCTCTTCCTCCCTCCCTCTCTCCCCCTCTCTCTTTCTCCCTCCGTCTCTCTCCCCCTCTCTCTTTCTCCCTCCGTCTCTCTC
>NC_134886.1:20531618-20534118 GCF_041734735.1 Babylonia areolata | reverse complement strand
TGTGTGTGAAAAATAATCCACCAATGTCTGTGGGTGAGTCTGTTCATCATTCTGTCTGTCTGTCCGTTTCTCTGTATCATATTTTGACCCCCGTTGATGTGAGTTGTTTCTCAATGTCCAGTCACAGACGACTCTTTCACCACGGAGCAGGAAGAGACCAGTGAACAGTACTACACGGAAACTTATCAACGTGAGTAGCAAGAATAGCACTTGTTGAGATAATGAACAGGCAGTATCGGGAAAAAAAACGTTTATTTTTACGTATGCATGTATGTATGTATTATATGAACGCATGTATGTATGTGTGTATGTATGCATGTATGTATAGGTGGGTTTCACTCTGTCTGGCTCTCTGCCTCTAACTCTCTCTCTTTCTCTCTCTCTCTCTGTCTGTCTGTATCTGCCTCTGTCTCTGTCTCTCTCTGCCTCTCTGTCTCTGTCTGTCTGTCTCTGTCTCTCTCTCTCTCAGATTCAGTCTTTGTCTCAGTATCTCTCTTTCTCTGTATGTGACTGGCTCTGTCTCTCTGCGTTTGCCTCTATCTTTCTGTGGTTGTGTGTGTGTCTGTCTCTCTTTGGTGGTGTTGTTGTTTTCTTTCTACTTCTCTCTTTCTCTCCCCCTGTCTCTCCTTCCCTCTGTCCTCCCTCTCTCTTTTCCTCCCTCCTCCCTCATCTGTCTGTCTATGTGTCTCTATCTCTGTCTCTGTATTCTATATCTGTCTCTGTCTGTCTGCCTCTCTTTCTCTCACCCCCCGTCCATTCCCCCACTATCTGCTTAGTTCTGCTTAGTTCTCTCTCTTTACCTCTCTCTCTTTTTCTCTCCCCCCCCCCCTCCCCCCGCAGCCTCCCCCCAATCTCACACTCAGTTCTTCTAACCCCCTCCCACCTCTCCTCTCCTTTTAACCTACCTTCAAATCCCCGAAATATTTCCAGCAGCAGTGACAGACGAATACGAAACACCTGAATGGGACATGTCAACTGAGGGTGCTGACTTCACAACCGACATGTGTAAGTGTGTGGCTGGCGTCAGTTTCAGTTTCAGTTTCACTTTCTCAAGGAGGCGTCACTGCGTTCGGACAAATCCATACACGCTACACCACATCTGTTGAGCAGATGCCTGACCAGCAGCATAACCCAACGCGCTTAGTCAGGCCTTGAGTGCATGCTTACATATTTGTGTACCTATGAAAGTGGATTTCATTTTACGTAATTTCGCCAGAGGACAACACTCTCGTTGCCATGGGTTCTTTTTCAGTGCGCCAAGTGCGTGCTGCACACGGGACCTCGGTTTATCGTCTCATCCGAAAGACTAGACGCTCAGTTTGATTTTCCAGTCAAACTTAGGAGAAAGGGCGAGAGCGGGATTCGAACCCACACCCTCACGGACTCTCTGTATTGGCAGCTGAGCGTCTTAACCATTCTGCCACCTACCTCCTGGCGTCAGATCAATGGTAATTGATTTCACGTTGTGTGGTCAGTGTACAGCCATGTGCGATATCTTGTTTGTGTGTGTGTGTGTGTGTGTGTGTGTGTGTGTGTGTGTGTGTGTGTGTGTGTGTGTGTGTGTGTGTGTGTGTGTGTGTGTGTGTGTGTGTGTGTGTGTGTGTGTGATTCTATGTGTGTGTGTGTGTGTGTGTGTGTGAGAGAGAGAGTCTCTCTCTGTGTGTGTATGTGTGTGTGTGTGTGTGTGTGTGTGTGTGTGTGTGTGTGTGTGTGAGAGACAGAGAGAGAGAGAGAGAGAGAGAGAGACTGTGTGTGTGTTTGTGTGTGTGTGTGTGTGTGTGTGTGTGTGTGTGTGTGTGTGTGTGTGTGTGTGTGTGTGTGTGTGTGTGTGTGTGTGTGTGTGTGTGTTTGCACATGCGTGTGTGTGCGTGCGTGTGTGTGCTCTGTCTGTCTGTCTGTCTGTCTGTCTCTCTCCCTTTCTACGTGTATCTGCCCCCCTTCTCACAATCATCTATCTCAAATTTCTTCCAATGTTTCCAGCATCAGTGACAGACGAATACGAAACACCTGAATGGGACTTTTCAACTGAGGGTGCTGACTTCACAACCGACATGTGTAAGTGTGTGGCTGGCGTCAGATCAATGGTAATTGATTTCACGTCGTGTGGTCAGTGTACAGCCATGCGCCATATCTTGTTCGGATCATGTACATGCTGTTTTGGGCAATGCAGACTGTGATCTGCTGCAAATGACCCTCACATTTCTCTGCACAGTTTGTGTGTGTGTGTGTGTGTGTGTGTGTGCGCGCGCGTGCGTGCGTGCTTGTGTGTGCGTGTGTGTGTGTGTGTGTGTGTGTGTGTTAGAGAGAGAGTCTGTCTGTCTGTGATTCTATATGTGTGTGTGAGAGAGAGAGAGAGAGAGAGAGAGAGAGAGAGAGTGTGTCTGTCTGTCTGTCTGTCTGTCTGTCTGTCTGTGATTCTCTGTGTGTGTGTGTGTGTGCGTGTGTGTGTGTGTGTGTGTGTGTGTGTGTGTGTGTGTGTGACTCTGTGTGTGTGTGTGTG
>NC_134886.1:20519118-20526618 GCF_041734735.1 Babylonia areolata | reverse complement strand
TATATATAATTATGTGCAGATGGGACCTGCAGAGACTACGCAGATGGCTGCCATGCCTGGACAGATTCCTGTGACAAGGACCACATCAGGGAAAAGCACTGCCCTCTCACCTGTGGACTTTGCAGCCAGGTCGGTAAGTAGCCAAGTGGTTCTGCTCTGTGCCTTGGAACTGGGGGTGTGGAGAGCGGGTCAGTGGAGGGAAGTGGGGAGAGGGGGGGCGGTGGGGAGCTGGGTGTGTGTGTGGGGTGGGGGTGGGGGGGATGGAAAAAGCGTATAGGGATGGGGCAGCAGGATGTCTGTGTGAAATTGGGGACAGGAAGACAGCGTATGCGTACGAGGATGCGTGCTTGCATGCGTGTGTGTGAGTGTGTGTGTGTGTGTGTGTGTGTGTGTGTGTGTGTGTGTGTGTGTGTGTGTTTGTGCGTGTGTGTGTGTGCATGTTTTTGTGTGTGTGTGTATGTGTGTGTGTGTGTGTGTGTGTGTGTGTGTGTGTGTGCGTGCGTGCATGCTAACACACACAGCTATTATATATAAAGTTGATGCACATTGAGCTAATAATACATAAAGGACTGTCTTTGAGGGGTGCTTCATTTGATTCCAGAAGAACACAGCTGCAGGGACATCATCCCCACCTGTAGTGACAACGACTGCAGCAGTAAGAAGAGGAAAACAAGGCTTTGCCCCTTGACCTGCGGTGTATGCCCATCTCCTCGTAAGTCCTTATACTGTGATTGCCCTCCTTTTTTTTTTTTTAGCAGGTTTTGCTATAGTTCACAACGGGATACAAACAAGTTGTACCAAAAGGGAAATTGCTTCCTATATTCCATGCTCTCTTAGTGAAGACATAGAATAGAAAGAGGACAACGAAAGAGCAACAGTAGACCAGTTTAAACAAGGGAAATGCAATAGACAAACGGACAAGTCTACCAGCACCAGTGCAGTAAATACGAAGTTAAGCCGAATGCAAGTATAAGTTTCAGTATAATGTATATATATATATATATATATAAAGCAGGAGGTATAGTAAAACGTAAGAAAGAGTCTTGTAAGTGCAATATATGAAATCAAACAGCGTCCATCTATGTAGGTCTTACTCACATCAACATCTCGCTTCACTATGCCTCGCCCACGCGTGAACGCTGAAAACAGATCAGTAATGTGCAGCATTCACATCGTAATAGTGGAGTGATGGCCTAGAGGTAACGCGTCCGCCTTAGAAGCGAGAGAATCTGAGCGCACCGGTTCGAATCATGGCTCAGCCGCCGATATTTTCGCCCCATGCACTAGACCTTGAGTGGTGGTGTGGATGCTAGTCATTTGGATGAGACGATAAACCGAGGTCCCGTGTGCAGCATGCACTTAGCACACGTAAAAGTACCCACGGCAACAAAAGGGTTGTTCCTGGCAAAATTCTGTAGAAAATCCACTTCGACAGGAAAAACAAATAAAACTGCACGTAGGAAAAAATACAAAAAAAGAAGAAGAAAAAAAGGGTGGCGCTATAGTGTGGCGACGCGCTCCCTGGGGAGAGCAGCCCGAATTTCACACAGAGAAATCTGTTGTGATAAAAAATAAACAAGAAAAAAGAAAAGAAAAAAAAAGAAGAAAACTGGCTGTACAAAACTCTCGTCAGTTCTCGTGGGATCTGATGTGGGTGGCACGTCTGTTGTATGATCTACACACACACACACACACACACACACACACACACACACACACACACGCATGCAAGCTGGGAGACATGAAAGTTGGCAGCAGTCGAGGTGTGGACTGTAGCGGTTTTCCTCCTCCAATTTCTGGCTCCCGGGTTATATATCAATGGGTTATAATCTCTCTGAGAGTTGGAAAGGTCAGCATAGCAGACTGTTCCTCGTAGACAGGTATGGGTTGGATGGTCAAAGTTGTCTAGAAACGACAGTCTATATACCACTACTTAAGCGGTTATTTTGATTTGATTTGACATAGATATTTATACAGCGCCTATCCTCGGTCGGAGACCAAGCTCTAAGCGCTTTACAAACACGGTGTCATTTGCACAGCAGGCTGCCTACCTGGGTAGAGCCGACTGGCGGCTGCCATCGGGCGTGCATTTGTTTCCTGTGTCATTCCATCAAATTTCAGGCACGCACTTGCACACACTCAGACACATGTAACATTTTACGTGTATGACCGTTTTGTTTATTTACCCCGCCATGTAAGCTGCCATATTCCGTTTTCGGGGTGTTCTTGCTGGGTATGTTCTTGTTTCCATAAACCACCGAACGCTGACATAGATTACAGGAACTTTAACGTGTGTATTTGATCTTCCGCGTGCATATTACACACGAAGGGGGTTCAGGCACTAGCAGGTCTCCACACATGTTGACCTGGGAGATCGGAAAAATCTCCGCCCTTTACCCACCAGGCGCCGTTACCCAGATCGGAACTCGGGACTCTCACGCTTTAACCACTCGGCTGTTGCATTGTGGAAGCTGCTGACTGCTCTCCTTGTGACTGCACCCCAGCTGATTCTGTTCAGTGACTTGAGCTTCAAGCTGCTTTGGAGGAAGGTATGCCACGGTGCTGGAGTCTCTTGCTTGGTGCAGTCCGTGAAGAGCTTCCATGGTCGTCCTTGGCAGGGTATCTGGCCCTTTGAGAACACCCTGTACAGACGCTGTCGCGGCATCGTGCAGGATCTATACATCCCGTTCACATGGTTCAGCCAAACCTCACAACTTACCAAAACTGTGATGATGTGAAATGAATATTTTTTTTTTTCAACATGAGCGAATGTGACAAAGATCTGAAACAACTTGTTCCTGACACGTGTGTACAAGGAACAGCCCTGTTCACCTGGCCAGCCTTCAGTTTCAGACAAAGCAACGTGTGAGGACGTTCTGCCCACGTGCAGTTACCCGGGCACAGTGGAGTACTGCTACACTCCGGTCATGAAACACGTGCTCTGCCGCCACACCTGTGGGGGCTGTGATGACTGTGAGTTCACGTTTCAGGTCCAGTCTGTTTTCTTCTCTCTGTCTCTTGACATACACACAGTCGCGCGTGCACACATAAACACACACACACACACACACACACGCACACACACACACACACACACACATATACATACAACACACACACACACTTGCGCGCGCACACACATAACGCACCCACGCGCACTCGGACACGAACACGCGCGCACGTGCACACGCTTTTTCGTATGCATACGCTCTGTTACAGACACAGTTACACAGACACATTTACACGTACGCACAAATATTACACATACACACACACACACACACACACACACACACACACACACACACACACACACACACACACACATTTCCGTCTAACAGACTGATGTGTATGGTTTCCCTCAGACGCTGAATGCAGTGACACACAGACAGACTGTGCGATCCACAAAAGCTACTACTGCAGTGAGGGTTACTTCAAGTACGTGTCCTGTCGTGCTACCTGTGGAGTCTGCACAGCCACTGGTGAGAAATCTGTTCTTTTTTCTATGAACATGTAATTTACTCTTGTTAGTTTCAGTTTCAGTTTCAGTAGCTCAAGGAGGCGTCACTGCGTTCGGACAAATCCATATACGCTACACCACATCTGCCAAGCAGATGCCTGACCAGCAGCGTAAACCAACGCGCTTTGTTAGGCCTTGAGAAAAAAAAGAAAAAAAGATGATAATATAATTAAAAAAATAACTCTGGTTAACAAAATGAATTTCATCTTTCAATGTATTATTGTGTTTTTTTTTATGGATACTTATACAACGCATATCCTCGGTCGGAGACCAAGCACTAAGTGCTTTGCAAACTCGGGGTCATTTGCACAACAGGCTGCCTGCCTGGGTAGAGCCGACTGACGGCTGCCATTGGGCGCTCATCATTCGTTTCCTGTGTCATTCAGTCAGGTTTAAGTCACGCACACACAGACATACATGTAACATTTTACATGTATGTGCATGCTGGGTATGTTCTTGTTTCTATGACCCACCGAACGCTGACATGGATTACAGGATCTTTAACGTGCGTATTTATCTTCTGCGTGCGTATACACACAAAGAGGGTTCAGGCACCAACAGGTCTGCACATATATGTTGACCTGGGAGATCGGGAAAAATCTTTGTAATTTTACTTGATTCTGAATTCACTGATTCCTTTCCCATGTTTATTATCTTTTTCATTGTTGATGATCCGTTTTGGGGTCCCTAATTTTTAATCTAATGGTTGTATCATTGCATCATTCTAGTCTCGATTTTGTTACTGTTTTCTTTTGATTTCAATGTTGAACTTTTTTTTTCCAAGTTTACTCTGTGTTACATGTTCCAGTCTGTTTGTATTCAAAGCTAAATGATTTCGTGCATGATTTAGACCTAGTTCGGATTACATGTTTTTGATGAAGTGAAGTTTTTCGTGGATTCTGCAGTAGTCCGTCTGGATAAGACTGTCCATCATATCCTTGATGCTGTTAACTGGTTAATTAAGTTCAGTATTTCTGTACTGGACATCTTCTGTTTCTGCAATTATTGCTAATAGCATTGGTTTCTAAGTAATTTCATGCCCCAAAGAAATCAACCAAATTTTACTAAATGACTTTCACGTGAGTATAAATTGGAGAACCAAAATGTGAAAGAATTTCAAGAAACGAAGTATCACATTTGCTGATATAAGGATATCATATTTGAGAACTGTGCGTACTGGTTGGACACATCAAAATGGTGTATGAAGGTAATGCAGTATACATATGAATTTTCTGCTCGTGAAATGTCATCTACAGAGATGAACAGAGGTGGCTTTGTTGGTTTGTTTTCCTAGATGTTCACATTCTGCTACACAATTCTAATTTCTATGAAAATGTAAACTGCAGCATTTGTGTAGTGAGCGGTTGTATCTATAGTTTTTTTGGTCCAGATTTGAAATAGGATTCATTTGATCAGTTTTTGCTATATAGCTGTGATTATGTAATAAACACTTCTGGCAATACACGAACAAAATCATACAGTTCATCGCGAGTCCTTTTCTGGGTGTTGACAATACGGCAAAGTCACCAGCATTTCAACAATACGGCAAGGTCACCTGCATTACAACAATACGGCAAGGTCACCTGCATTACAAAAAAAGAAGGCATCTCAAGCCAGGTCTTTTAAATGTTCCACGTCATCGTTGATGAAGACGTTGAAGAATGTAGGGTTAAGAATGTTCCCTTGGTGGACCCTTTATTTGTGTAAATAGTGTGACAACACACTTTTTATGTAAATAGTGTGACAACACACATTGTTTTTATGTAAATAGTGTGACAAGACACATTGTTTTTATGTAAATAGTGTGACAACACACATTGTTTTTATGTAAATAGTGTGACAAGACACATTGTTTTTATGTAAATAGTGTGACAACACACATTGTTTTTATGTAAATAGTGTGAGAACACACACATTGTTTTTTTTTAATGTAAATAGTGTGACAACACACTTTTTTAAAATGTAAATAGCGTGACAACACACATTGTTCTTATGTAAATAGTGTGACAAGACATTATTTTTATGTAAATAGTGTGTCAACACACATTGTTTTTATGTAAATAGTGTGTCAACACACATTGCTTTTTATGTAAATAGTGTGACAACACACATTGTTCTTATGTAAATAGTGTGACAGCACATTGTTTTTATGTAAATAGTGTGGTAACACATTGTTTTTATGTAAATAGTGTGGTACACACATTGTTTGTATGTAAATAGTGTGACAAGACACAGTTTTTATGTAAATAGTGTGACAAGACACATTGTTTTTATGTAAATAGTGTGACAACACACATTGTTTTATGTAAATAGTGTGACAACACACATTGTTTTATGTAAGTAGTGTGACAAGACACATTGTTTTTATGTAAATAGTGTGATAACACATTGTTTTATGTAAATAGTGTGATAGCACACATTGTTTTATGTAAATAGTGTAACACACATTGTTTTATGCAAATAGTGTAACATTGTTTTTATGTACATAGTGTGACAACACACATTGTTTTTATGTAAACAGTGTGACAACACACATTGTGTTTATGTAAATAGTGTGACAAGACACATTGTTTTTATGTACATAGTGTGACAACACACATTCTGTTTATGTAAATAGTGTGACAAGACACATTGTTTTTATGTAAATAGTGTGACAACACACATCGTTTTTATGTAAATAGTGTGACAAGACACATTGTTGTTATGTAAATAGTGTGACAAGACACATTGTTTTATGTAAATAGTGTGACAACACACATTGTTTTATGTAAATAGTGTGACAAGACACATTGTTTTTATGTACATAGTGTGACAAGACACATTGTTTTATGTAAATAGTGTGACAAGACACATTGTTTTATGTAAATAGTGTGGCAACGCACATTGTGTTTATTTAAATAGTGTGACAACACACATAGTGTTTATGTAAATAGTGTGACAACACACATTGTTTTTATGTATATAGCGTGACAACACACATTGTTGTTATGTAAATAGTGTGACAAAACACATCGATTTTTATGTAAATAGTGTGACAAGACACAATGTTTTTTTATGTACATTGTGTGACAACACACTTTTTATGTAAATATTGTGACAACAAACATTGTTTTTATGTACATAGTGTGATAAGACACATTATTTTTTATGTAAATAATGTGACAACACACATTGTTTTGGCAAAAGCGAATCGTTGCCTGAGTGTACATACTTTGTATGATGGTATAGTATAATCACTATCTGCTTAGTTTTGATAAAGTGGATAAACATTGTCGAAAGCGTTTTGAAAGTCAGTGAAAGATACAATGTACAGTATGCTTCCTTATATGTTGTATTGACTAAGTTTGTGTGTGTGTGTGTGTGTGTACAGAAGCCTGAAGCCTGCACTTAGACTGGCCATCTTGACACCAGTAACGGTATGTCAGTTCATGCGTTTGTGTGTGTGTGTGTGTGTGTGTGTGTGAGCGCGTCTATGTCGGTGTGCCTGTATATGAAATCAGGCCAAGTGCATCCCAACGGGCCCAGATACCCGCCCAATCTGTGTACTTGATGTGTGAGAGAGAGAGCACAAAAAACAATAATATGTACGCTTTACACTGATCAGAACCGTATCCGTATCTTTACAGGTCACCGACTGATCCACAACAGTACAAGAACCAGCAAGCTCACCATCATTTCCAGGGTCTAAACATGTGTGAACTCTGTCCCCTGAAAGCTGTGTCTTCCCACACACAACTTAAACCCTGGCGTGTAAATCAGAGACAGAGTTATTAACTTAACTGCATCTTTTTTTTTTTTTTTGCAGTTTATATTATCGATTTACAGATCTTCGATTACAGACTGCTGTGCATGAAACATGATCAAATTGCCGTAAATGTGACATTCCGTTTTAATTGTGGAAATATCGTTTTCCATAACTTTAGTTCGTGCATTTATATACAAAAAAAAAAGAAAAAGAAAAAAAGGTTACTATGTCTCAG
>NC_134886.1:20501618-20514118 GCF_041734735.1 Babylonia areolata | reverse complement strand
AGGAAAAAGCGATTACTTGATTATATAAATTAATTTTCATGGTATGTCTACTGACATCAAAGGAGATCAAACCATCAGTAAAGAGAACCGTTGCTTTCGTTAAAAAAAAGAAAAGAAAAAAAAAGCAAAAAAAAAGCAAAAAAAAAAAAAAGCAAGTGACAAACAAATAAAACAACAACAACAACAAACCGGATCAGCAGACAAAAAAAACCCAAAAAAAACAAACAAACAAAAAACAAAAAAAACAACCCCCCCCCCCAAAAAAAAAAAAAAAAACACACAAAAAAACAAGAATGAGAGGGCAATTGTTTGGTTGTCGCTACTTTGGTAGGTTAGCCATTTCATCCCTAGTTCTTTTTGGTTTTTTTTTTTATTGCTCTCTTGTTTTTTGTTTGTTTGTTTTCGTGAAAACAGATTTGATTTTTTTACCGATTTCGTTTACATTGACAAAAAAATAACGCTACATCCATATGAATAATACCATCGATGTCAACATAAATGACAATGTCGAGCGACATTGCGACTGAGGTGTTTGATTGTTTAACTGTTGTTCTCGTTCCGATAATATATATATATATATATATATATATATATATATATATATATATATATATATATATATATATATATATATATATATTCATGTAGAAATATCTTTTGAAAAAAAAAATATGGCAGTAATCTATACTCTTTCAAAAAATCGCTCTTTATTTCATTTTATGTTACATTTGAAAGTTTTTTTTTTTTTTTTTTTGGGGGGGGATGGATGAAATTTGTACATTTCATTTTATACACAAACGACGTGAATGACAATAGGCAACTGCGAATGATTATTAGTTTTTAATTTCTTAAGAAAGAAAGAAAGAAAGAAAGAAAACTCAACCGAACGTTTTTCGCTGAAAGAAAACTATTTCTGGAATTAGATAGTCATAAGGAGAGTATCACAAGAAATATCTTGATTCACATGTTTGGAGAATGATACAGTTGGTCTGAATCAAATGTTTCCCATTGTTTTGGGCAAGTGATGTTGATGATAAATATAAGAATTTACAATAACAAACGAGTTAATCATATGGGTAATATACCGTTTTTTTCCCCAGCAGTATTCCAAGTTCCATATGTGGTTGTTTTCCCTAAGAAATCTCCACCTGACTCCACTGTGTTCTACCTGGCAGTGGGAATCAACAACTGAAAAAGTAAAACAAATACCGTGTTATGAATCAAGGGAAAACAACATCATCACCATCAACAGCAACAACAAAAACCAAACAAAAACACACACACACAAAAAAACCACCCTTCAGTGTGTGTGTGTGTGTGTGTGTGTGTGTGTGTGTGTGTGTGTGTGTGTGTGTGTGTGTGTGTGTGTAAATTGTATGATGACAATTGCAGCAGCTAAAGTAATGTCCACCATCTTATTATGTTTTTTCTTTTAACTGTGTCAAACACACAAATAAACACAGTACATGTGAAAACATGTGAAGCCATTTAAATGTCATCGCCATTTTATTGGTGAGTACAAAGACGTTAAAGATCCCGACATGAATAATTCAGGACAAAAGTACAGCGTTTGATAATATACAAATGATCAACGTACATATAACTTAAAATCATGATTATGTACGGCCAAACAACTTCTGACGTTCAGTTAAAAATTCTGTAGTGGCTGAAATCAAAAGCACAGCCCAGCTATCAATAATTCAGTAAAAATTCTACACACAAAAAAGTATTCTGGCTTGAATTTAACAGCAACGGAATAACTCCTTGCACAATCAACACGAAGTATGCACAACTCTTTCAACGAGATGAATTAACCACTTTGGACATAAAGCGAGAAAATTCACGAATGAAATACATTTTAAAATATTTATCCCTTTCAAGAAGAACTGGAACAACGATTTAAAAAAAATCTACCATTACAAGTCTCATTCACAACATACGTGTTTATGAATATCTTCTTAGAAGACAAAAAAACAAACAAACAAACAAAAAAAAACACATGATATTCATCACAAAAAATATGTGGATATAATGATAGACTTTGCATACATCTAAACAGAATGAGAGAATGTGTATTGGACAGGGTGCCGATGGTATGATAGAATGGTCATGAAAAGAAGGTCGTTTACTTCAAATCAAGCCTGCATGACACGCTCCTCCATGCCCAGGGCCATCTCACCCACTGTTTGCCGTCACCCAAGAAAGCATTAGCAGCCAACGACACCATGCCCAAACCAAACAAACCATACAATGCCAGCCGTTCTCAGAAAACCGTGTTAGTCAAGGGACAAAAATGCTCGCCGAGAGCTCACACAAAGCATGTGCACTCCCTCCTTTCTCCCTCTCTCTCTCTCTCACCATTCCAGGATGTATTAGTGACCACAGGAGTGACATCATACCCAAAATTGGGTCATGACCTATTTTTAGCGTCCTAAAGTCTGAGACCTATTTAACCTTTCTTTTTCGTGTGGTTTGAAATTATGGGGTAATGGTAAATGGCATGTTGCATATGAATGCCCCTCCCAGTCAAGAATTAGGCATAACACGACGAGAAATGACCCATAACATGAAACCGAACCGATACTTGTTGTCTCAAACTGTCAAGTTTTCTGCTGATCTTTTCATGGTTTGTAGGGGCTAAAACCTGTATGAGTAAGATGGCGGCACGTCAGTTTAGCGGCTGAATACTCTTCAAAATTGAGTAAAACAACCATCAATGTAGAGTCGAAAACCAACGAGAATGGGTATGAAAACATCTACTAATAGTAATATCTTTTCATCTATGCACGAAAATTGCCGCTAAAATAAGTCACAGGATTTAGGACGCTTAAAAAAAAAAAAAAAAAAAAAAAAATCAATCGTCCTCATAAAGACACAAAAACACGAGTTCACACAATTTAAGCAAACAATGAATACATGCAGTCCGGAGTGTATTTAAAAAAGTATAAATGAATAAGCCATAAATGCCTGTGAGCAATGCAGCACATTGACCAACCCTGAGTGTCAACAAAGATCTGGCAGTGATTTAGCTCTGACGTACGGGTAGACTGGTGGCGTCAAATGGTGGAATTGCATCATCATTGGGGGTACTGGCAGTTGTTACGTTTGCTCGTAGGAATAAAAGGCCTCATGGTTCAAAGATTGTAGAAGAACATGGGCATATGTATATGATATCACCGAAAACATGTTCGTAAGTATAATTATCATTATCTATCTCTTCACGTATGAACATGCTTCCTTTCGCTCTATCAGATGCTGCATTGTAAATTATCACACATCGACAAAACACCGCCTTTGGTTCTTCCTGTTTGGCAAGAAGGGCGGAATCCAAACACCATGATGCATCAAGATGACATTCAAATGCACATGTATGGCAGTGATGTGTTAGACCACTATCATAATTATCCTAGAAAACCCAGCATCTATCACTGTCTCCTGGATAGAGAGAAAAAAAAACCCAACAGCAACAACACATACATCACCAGGTATGATGGAAGAACAATACAAATTGTTATGGCTTCACAGTGTAGATAGTTGTATGCTCATTCTCTGACAACAAGTGTATAATTACAGGATAATAATTATGTCTATGGGCAGCGAGTTGCAAGGAAACAAAACCATTCGCAAGCATTAGCTGTAGAGAGAGAAAAAAAATGCAATGTACGTTTTCTTTTTCTAACTCATTCTAGTTTTACATACATTGCCATTTCAGCTTTCGTACGGCCTAGTATCAAACGGACTAAATCACGTAAATGCTGCTAAATACGAGATAACAGCGACATATCAATAATATTGATTGTATAATCTTTTATTCACAAGAACAAACATGCATAAGTGTAAACCACAAATCACACGACGACAAAATTGGTCAAGAAATAGAGAACCTTATCAGTCACAGCACGCACCTTGAGTTCTGAAGATGAGATGGTCGCAATATATATATATATAATTATCTGATATGCACCTAATGGTGTACAATACTGCTTTCAATAATAGATATAAATATAAAATGCCATACTCCATAGCACCTCAGGTTTTATGCGGAATATTTTACGGTCGGAATCCAATGGTGGACACACATACAAACAGAGTCAGTGAATTCTATGCACGATCTGTTCTGGTTAAGTTCCGCACATGATACATGAATAAACAGACAATAAATAAATAAATAAATAAATAAATAGATAAATAAGTCCATTGCATGTTTAAAAGCACGTATCGAAAGTTATAGCTGGTACTGTACCGTAGATATTATTGCAAACGTACGTGTCAAAACATTGTTGTTGTTTTTTTAAGTGCTGGACTGACCATACTTTTGATCGTTAGCTGGATAACATCATACCTGGTTGCCATTTATTCAGATTCGTGAACTCTGTGTACGTGTGTGTGTGTGTGTGTGTGTGTGTGTGTGTGTGTGTGTGTGTGTGTGTGTGTGTCCGTGTGTATCTGTGTGTCTGTGTGTATCTGTGTGTCTGTGTGTCTGTATTTGGAAGAGAGAGAGAGAAAAAGTGAGACAGACAGAGAGATTGACAGAAAGAGACAGAGACAGAGAGACAAGAGTTTGTTCTAGATGATACATCAGTACCGTATATGGAAGTGACCCAGTTTCCGACCAGAAGGGGGAAGAACAATGTTGTGTACAGGTGGGGTTTCCCCCACGCGTCGCGCTGAGCTCACTGCTGATGAAACCTTCTTTTTCACCTCGAAGTTAACACGAGGCATGGAACCGTATGACCAATTATGTGCATTTTCAAGGAAAGAAATCACACACACACACACACACACACACACACACACACACACACACACACACACACACACACACCTAAAAACAGACACGAGCAGACAAAAAAAACCAGACAAACCTTTTTTGACAGTCAGTCAGTCAGACAGACAGACAGGCAATCAAAAACGCACGTACAGATGAACAAACATCCAGACAATATTGTACGCACGTGGTAAACAGACAGACGTGAAGAGAGAGAGACAGAGACAGAGAGAGAGAGAGAGAGAGAGAGAGAGAGAGAGAGACAGAGAGAGAAAGACAGAGACAGACAGACAGAGACAGAGACAGAGAGAGAACTAAGCAGATACTCTGTGTAAATGCCATTTGATGTCAATATTGCTGCTTTCAGTGCAAAGTACATTTAACCAGCAGTCTGCCAGAGTAAATGAAAACGATGTACGCATGGTGTTAAAGTGTTAACAAAAAAAAAAAAAAAAAAAAAAAAAAAGGATCACGTTATAAGCATAATTATTAACAACGAAACCCACACGCTCAGTTTTTCCATCCCATAACTTACATACACAATGTCAAAAATGACCCAAGGAGGTAAAACACACGGGGGTCAACAATCAATTAGGATCCAAATGCATAACAATGCTGGAGTAACTAGAAGAGACTGTGGCTGCAGAGTACGTTCTCACAGTAGTTACACTGGCATGACAGATAGCAGCAAATTGTCTGTGAGGAAAAAAATGAAAAGAAAGAAAGAAAAACAACCTTCCCCCTCCAAAAAACAACAACAAAAAAACAACAAAACAAAACAAACACCACCACCACATTCATAAGTCAATATCCTCACCAACTATGCATATAAATCATCTCCAGAAATTGTACAGTATAATAATATAATGGGTAAAGCGTTGTCCACAGCAGAATATATCATTGCAAAATTTGTCCCCCATAAAGAGAGGATATTGCAGCAAATATGTCATTTAAAGCCAAAACGGAAGTTCCCAAGAACGGATGGTACACATTAAAGAACGCTCAAACAACGCCTACATCAAATGAAACATAAAAATAAATAAATACCATAACATTAAAGAATAAATGAAATAAAGGCCAGTTAAAAAAAACAAAAACACCTCTTAGTACATTCAGTAACACACTCTGTAACCCTTAACCCCCTTTTTCTTTAAGCCACACGTGTTAAAAGGTGGGGGGAAAAAAAGAAAAAAAAGAAGTGCTCTTTCATAACACTCTGTGCAAAGTTATCGAATGCACGAAATCTCTCTTTGTTATCTCACTCACTTCAACGTCAAAATCGTAACAGAAAAGGTGAATACAAGTGGACAAGGGGATACCAACAAAAGTATTAATTAATCATTGCTAGCATGAGGTTTTAGCTGAGGCAGCAAACCATAAACCCATCGATAAAGTACACGTAACACTGTATCCCCCGAATAAGGGGGAAAAAAAAAGAAAAAAAAGAACAAAGAACAGAAATCAAAAACAAACAAACAAATAAACAAACAAACAAAAACCCCAAAACAACCACTCAAATGTTAACAACAATCTCTGCAGTCCCAAACCCAGGGGGGTTATTATGCAGGAAAAAAAACAAACAAAAAAGCAATCGCTACAACTGCATGAACAGAGACATGCAAGGAAGGAAGATGCAGTGACGTCGGCGGTGACGCCATGTAGCGTTTACGTCACCTGTTGAGGAGTTCCCGGCGTGCCACGGGGCGGTTGCCAAGAATCTTCTCCACCTCCGACATCACTGTGTGAGTCAACTTGGACACGTACTGCAAGTCACCACAATCACTGTGTGAGTCAACTTGGACACGTAGTGAAAGTCACTACAATCACTGTGTGAGTCAACTTGGACACGTAGTGAAAATCACCACAATCACTGTGTGAGTCAACTTGGACACGTAGTGAAAGTCACCACAATCACTGTGTGAGTCAACTTGGACACGTAGTGAAAGTCACCACAATCACTGTGTGAGTCAACTTGGTCACGTAGTGAAAGTCACCACAATCACTGTGTGAGTCAACTTGGACACGTAGTGAAAGTCACCACAATCACTGTGTGAGTCAACTTGGTCACGTAGTGAAAGTCACCACAATCACTGTGTGAGTCAACTTGGACACGTAGTGAAAGTCACCACAATCACTGTGTGAGTCAACGTGGTCACGTAGTGCAAGTCACCACAATCACTGTGTGAGTCAACTTGGTCACGTAGTGAAAATCACTGTGTGAGTCAACGTGGTCACGTAGTGAAAGTCACCACAATCTCTGTGTGAGTCACCTTGGACACGTAGTGAAAGTCACCACAATCACTGTGTGAGTCAACTTGGACACGTAGTGCAAGTCACCACAATCATTGTGTGAGTCAACGTGGTCACGTAGTGAAAGTCACCACAATCTCTGTGTGAGTCACATTGGACACGTAGTGAAAGTCATTACAATAACTGTGTGAGTCAACTTGGACACGTAGTTAAAGTCACCACAATCGCTGTGTGAGTCAACTTGGTCACGTAGTGAAAGTCACCACAATCACTGTGTGAGTCAACTTGGAGACGTAGTGAAAGTCACCACAATAACTGTGTGAGTCAACGTGGTCATGTAGTACAAGTCACCACAATCACTGTGTGAGTCAACTTGGACACGTAGTGAAAGTCACTACAATCACTGTGTGAGTCAACTTGGTCACGTAGTGAAAGTCACTACAATCACTGTATGAGTCAACTTGGACACGTAGTGAAAATCACCACAATCACTGTGTGAGTCAACTTGGTCACGTAGTACAAGTCACCACAATCACTGTGTGAGTCAACTTGGTCACGTAGTGAAAGTCACCACAATCACTGTGTGAGTCAACTTGGTCACGTAGTGAAAGTCACCACAACCACTGCGTAAGTCAACTTGGACACGTAGTGAAAGTCATCACAATCACTGTGTGAGTCAACTTGGACACGAATTGAAAATCACAATCACTGCGAGAGTCAACTTGGTCACGTAGTGAAAGTCATTACAATCACTGTGTGAGTCAACTTGGTCACGTAGTGAAAGTCATTACAATCACTGTGTGAGTCAACTTGGACACGTAGTGAAAGTCACCACAATCACTGTGTGAGTCAACTTCGTCACGTAGTGCACGTCATCATAATCACTGTGCGAGTCAACATGGTCACGTAGTGAAAGTCACCACAATCACTGTGTGAGTCATCTTGGACACGTAGTGAAAGTCACCACAATCACTGTGTGAGTCAACTTGGACACGTAGTGAAAGTCACCACAATCACTGTGTGAGTCAACTTGGACACCTAGTGAAAGTCATCACAATCACTGTGAAAGTCAACTTGGACACGTTGTACAAGTCACCATAATCACTGTGTGAGTCAACTTGGACACGTATTGAAAATCACCACAATCACTGTGAAAGTCAACTTGGACACCTAGTGAAAATCACCACAATCACTGTGTGAGTCAACGTGGTCACGTAGTGAAAATCACCACAATCACTGTGTGAGTCAACTTGGACACGTAGTGAAAGTCATCACAATCACTGTGTGAGTCAACTTGGACACGTAGTGAAAGTCACCACAATCACTGTGTGAGTCAACTTGGACACGTAGTGAAAGTCATTACAATCACTGTGTGAGTCAACTTGGACACGTAGTGAAAGTCACCACAATCACTGTGTGAGTCAACTTGGTCACGTAGTGAAAGTCACCACAATCACTGTGTGAGTCAACTTGGACACGTAGTGAAAGTCACCACAATCACTGTGTGAGTCAACTTGGTCACGTAGTACAAGTCACCACAATCACTGTGTGAGTCAACTTGGACACGTAGTGAAAATCACCACAATCATTGTGTGAGTCAACTTGGACACGTAGTGAAAGTCACCACAATCGCTGTGTGAGTCAACTTGGTCACGTAGTGAAAGTCACCGCAATCACTGTGTGAGTCAACTTGGAGACGTAGTGAAAGTCACCACAATAACTGTGTGAGTCAACGTGGTCATGTAGTACAAGTCACCACAATCACTGTGTGAGTCAACTTGGACACGTAGTGAAAGTCACTACAATCACTGTGTGAGTCAACTTGGTCACGTAGTGAAAGTCACTACAATCACTGTATGAGTCAACTTGGACACGTAGTGAAAATCACCACAATCACTGTGTGAGTCAACTTGGTCACGTAGTACAAGTCACCACAATCACTGTGTGAGTCAACGTGGTCACGTAGTAAAAGTCACCACAATCACTGTGTGAGTCAACTTGGACACGTAGTGAAAGTCACCACAATCACTGTGTGAGTCAACTTGGACACGTAGTGAAAGTCATTACAATCACTGTGTGAGTCAACTTGGACACGTAGTGAAAGTCACCACAATCACTGTGTGAGTCAACTTGGACACGTAGTGAAAGTCACCACAATCACTGTGTGAGTCAACTTGGTCACGTAGTGAAAGTCACCACAATCACTGTGTGAGTCAACTTGGACACGTAGTGAAAGTCACCACAACCACTGCGTAAGTCAACTTGGTCACGTAGTGAAAGTCACCACAATCACTGTGTGAGTCAAACTGGACACATACAGATGCATACCACATAAACCACAGTCACTGAACACAGCCGGTGTGTTTAACTATATCTTAAAACAATGCAACATAACATGTGTGTGTGAATCAGAATCAGAATCAGAATTATATTCATCCATCAAGAAAATCGTAAATGAAATGTTTATAAAAACAACTATGAAGGGTCAGAAAATGAAACAAACGAAAAGAAGGTGTTCAAATTATCGTGTGTGTGTGTGTGTGTGTGTGTGTGTGTGTGTGTGTGAATATTTGCGTTCATGCGTGTGCGCATGCGCGCGTGAGTGCACCAGAGCACTGTGTGTATCTGTCCACATGGGTGTCTCACAGAAAATGTAACACACACACATATGTAAGAAAATGTAATATACACACATATGTAAGAAAATGTAATACACACATATGTAACGTGATAAAAACAGAATATGGAAAAGAAACAGAACGAAATATAAAAAGAAACACACACACACACACACACACACACACACACACACACACACACACGAGAAATACACCCCCTTCCATCCAACACTTCCTCAAACTAAAAACTTAATTTGAAATAACCGTTTGAGCAATTTAATCTTAAGGAGCCAGTTTCATTGTTTCATTTGACAATCAAATCATATATTTTTTCGGAAGTTGTCATCTTTTTCATCAAAACCGGAAAAGAATGTAAACGCGCATGCGTAGTACAAGTGAACTTCAATTGACAAATTCAACTGCAAGTCAAAAAGATTAATTTTGTTGATTTAGGTCATCTTTCGTGGGCATTAAGCAGTAAGTGATGAAGCTTATGCAAAATCTTTCTCTGGATAAAATTTATTCTCTTTCTTTGAATATCATGCTGTCGCAAACTACTGGTGCTACGTATGTGCTGGTAATGAATGTGCATAAAAGTAAGTGGCTGCAACGCTGCTCAGCGGCAAAACGACCACTCTGCTGAAAGAATGTATGATCGTGTAAGACCTTCACACCGAATGTAAAACAAAATTATCAGCACATTTTAAGATTTCATGTTTTGCGACGAGTAAGAACTGTTTTTACAAATATTTCCCATAACATATTCAGATTGATGTTCCATTACTTGGCACTGGATTTCGCTTCCCTTGGCAGACGTGTGCATCAGTGTAACTTCCGTACTAAGGACAAGAATTATTCTTTGACCTAAAAGTGATAAAATGACTGCTAATTATCAGCTTGGCAATCTGTCAGAAAAAAAGCAAATACAGGTGTAACTGCAAACTGACTGTGGAATCATTTTTTGTGGCTTCTGTATATTCTTGAGCCCTTTCCGGAAGTGCACTGTCATTACAAATGTGTGGAAAGAATGGACCTTTCCCTATTTTCATGCCAGATTTGGTGTCGACAGACAACGTATTTTTCCAAAAAAAAGATAATATCTTTGTTAAAGTTAACCACGGACATACGCACACTCATACAAACAGAAAACCAAAACCATTGCATGGACACACGTTGTATGTAAACACACGCGAACCAAAAAAAGAAAAAAAAAAAGAGAAAAAAAAATTAATATATACCATACGTGCGTTATGACCAATAATTCTTTATTGGGTGACAGGGCAATAGTAAGAAACTGTGTTGTGAACATTGCAAAACGGATGTCAGACATCACAAACTGCTAAGAAACTTAGTACAGTGTTGACGGAACAGAGCTAATGGTGCATTCAACAAAACCACAAAAAAAAAAACATTAATGGAAATAAAATTTAATTCTGTCGAAACATTCACATATCATAACATGCATCGCTTGGTTTAAACCCTGATGATTACACACAGGGTTGAGAATAAACATGAAATGCTACACCACAGCTTTGATAAGAATTATGAACAACACAACGACGACAACGACGAGGAATGAAGAAGCAAGAACCGGGACGGCTATGGAAACAGGAAAAAAGACGAAAACATAACAACAAGCAAGTACAGCTGACAAAAAAAAAAAAAAAAAAAAAAAAAAAAAAAAAAAAAAAAAAAAATATATATTTATATATTTATATATATATATATATATATATATATATATATATATATATATA
The DNA here is from genome assembly GCF_041734735.1 of Babylonia areolata. Classification (NCBI taxonomy): domain Eukaryota; kingdom Metazoa; phylum Mollusca; class Gastropoda; order Neogastropoda; family Buccinidae; genus Babylonia; species Babylonia areolata. The sequence continues at coordinate 20,502,725 of NC_134886.1, read as the reverse complement.
TATTTATTTATTTTTTTATTTTTATTTATTTATTTTTTTTTTTACACACAAAAATAACCCCTCAACAAAAAAAAACAAACAAAACAAAACAAAAACATAAACAAACAAACAAACAAAAAAACAACAACAAACAAACAAACAACAAAACAACAACTGGCGCATTGCCTACCTGAGAAAGGCAAGCATACATTTTCAGGAAAAAAAGAAAGAAAGAAAAAAGGAAGGTGAACACATATCACAAAAATATATAACCGAAAACAAAAAGACACACACACACACACACAAAAGAGAGAAAAAGAAGAAGAAAGAGAATCGTCATCAGCATCTAAAAAACAAACAAACAAATCCCAAAAACGACAACAACAACTACAGTAAAAAGCCACATTAATCTAAATAACATCCAAACACTGATTCCATAGAAACATATATACAATTAATCATAAGGGAGAGAGAGAAAAAAACCGAAAAAAGATGGGAACTATAACACAACAAACCAAAACCAAACCAAACAAACAAAAACAACAACACCAAAAAGTGAACAGCAACACCATAGGGAACAAGGCAAGACCGAAGTGTTGTGTGAAGACAACAGCTGCTCCCACAACAGCACACCGAAATACAACAAAATAATACCATGAAAACGACCGTTTGCTGGACCCGGGAGGAGATTTGGGCTGTGGGTTATTATCTAGGATTTCTTCCAATTCCGCCAGATTGTCACTAGTCAGTTTAGGTATATACTGGCGAAAGAGAGTCAGAGAGAGAAAAAAATAAAAAGCAAAAACACACGCATAAGAAAATTAATAAGGTTAATAATACTTCACAGGTGTGTGTGTGTGTGTGTGTGTGTGTGTGTGTGTGTGTGTGTGTGTGTGAGAGAGAGAGAGAGAGAGAGAGAGAGATTCAAAAACTTTATTACTCAAGGATAAAGATTTTAGGCATCGCCCAGTCTTCCAATCTGCCCTTGTGACAACAATAACAATAACAACATTAACGATAACAACGTTAATGAGAGAGAGAGAGAGAGAGAGAGAGAGAGAGAGAGAGAGAGAGAGAGAGAGAGAGAGAGAGAGAGAGAGAGAGAGAGAATAATCTGAATAATTTTTA
>NC_134886.1:20481618-20496618 GCF_041734735.1 Babylonia areolata | reverse complement strand
TTCACACAGTGGTCACCAACACACCACGTGTAGCCCTGCACACAGCAACACTCACACACAGTGCACACCAACACACCACATGTAGCCCTGCACACAGCAACACTCACACACAGTGGACACCAACACACCACGTGTAGCCCTGCACACAGCAACACTGACACACAGTGGAAACCAACATACCACGTGTAGCCCTGCACACAGCAACACTCACACACAGTGGACACTAACACACCACGTGTAGCCCTGCACACAGCAACACTCACACAGTGCACACTAACACACCACGTGTAGCCCTGCACACAGCAACATTCACACAGTCGTCACCAACATACCACGTGTAGCCCTGCACACAGCAACATTCACACAGTGGTCACCAACACACCACGTGTAGCCCTGCACACAGCAACGTTCACACACAGTGGACACCAACACACCACGTGTAGCCCTGCACACAGCAACATTCACACAGTGGACACCAACATACCACGTGTAGCCCTGTACACAGCAACATTCACACAGTGGACACCAACATACCACGTGTAGCCCTGCACACAGCAACATTCACACAGTGCACACCAACACACCACGTGTAGCCCTGCACACAGCAACATTCACACAGTGGACACCAACATACCACTTGTAGCCCTGTACACAGCAACACTCACATAGTGGACACCAACATACCACTTGTAGCCCTGTACACAGCAGCATTCACACACAGTGAACACCAACATACTACTTGTAGCCCTGTACACAGCAACATTCACACAGTGGACACCAACATGCTACGTTTTTTTTGTTAATATAATCTCTTTAAAAACCAAAAAAAACAAACAAAACAAAAACAAAACAAACAAAAAAACCCAACCAAACAAACAAACAAAAAACCAAACAAAAAAAACAAAACACTTTCTTTCCCACATTTCTCCATCACTGTTTCATCCGGAATCTAAGAGCTCAAACATGTTTGAGGGACGTGGTGGCGCTCTCCACTCTGGGAGGGACGCTCACTCAGTTTGGCTCCGCGACTAAGCCATTATTGTCGTTAGTAGGGGGCTTAGTAGGTGGTATTCTAAGTACGTTGAATCACGACAGGCACCACTGAACACCACTGAACTGACTCAGCAGCAGTGCAGGATCTCCTCTGGTGTGTGGCCTACTGGCGACCTAACATCGATGGTTCCCTGCGGACTGCCGACGCTGGAACTGTGACGGACGAACCCGGGTGTGGCCGTGTAAATGAGCGGCGTGGGAGTAATGCCACAGAAATGGTGCAGATGACGGGGCAGCAAAAAAAAAAAAAAAAGCAAAAAAAAAAAAGCTCAAACATCGATTACGGAGAACAGTAGTAACACTACTGACAGCAACCTATCAAATGAATACATTGACAGCAGCAGCAGCAGCAGCAGCAGCAGCAGCAACAACGGTACGTGTTACAGCTTGCTGAGGAAGAAGAGAGGCAGACAGAGAGACAAAGGGAAAGGAGGGAGAGAGGAGGGGAGAGAGAGAGAGGGGGAGGGGGGGGGGGGAGAGAAAGAGAGAAGGGGGCAGAAAGGGGGGGGGGGGGATAGGGGGGAGAGCAGCAGTTTCTTGGGGAGCCGGTGGTCTCTTCCACTCACACACACTCTCTCTCTCTCTACCTTTCTCTCCCTCCACCTTTCTTTCTGAGTCTCTGTTCCCTCCCTTCCTTTCTCACCCTCTCTCTCCCCCCCCCCCCTCTTTCTCTCTCTCTCCTCCTCCCCTCTCCCTCCACCTCTCTTTCTGAGTCTCTGCTCCCTCTCTCTCTTCAACACCCATATCTCTTCCCCCCCCCTCTCTCTCTCTCCCTCTCTCTCTTTCTCCTTCTCTTTTTCTCCCCCTCTCTCTTTCCCCCTTCTCTCTCTCTTTCTCTCTCTCCCCCCTCTCCCCCCCTTTCTGCCCCCTTCTCTCTTTCTCTCCCCCCCCTCTCTTTCCCCTCCTCTCTCCCTCCTTTCCCTTTGTCTCTCTTTCTGCCTCTCTTCTTCCTCACCCCCCCCTCTCTCTCCCTCTTTTTTTCTCCTTCTCTTTCGCTCTGTCACTCTTCCTCCTGGTTCTTAAAACTACCACATAACAGACAGTAAAGAGCGGTAACTCTCTCCATTCACAAGGTACACAACTTCAAGTCAATGCTGATTATTCTACCGATTCAGCTAGCACACAGGTAAATAAAAGGTACATTGAAACAAACACAGACACTTCCTTGAAAAAAAAAGGAAGCGCCGGGCTTGTCCTTACATCGATCATTTGACACAGCAGCAAAGACAGTAGAAATGTGCAGACACAAATTAGTTTTTATTCAATCAAGACTGGCAAAGCCATTTTAATCCTGAATAAGCTACATAGAATATACACATAAACAATACAGAGCAAAAAACATGACTGCGTCGATGTTTTGAAAAATGAAAGAAACAGTCAAGCCAGGTGAACACATGATTAACAAATAGTAAAGAATGGTACCTCTCCATTCACAAGGTATTCACAACTTCAAGTCACTGCTGCTAATGCTACCGATTCAGCTATAAGTACACAGTGCATTGTGAATGGAGAGATGTACCACACTTTACTCTTTGTTTTACCACTCTTTACTCTTTGTTTACAACGCTTTACCATTCAATCATTTGTTCTCCTAGCCTTACTATCCATAGTCTGTTGTGTAGGACTATGACTCTCAAACTAGGAGGCAAAATTGCACTGGCTCTTAGTGCTGCAGCCTTGTGGGCTAGTTGGCCTTTGGGAACCATCCCAACGCCGACTGTCCTAAAACCCTCTTGGCCGAGAGAGTGGGGAAATACTTGGGCAAGACACTCTTCACTGTAATCAAATTCTAGCCCAAATAGTCGGAACAGAAGTTGCCTCCTCTGTTGTTCTGATGGTCATAGTCGGACACGACTGACTATCATATATCCATTGGTACCACGTAACAGAGACATACAGAAGAATCTTACTAACCTTGAGAGCCGCTCTGGAGTAGATGGGAATCCCGTCATCATATTTACCGCTCAGTATACCACAGGCCAGGGGAGACCAGCCCACCGTTCCAACACCTGGACACACACACACACACACACACACGGACATACACGGACACGCGCGCGCGCGCACACACACACACACACACACACACACACACACACACGGACATACACACACATCTTCATTTCTCTCTGTGGAATAATTTGTTCTCCGAAAACCGATTTCGCATTATTGCTGTTAGTACTCATTACAATAACCCCAAATGACCAAGAAAACTTCTACGACTTAATTTGAAAACAACAACAACATCAACAGCAACAGCAACAATCATAATCAACAAAATAAAGCATAATAAGCATAGCAAACATAATAATAATAATAATAATAATAATAATAATAATAATAATAATGATACTACTACCACTACTTCTACTACTACTACTACTACTACTACTACAACTAAACATGACAATCAGTAAGTGAGTGAGTGACCAAAAAAACAAAAACAAAAAAAACAAAACAAAAACAAACCAACAACAAAAACAAAATAAAACAAAACAAAACAAAAAAACCCCAACCAACCAACCAACCAACCAAACAAAAAACAAACCAGAGAGGCAAGGCCTTCAAGACTCACTTGTGACACACTTAAAAAAAAAATCTAATCGTTAAAATGTGTTCTGTATTTGTTTTTATAACGCTTCGCGTTTAAAAAAAAAAAAAGAAAAAAAAAAAAAAGAAGTCCTAACCAGATTCGAACCCCGCGTGTTCGGGTGAGAAGAAACTGTCTTATCCACTACACTATCGTGGCTCCTTAACTGACGTTCTAAAATTTAACATCTGAACATACTTTTTTTTAAAGGGCGATAAATCAATTGCGGTATTCGCAGTGAGAACGCTGTTTAAATCATATTATTTTGGTGTATCTTGGGCATTCAAAAAAATCTTTAAGGAGAGAAAAAAAAAAAAAAAAAAAAAAAAAAAAAAAAAAATTAATGGCTATCGCCGCAATCACACTGGAACATTTAGCCGTTTTCACTAGATCTAGATAGATGTACAAGTTTAGTTACACCCGCCGGGAATGTAGCATGACACGGTCGATTCAATTTCTCTTTTATGTTCATTCTAGTTTTATAGTTTTAAAGTTGACATGAAAATTGAGTATTTTGTTAAACTAATAACATGTAGAGCCAAGTACAAGTACTTCTAAACGTCGTAAGAAGTGAAAAGGACTTCATTTTGAGAAAAGTCAAGACTGGAAATTTTTTCGTTTCATCGTGATCAGTTCAAGAGTATTAACTCGCATGGTTTACAATTTTTAACTGTGAATTCCGACTGATTCTGTGGATATTTTTATGGCAGTTTGGGGCATAATCCAGTAAGTGATGAGGCGTTCACAAATCTTTCTCTGAATAAATATTTAACGGTCTCCTTCTCCAACTTTCCATCACATGTTATCGTGTATTGTCCATTGAATATAGGATTGAACGGGCAGGTCAACAACTTGAAACAAAATGGCGTCGTTCGCGTTCGCGAAGAATATGAGCACGCGCTTTGAATGTGTATAAATATGTGTACGCAACTGATTTTTGCCCATGACCTTCAGGCCTCAGCCAACAGATCTGTAAAGTCCACTCGTCGTATTGATTTTAGTATTTTCCGAAAAAAGGCCACTTGGGCGAATGAACATAGTGAAAGCCCTGTACACTGAAAGTAAAACACACAAGCTTTTTATGTATTGAGTATAATTTCAAAATGTAATGTTTAAGATGAGAAAGATCAGTTTAAAGCAAATTAAGTCCCCTAGCATTAATTACAGAGTAATTTCCCTTTTTTCACCCTCTACACAAAACGTTTGCAAAATAAATAAAACTTCCATACTCAGCAAAAGAAGTTCCTGTTTGAACAAAAACAAAAACAACAACAACAAAAAAAACAAAAATAAAAAAATAATAATCACTGCTCTTGTTGTTGTGTCAGAATATCAGATCAAAGTGCCAAGTTTAGAGAATACAAAAAAATATAAATATAACAGTAAATGCAGTTTGCATATAATTAGGCTTCATTTTTTAAATTTTTCTTGTGCCCATCCCAGAGGTGCAATATTGTTTTAAACAAGATGACTGGAAAGAACTGACTTTTTCCTATTTTTATGCCAAATTTGGTATCAACTGACAAAGTATTTGCAGAGAAAATGGCAATGTTAAAGTTTACCACGGACACACAGACGCACATACACACAGACACAGACACACACACACACACACACACACCGATCTGACGGGATGATAGCCTGGGAGGGACAGCTTACCTTCAGCCTCACACACACACACACACACACACACACACACACACACAGACAACCGAACACCGGGTTAAAACATAGACTCACTTTATTTACACAAGTGAGTCGAAGAAAAAAAAAAAAAGAAAAGAAAAAAAAAAAGACCAGCACAGCGAGTGAGCGACTGACCGATCTTGTTATACATCTCTGGCATCTGTATCTCCACTTTCTCTCGCTGGAACAGGTGATACTCTGCCTGCTCGGCGCTGGGGGGGATCAGGTTGAACTGGCGGGCCACGGAGTAGGCCTCCTGAAACATCATCATCATCACCACCATCATCATCATCATCATCACCATCATCATCACCATCATCATCATCATCATCATAACCATCATCATCACCATCATCATAACTATCATCACAATCATCACCACCACCACCACCACCACCACCATCATCATCATCATCATCATCATCATCACCACCACCACCACCACCACCATCATCATCATCCTCCTCATCATCATCATCTTAACCATCATCATCACCATCATCATCATCATCATCATCACCATCATCATCATCATCATCACCATCATCATCAATCATCGTCGTCAGTCGTCGTTATCGCCATCATCATCTTCATCGTCGTCGTCGTCGTCATCATCGTCGTATTTACCATCATCGTCATCACCATCAATCATCGTCAGTCATTGTTATCAGTCGTCGTCGTTACCATCATCATCATCGTCACAGTCATTGTCACCATTGTAAACAAAAATATGAAGGAAAAAAAAGGGAATAGAGAGATGAAGAGAATCTGAAGAAAATATCATCACAAAGAAAGAGAGCAAAGGTGAGGGGTGATGAGGAAGATTCACAATGAGGTGGAAGAGTGAGGAAGTGACCCCATCCACCACCGACCCACCCACACCCTCCCACCCCGCCCTCCACCCAATCAAACTAAAAGGAATTTTATATTTTTATGAGCGACAGTTGAAGATTTGTTTCCCTTGGAAAATCCTAACTTCAAACTGAAAAAAAAAAGTTTCCTCAGAGAGAGAGAGAGAGAGAGAGAGAGAGAGAGAGAGAGAGAGAGAGAGAGAGAGAAGGAGGGATGGAATTGCAGACAGAGGAGAGTGATCGACAAGAACTCATTCCTGTTCACCATGCGTTTTACGTTTTTAATCCTGTTGACAGGCGTCTCTCACACACAGAGAGAGAGAGGGAGAGATTCAAGATTCAAATGGTTTAATGACTTAAGCATCATGCTCATATCACCAAGTGGAAAACACGCTCCCCCCCTCCCCCACCCCTTCGAACGTTCCCTCCCTCCTACACTTTTACGCTTTTCACAACATTCTTTTGCTTTTCATAAGGAATACAAAACATTATCTAACGGTATGTATACGCACAATTTTCGTAGACTACTGATGAGGTTGATATTTAAGTAACCCGAGGCCAAAGAGAGAGAGAGAGAGAGAGGGGGGGGGGATTTTCCATTGGCGAAGACAAGAATCTGAAATGTCTGTAGAGACAGAGAGGGTGAGAGAAATGGTAAAGATATAGAGAGACGGATAGACAGATACGGATGTTTTGTTCAATACAGGTCATGGTCCCTCATGAAGGGATGGTGCAAAGAATCATTTCATATTATAATACATCAGAATGCAGAGACAGAGACAGAGAGAAGAAGAGATAATCTGAGTCTGAGAAACGTTTAACAACAACAACAACAACAACACACACACACACACACACACACACACACACACACACACACACACACTAACACACACACAAACACACACACACAAACAGTGTCATGCACAGTGTCATCCATAGACATACAGATACACAGATACAGACACACACACACACACACACACACACACACACACACACACACACACACACACACAGTGTTACACACACACACACACACACACACACACACACACACACAGTGTTACACACACAGTGTTACACACACACACACACACACACACACACACACACACACACACACACACACACACACACACACACACACACACACACACACACACTCACCATGATCTCCATGGGTGACCATCGAGACGTCCCCCAGTACATGGCCCAGCCCATGTTGATCACGTGTGTAAAAGCGCGTACGATCTCTGTAACGAAAAAAACCAACAACATATTAACAGTGACACCTTCCACTGCAATATACTGTCTCTCTCTCTCTCTCTCTCTCTCTCTCTCTCTCTCTCTCTCTCCTTTTAACCATGTACATTATATATGTAGTGATAATAATAACATTTCTATGTGCCTATGTTTGTGTTTCTCTTAGAACAACGGCAGATACGTAAGTCGGCCAAAGTGCTAATATCTTCACCGTTGGAAAATAAAGATTCATTCTCTCTGTCTGTCTGTCTCTGTCTCTTTCTCTGTCCCTCTCTCTCTCTCTCTCTCTCTCTCTCTCTTAATCCTTGAGTTTCTCTCTCTCTCTCTCTCTCTCTCTCTCTCTCTCTCTCTCTCTCTCTCTCTCTAAGTTAGTATGTATTTTACATTTGTTGTCGCTACGTGAGCACCATATTGTGTACCTCTGACCTTTTTGTAGGGCTGGATGCCTGGAAATAGAAGTTATTTTGTTCTTGTTCTAATTCTGGTTCTTGTTATCTCTGTCTTTTTCTCTTTATCCCTCATACACAAAAGGAAAAAACAACAACAACAGCAACAAAAAACACACAAATACACACACATAACCACACACAAACACACAGACAGACAGACAGACAGACAGACAGACAGACAGACACACACACACACACACACACACACACACACACACACACACACACACACACACACACACACACACACACACACACACATACAGACGCGCGAAAACGTGTGCGCGCAAACAGATCTACCTCAACTGCCCTTCACTTTTCTCCTTCTATCCTACTCCCCCCCCCCCCCAACCTCTCTCCCCCTTCCCCTGTCCTCGCCCCTCCCCACGACTCCACACCCCCACACCCCCCACTCTCTCCCTGAACAGTTCCCTGAAGGATCATTTCAGCCAGGCGAATCATTGGATCCTGGTGCGTGACCATTCCAGCACAGCTTTCGTTTCTTTTTTTCTTTTTTTTTTTCTTCCAGTTGATATCACTTACAATGGCAAGACGTTCAACTGAAGACGTTTACTGCTACCATGCACTCCCCTGTCTGTGTGGAAAAGGAACAATCGGCAACCAATTTCAACCCACCGAACTGATGAAATAATTGCAGATACTCTGTAGCATGGCCGTAGTGGAGTGACGGCCTAGGGGTAACGCGTCCACGTAGTAGGAAGCGAGAGAATCTGAGCGCACTGGTTCGAATCACGGTACAGCCGCTAATAATTATTTTCTCCCCCTCCACTAGACCATGAGTGGTGGTCTGGACGCTAGTCACTCGAATGAGACGATAAACCGAGGTCCCGTGTGCAGCATGCTTTTAGCGCACGTAAAAGAACCCACGGCAACGAAAGGGTTGTTCCTGGCAAAACTTTGTAGAAAAATCCACTTCGATAGGAAAAAGAAATAAAACTGCCCGCAGGGAAAAAAAAGAAAGAAAAAAAAAAAAGGATGGCGCTGTCAGTGTAGCGACGCGCTCTCCCTGGGGAGAGCAGCGCGAATTTCTGTTGTGACAAATAAAGAGAAATACAAATACAAATAAATGGATGAATTGATTGTTTATTTCGTGTCTTTTTTGTGTTTTTTTTTTTTTTTTTACAATTGCGAACTTATTGTAATTTTCAGTACTACAATTACGTCATAATCCTCTGCATGAAATTCGAACTACTTTTTTTCTTCCCTTGGGGAGAGCTGTGTTGCCCAAATCTTGCACCATCCTTTATATATATATATATATATATATATATATATATATATATATATATATATATATATATATATATATATATATATATGTATGTATGTATGTATGTATGTATAATCTGCAAGTGTTTTTGTTTAAAAAAAAAGAAAATAAACAAAAGAAAATAAAAGCCAACGACAACTCTCTTATGTCAAGTGGGATCTTTTTCTGTTTACAGCAAGCATTCATTCAATTATCTGAAGGAAGTCTTGTGCATAAATCAACGATTTCTGAAGATGGTGATGATGACTCAAATCAATCAATCCAACAAACAAACAAACAAAAAAGACCCCCAGCAAACAACAAAGAACCACAACAAAATCCACAGAACCCCCTCACCCCCACCCCCCACCCCCAAAATTAACTGATAATGACACTGTGAATCAAATACATAGTATGTGACCTTCCATGGGAGTGTGCGAATCCGATTTGTTGGCGAAGACAATGTCCACATAGTCGAGCTGTAGACGGTCTAATGAACCTTTGAGACCTGAATAGAGAGATAAATAAAATAGAGAGATAGATTAGTGAGTGAATGAATGGATGAATAGATAAATAAATGAACATGTATCCATAAGTGATTAAAAACATAATAAATTAATAGATGAGTACATAAATGAATGAGAACATAGATGAATGAATGCATGAATGAATGAATGAAATATATATATATATATATAATATAATATATATACAGAGAGAGAGAGAGAGAGAGAGAGAGAGAGAGAGAGAGAGAGGTACGCGTACAATCAAAGCACACAACTTCATGCACAGATAGACAAACAGGCATTAGAAATAAAGATAGATAGATAGATAGATAGATGCTGTCTTTATTTTTCTTTGTCTCCGCCTCTGTTTTGATGTCTGCAATGGGTTTTGGGGTTTTTTTTTACTGTCCTCCCCCCCCCTCCCCGACTCCACCCCACCCTCTCCCCCTCAACAGTTCCCTGAAGGATCATTTCAGCCAGGCCATTCATTGAATCCTGGTGCGTGACCATTCCAGCACAGCTTTCGTTTCTTATATCCGAGCACATCACTCCTCTTTTACAACATCTCCACTGGCTCCCTGTATCACACTGAATAAAGTACAAGATCAGCACTGTATGTTATATATGTATTCACAAAACTGCCCCTTCCTATCTCTGTGGCTGCCTTCACCTCTACACTCCATTTCGCTCACTACGATCGGCTTCGGATCCACTCCGTTTACGCATACCCAGATTCAAACACTCGACTGTTGGCCGCCGTTCTTTCTCTGTCTCTGAACCTTGCAATTGGAATGAACTTCCTCTTTCGCTTCGCCAAGTCTACACACTCAGCTCTTTCAAGTCTGGCCTTAAAACCCACCTCTTCCCAAAATAGCCTCCTTTGCCTGCCTCTTCCTTGTCTTTAGTTTCTACAGTTTTAGAGTTATGCATGCGTGTGAATGACTGGTGCGAAAGCGCTTTGATTTGTCTCTGCACAAGGTTCAGCGCTATATAAATACCATTATTATTATTATTTCTTTTGTCTGATGTCCGCAGCAAATTCTCATATGGGTCAAACGTGCTTCTTTCATGATGTATTATATTAGTGCACCTGTTTTGCTAGTGATGTTACTATGCACCAGATGTTCAGTATATCAAGCAAGGTCAAACTTCGTTCTCATGGCTTGAATTCTTCTCTCCAATTCCTGCTGTTTGTAAGCCGGCGTCACAAGAGGTGGACCCTCAGAGAAGATTTGGTAAACATGTACGTTAACTAAATCCAGATTGTGAAACCAGCCAAGACTGACCACGAACAGTATACAAAATACCTTCCAGAATATGTTTCCTTGACAACCCCCTCTCCGTCTCTGCCCTGAAGAAACACATAAATCACTCAGTCAGTCAGTGAATCAGTTTCAAGTTTCAGTTTCAGTAGCTCAAGGAGGCGTCACTGCGTTCGGACAAAAATCCATATACGTTACACCACATCTGCCAAGCAGATGCCTGACCAGCAGTGTCACCCAACGCGCTTAGTCAGGCCTTGAGAAAAACAAAGTAAATAAATAATAGATAAATACATAAAAAAAAGAACTACTACTACTAATAATAATATGTATAAGACGCAAAAACTTGATGAAGTCAACTATAAGCGTACAAAACTATTATCAATCAATTCATTCATCATTTTAATGTGTAACAACGTTTCTTGTTTACATCTCTCTCTCTCTCTCTCTCTCTCTCTCTCTCTGTATATATATATATATATATATATATATATATATATATATATATATATATATATATATATATATATATATATATATATATAATTATAGGTATATCAAAGGACATAATGGCAAGTCAAGCAGATTTCACAGTTCGTATTTTCGATCTCTCTCCGTGTCTCTGCCTGCCTCTCTGTCTCTGTCTCTCTCCCGTCTCTCTCTCTCTCTCATTTTCTATATCGCTATCTTTATTTATGTATCTCCCTTTCCCTTTCTCCCACCGTTTTCCCTCAGCACAAACACACACACACACACACACACACACACACACACACACACACACACACACACACGGACAGACAGACACACACACACACACACACACACACACACACACACACACACACACACACACACACACACACACACACACACACACACAAACAAAAACAAAAAAAAAAACAGAAAAAAAAACAACAACAACAAAAAAAACAAAACAACAAACAAACACACACACACACACACACACACACACACACACACACACACACACACACACACACATAGACACACATGCGCGCGTTCACACACATGCGCGTACGCACACGTATTGTCTTTCTTTATCTTACTTTCCGCCCCAGTAGATCTTTGTGGAGATGACATAACTGGACCTCCTGCAAAGGGAACTCAGAGTCAACAATAGAAAATGTAACTGATGACAACACTTCATTATTGAACATCCAAAAGACAGAGTCAGACACTCACACACACACACACACACACACACACACACACACACACACTAACATAGACACAAACACACACACACACACACACACACACACACACACACACACACACACACACACACACACACACACCCACCAACCCACACACACACACACACACACACACACACACACACACACACACACACACACACACACACACACACGCACAACAGGAAAACAAACAAACAAACAAACGAACAAACCAATATTACCGCCAATTTTTCTTTTTCAGAATCTTCCCAAGAACAATTTCAGCCCTGAAACAAACCAAAAAAAAAAAAAAAAAAAGAAAAAAAAAGAGTGAGATGAATGGAATCACACACACACACGTGCGCGCGCACGCACATATACATATACACGCACACACGCACGCACACAGACATCCCCCCCCCCCCCACCCCCTCATAGAGAAATAGAGACAGAGACAGACAGACAGACAGACAGAAACAGACAAATAAACAGACAGAGAGTGGGAGACAGAGAGAGAAGGTGAGAAGTGATAGAAAGAGACACAGACAGACAGACAGACAGACAGACAGACAGAGATAAATGAGATAAAGTGTGACCGACAGGTAATCCGACAATCAAACAGAGACACAGACAAACGCGCGCAAGTACGCACGCACACACGCACACACACTCACACACACGCACGCACGCACACACACACACACACACACACACACACACACACACACACACACACACACAGAGAATTAAAAAAAAGAAAAGAAAAGAAAAAGAAAACAGAATCATTCTCTACAGAGACTGTCTAGCATATTGCTAAGTTCATAGCAATGATATTCCTCCTTCTCCTCTTTCATTTCAAGCAAGCAGTCAGCAGTCTCACCCGTGTACGATCCAACAGCTCGTTGCAAGTTGTCTTCAGCAGCCAATGATCATTAACCCTTTCCCTGCCTCCCGCCTATCTTCGGTCGGCGACCAAGCTCTAAGCACTTCCCAAAAATTTGCACAACTGGCTTCCCACTTGGCTCAAGCTGACTAACGGCTGCTATTGGGCGCTCATCATTCGTCTCCTGTGTCATTCAATCAGGTTTCAGGCACGCAAACATACACACTGAGACAGAACCTGTAACATTTACCCCGCCATGTAGACAACCATAGAGAGTGTGCATGGTCTATATGTTCTTGTCTCCATAACCCACCGAACGCTAACATGGAGTACAGGATCATTAACGTGCCTATTTGATCTTATGCGTGCGTATATACACGAAGGGGGTTCAGGCACTAGCAGGTCTGCACATATGTTGATCTTGGAGATCGGAAAAAAATCTCCACCCTTTACCCACCAGGCGCTGTTACCGAGATTCGAACTCGGGACCCTCAGATTGAAAGTCCAACGCTTTAACCACTCGGCTATAATTGCACCCGTCGCAGACATGTCTCGGACGACATCGGCGAAAGCTGTGCACACTGAATGACGTTTTACTTTTTTTTCTTTTTTTTTTTAACCCAGCTGAAGACAGTGAGTGCGCATACCACCAAATCTGTGCGTGAGAGAGCTCATTTCCACCACGTTCTCTGGAGAGATTACAAGGTGAAGAATCGGTCGCTCTGGAATCGCCGTCCTCCTCCCCTCCCCCGCTTTCCCCCACCCCCATTCCCGCCCCAGACCCCCCCTCCCTCTCCCCACACACCAATCCTCCATCTCGGCAGCCAGGGACCCCGTGTCCGTGTGGCACCATGCCAAAGTGATTCTGTGAGTACCTCACGAGTGAGGACCTACTTGCTGACTGTCCATCATTTTTTGCCACGTCCACAAGAAGCAGCTGAACCAATCAAGTTTCTCCCACGTTACGAAAGCCTCCATAAAGTATTCACAACCATTATTTAACCCCTTTTAACCCCTTGAATGCTGCTGACGAGCATGGTCGATCGTCAGTGAAGGGCTGTTGCCTCACTGGGAACTCGAGCTCGAAGTCGAACATTTTAATGACTAAGCCATTTTGTCTGTGTCATGGGGGCAGTATGAAACACAAGTTATACCTCAATGAAATGAGACAAGAGATGACAAGTCAGGGTAATCTGTCGGTCATCATTCTGCTTTTTGTTGTTGTTTGTTTTTGCACTTCTTTGGATTGCATTACTTTTGTTGGGCAAAACCAATGTCACTACTGTTGATATGCACACACACACACACACACACACACACACACACACACACACACACACACACACACACACACACACACACACACACACACACACACATACACGATTTTCAATTCTCACCAATGCTCAGCAGCTAGAGGGTTAGTTAAACCCACGTTGAATCTAGCCCAGAGTTTCCCGCCTACGTAACTTGTCTAACGTCTTTCGATCCCAGGGAGTTGGCGCTGTCTTCGTTCAAAAAGGCAGAGTGCCAACCGTGCCAATAGAAACTGATAAACGACCTCCCTTCACGCACGGTGCGGTAGAAAAGAAGACTCTCCCCCAGTTAGTTTCATTCCAGGAGATAAATTGTGTGTCAAATAACCATGGGTGGTTTCTCTGCACAAAATCATACACTCACATAAAAGCACGTGAGCGCGCGCGCATATTTAAGTTTGAACTCAAAGATGTAAAGATGCGAAGCGAAGGAACTTCTGTCTCTCTCTGTCTGTCTGTCTGTCTCTCTCTTGATTGATTGATATAGATACTTATATAGCGCCTATCCTCGGTCGGAGACCAAGCTCTAAGCTCTTTACAAACACGGGGTCATTTGCACGACAGGCTGCCCGCCTGGGTAGAGCCGACTGACGGCTGCCATTGGGCGCTCATCATTCGTTTCCTTTTTATTTTTTTATTTTTGTACGCTTATAGTTGACTTTGTGT
>NC_134886.1:20466618-20469118 GCF_041734735.1 Babylonia areolata | reverse complement strand
CACACAACACAGAGTAAGAAAGGGATATATATATATATATATATATATATATATATATATATATATATATATATATATATATATATATATATATATCAGCGAGAGACAGACTTTAGAAAGTCAGGCACAGACAAAGAGACATATGGACAGACAGACAGACAGACAGAAAAAAAGAAACAGAGACAGAGACAGACTTCCAACAGATGCACCCATACACTACCACCTGACACCACCACCACTTGCAGGAAAAGAAACAGCAGATAGGGATCATCTCTCAACACGCCCCAGTTCCCTTTTCACCTCTCAAAATACCAACATCGGATGTAGGTTACCATCCTTTTCGGGTTTCACATGCACCAAGACCCGGTGGTGTAACTAGTTGTGAATGCAATTATCTGCTCATTGTGTGGAGTGATGGCCTAGAGGTAACGAGTCCGCATCGGAAGCGAGAGAATCTGAGCGCATTGGTTCGGATCCCGGCAGAGTCGCCAGTATTTTCTCCCCCTGTACTAGACCTTGCGTGGTGGTCTGGACGCTAGTCATTCCGATGAGGCGATAAACCGAAGTCCCGCGTGCAGGATGTCATAAGCGCACGTTAAAAAACCCACGGCAACAAAAGGGTTGTTCCTGGTAAAATTCTGTAGAAAAATCCACTTGGATAGAACAACAACAACAACAACAACAACAACAAAAGACCCCCCAAAAACCCCAAAAAACCAACCAAACAAACAACAACAACAACAAAAAAACAAACAAACAAAACAACAACAAAACTGCACACAGGAACAAATACAGAAAAAGGGTGGCACTCTCAGTGTAGCGACGCGCTCTCCCTGGGGAGAGCAGCCCGAATTTCACACAATCTGTTGTTACAAAAAGAGTAAACAATACAACAATACAATTCACTTTGTCACAGCTGATTCCCGGGAAATGTTCTATTGTTTCCCTTCGTTTCCGCTCTCTCTTTCCCTTTACATGTGTAATAGTAACTTGCAATACAGTAATACATTTGTCGGTTTCAGGTAATACGTAGCTAATAATGGAAATGCGCGTGCGGACTTGATGGAGTCTCCCGTCGGACCGACGGATGAGTAGGCAGGCAGGCTTATCTGTCGGCGTATGTCCTCATGTGGGAGAAGGGGCCGATTCTGGATGCGCAGCACTTCCCACAAGTGTTGCAAGGGAAAACGTCTTCAGAAGTTGAGCCCTGCTTCCTTCGCTCACGTTTCTCCTTAATGACCAGCGTTCTCTTGTTTTCAAACGTCTTTATGCCACTAGAGCACAGCATCCTCCAGCAAGAGCGGTCAAGGGCATCAGTTTCCCAGGAAGCGATGTTTATGTCACAGGCTTTGAGGTTTGTCTTCAAGGTGTCCTTGAAGCGCTTGCAGGGTCTTCCAAGTTCGCGGTGGCCTTCCTTCAGCTGGCCATACAAAAGCATCTTCGGGATCCTGCCAAATACCCAATTCCCTTTTAACCCTTAAAACACCGACATCAGATGTAGGTTACCATCACTGACGTGCTTCACGTGCACCCAGACTCGACCTGGTGGAGTTGTGATTGTAATTATCTGCTAATTCACTTCGTTACAGCTGATACCCCGCAAATTGTCTCTTCTTTCCTTTCCTTCCTTTCCTTTTTACTGAGTACAATAGTAACTGGCAATCCAGTAAAAAAAAAAAAAAAAAAAAAAAAAAAAAAAAAAAATATATATATATATATATATATATATATATATATATATATATATATATATATATATATATGTCAGATACAATAATTTCCACCCAGTCATGAAATGTGCGTGCAGACACAGACACACACACGCACAGCCGTGTGCACGTGTGCATGCACTTTCATGCACACACATGCGGATAGAAATAGACAGACAGACAGGCAGACACACGGACACACACACACACACACACACACACACACACACACATACAGACACAGACACATACAGACACACACATACAGACACACACACACACAGACACAGACACACACACATACAGACACACAGACACAGACACACACACATGCAGACACACAGACACAGACAGACACACACACAGACAGACACACACACACACACACACACACACACACAATCTAGGTCTCCACGTGTACTGCGTCCGGCAATCACGTGACGATTTGTGGAGGGAACAATTTTTTACACACCCTGCTCGGATCATACTTGGTCATACGGATAAACCAAAACGAGGAAATGTAAATGATTTTGACATGGATATAAGATGGATGCTGGGTATGATTTTGACATGGATGTAAGGGGGACAGTATAAAGGGATTCATTTTGACATGGATATAAGAGGGACGATATGAAGGGAATTATTTTGACATGGATATAAGAGGGACGATAATTATGAAAGAAATAATTTTGATATGGATATAAGAGGGACATTATGAAGGGCATCATTTTGACATGGATATAAGGAGGACGATAAGAAGGGAGTGATTTTGACATGGGTATAAGAGGGAC
>NC_134886.1:20444118-20446618 GCF_041734735.1 Babylonia areolata | reverse complement strand
CAGAGAGAGCGAGAGACAGGTAGACAGACAGACACACAGAGAGACAGAGACAGACAGACAGATAGACAGACAGACAAAGAAACAGAAGAAGAGAGAAAGACAGACAGAGAGACAGAGGCAGAGAGAGACACACAGAGAGAGACAGACAGACAAACAGAGGAAGAGAGAGAGAGAGAGGCACAGACAAACAGAGACAGAAACAGAGAGAGATACAAAGAGAGAGACAGACGGACAGGCAGAGAGAGCGAGAGACAGGTAGACAGACAGAGACACAGAGAGACAGAGACAGACAGACAGACAGAGACAGACAGATAGACAGACAGACAAAGAGACAGAAGAAGAGAGCAAGACAGACAGGGAGACAGAGGCAGAGAGAGACAGACACAGATAGAGACAGACAGACCGATAGACAGAGACAGAAAAAGACAGACAGATAGAGACACAGGGAGAGCGAGACAGACAGACGGACAGACAGTGGAAGAGAGAGAGAGAGAGGCAGACAAACAGACAGAGACAGACAGAGACAGAGACAGACAGAAAGACAGACAGACATAGGAAGAGAGAGAGAGAGAGAGGCAGACAGACAGACAGAGACAGACAGAAGCAGAAAGGCAGACAAAGAGAGATAGAGGTCAGAACCAATGTAGACGCAGACGATTCCATCTCTCCTGTCCTGACTCCTCCACCTCGGCACAGCACACAGTGAGAAGTCTTGAGTCTATCTCCCTTCCCTTCCCTTGGGAGGATTCAGTCAGAGAACGAGGGGGGGGAGGGAGGGGGAGAGGGAGAGAGAGAGGGGGGAGGGATAGAGGGAGAGAGAGACAGTGACAGAGAGAGAGAGAGGGAGTGAGAGAGAGGGAGAGAGGGAGAGGGAGAGAAAGTGACAGATAGAGATAGAGAGACAGAGGGAGGGAGAGAGAGAGAGGAAGAGAGAGACAGGGGGAGGGCGAGACAGAGGGAGAGGGAGAAAGAGAGGGAGGGAGGGAGGGAGAGGGAGAGATAGTGACACAGAGAGAAACAGGGGGAGGGAGAGACAGATGGAGAGGGAGAAAGAGAAGGAGAGAGAGAGAGAGGGTGAGGGAGAGAGGGAGTGGGGGGGAGAGACAGTGACACAGAGAGAGAGACAGGGGGACGGAGAGACAGAGGGAGAGAGAGGGGGAGAGAGAAAGGGAGAGAGAGGGAGTGGGAGAGAGAGAGTGACACAGAGAGAGACGGGGGAAGGAGAGACAGAGGGAGAGAGAGGGGGGAGAGAGAAAGGGAGAGAGAGGGAGAGAGGGAGTGGGAGAGAGAGACAGTGACACAGAGAGAGAGACAGGGGGAGGGAGAGAGAGAGGGGAAGAGAGAGAGAGAGAAAGGGAGAGAGAGAGAGGAGAGAGAGAGAGAGACAGTGACACACAGAGAGAGACAGGGGGAGGGAGAGAGAGAAAGGGAGAGAGAGAGAGGAGGGAGAGAGAGACAGTGACACACAGAGAGAGACAGGGGGAAGGAGAGACAGAGGGAGAGAGAGGGGGGAGAGAGAAAGGAAGAGAGAGGGAGAGAGGGAGTGGGAGAGAGACAGTGACACAGAGAGAGAGACAGGGGGAGGGAGAGAGAGAGGGGAAGAGAGAGAGAAAGGGAGAGAGAGAGAGAGGAGGGAGAGAGACAGAGAGACGGAGAGAGAAAGAAAAAGAGAGAGACAGAGAGAGAGGGAGAGAGGGGGAGAGGGAGTGAGACAGACAGAGAGACAGTGACACACAGAGAGAAACAGGGGGAGGGAGAGACGGAGAGGAAGAGGGGGAGAGAGAGAGAGAAGGAGGGCGAGAGAGGTAGAGACAGAGACAGAGAGACACACAGAGTGAGGTATAGAGAGAGAAAGAGAGAGATAGAGAGTGAGAGAGAGGGAGTGAGAGGGAGAGAGAGGGAGATAGAGAGAAAGAGATTCAAAGATTCAAAAACTTTTATTACTCAAGGATAAAGATTTTAAGCATTGCCAAGTCTTCCAATCTGTCCTTGTAACAACAAAAACAGTAACGATAAGACACAACAATAATAACAATAGTAAATACAGAGACACAGAGAGAGAGAGGGAGAGAGAGAGAGATTGACAGAGAGACAGTGACGGAGTGAAAGAGAGAGAGAGAGAGACAGACAGAGAGAGGGGGGGAGGAGACATAGAGAAAGAGAGAGAGAGAGAGAGAGAGAGAGAGAGAGAGAGAGAGAGAGAGAGAGAGAGAGAGAGAGATTGACAGAGAGACTGTGACGGAGTGAAAGAGAGAGAGAGAGACAGACAAAGACAGAGAGAGGGGGGGAGGAGACATAGAGAAAGAGAGAGAGAGAGAGAGAGAGAGAGAGAGAGAGAGAGAGATTGACAGATAGACTGTGACGGAATGAAAGAGAGAGAGAGACAGACAGACAGACAGAGAGGGGGGGGGAGGAGACATAGAGAAAGAGAGAGGGAGAGAGAGAGAGAGAGAGAGAGAGAGAGATTGACAGAGAGACTGTGACGGAGTGAAAGAGAGAG
>NC_134886.1:20396618-20401618 GCF_041734735.1 Babylonia areolata | reverse complement strand
TCTTCCATGAAATCGTTATTATAATGAAACGAAGCCCCGAAATGTAATCACATGCAAAAAGAAAAGCTAAAGAACAAAAAACAAAACAAAAACAACAACAACAACAACAACAACAAAACAAACAAAACAAAACAAAACAAACAACAACAACAACAAAAACAAAACAAAACAAACAAACAAAAACAAAACAAAACAGCAAAACAACAACATCAAAAACCAACAAAACAGCAAAACAAAACGAAACAATAACAAAAGCAAAAAAAAACAAACAACAAACACACACACACACACACACACACACACACACACACAACAAACAATGCACTTGGGCTGTTTGTATATATTATTTCTATTAGCTTATGTTTTGTTTCTAATACTGAAATTATGATGCATATACATCGATGTACATGCTTATTTTCTGTCCTCATTTGGCAGCAGTTTGGCAGGCTCTTAAAGTAAGCATTATGTAATGTCTCGTATGAAAACCTGTCTGCACACTTTGACGTCTCCTTGAAATTAACACTGGTTGAAAGCGATTTTAGCGCGCACGTACATAATTATGTAAAGACAGAAGAATGAGGCTGGCAATAGAGACTGATGAAGAGAGAGAGAGAGAGAGAGAGAGAGAGAGAGACAGACAGACAGACAGACAGACAGACAGACAGACAGAGACAGAGACAGTGAGAGACAGAGAAAGACAGAGAGACACAGAGAGAGAGAGAGAGAGAGAGAGAGGAGAAGGGAGGGAAGAAAAAAAACAAAAAACGAAATAGAAACAGAAGAGACCTAGACCAAATGAAGTGATTTGTTGTTGCTGTTGGTTTTTAATTTTATTTTTATTTTATTTTATTTTTTTTAGTCTACCTGCATCTAGAACATTCTGTTCAATTTCAGTGAGGATGAATGGCTATGGGCGGGGGGGGTGGGGGGGGGGGGGGGAAGACGATGTTGCGATGGGGGTTGGTTCCTTCGGGTTTGAAACTACTTGGACAACACAGCTGTGGACAGAAAAAACAACAACAACAACAACAAAAAAACAAAAAACAAAAAAACAACAGGGCAACATAAGTGGTGTTGTCCTCTGGCAAAATTATGCAAAAAAAAAATCCACTCTGATAGCCACACATATCTATATCTATCTATCTATCTATCTATCTATCTGTCTGTCTGTCTGTCTGTCTGTCTATATCTATATCTCTCTCTATATGTGTAGACAGACAGAGAGACAGAGAGACAGAGATAGAGATGCATGTACTCAAGGCATGTCTAAGCGCGTTGGGTTATGCTGCTGGTCAGCCATCTGTCTGGTAGATGCCGCGGTGCAGCGTATGTGGGTTCTTTCTTCCCGACTGCAGTCAAGTCAGGTCAAGTCAAGTCAAGTCAAGTCAAGTCAATACTTTTTTCATGACGGTAAACTGAATAAGCAACAACTGCTTTTTTTTTTTTTTTTTTTTTATTATTATTATTATTATTATTATTATTATTATTATTTTATACATCAAGCCAACGATGAATAAAATTTAATATAAAAAATATGAGAGACAGAGAGAGAGACAGAGACAGACAGAGACAGAGAACAGAGACAGAGAGAGACAGAGAGAAGAAACCAGCAGATGAAAGGCAACAACGACAACAACGAAATGCATACACACACACACACACACACACACACACACACACACACACACACACACACACACACACATATATATATATATATATATATATATATATATATATATATATATATATATATCTACACATATAAAAACTGATAAATATTTCTGATACGGATCGAACCCATGACCACGCAGTCATCAGTCCGCGACACCAATCACTTGGACACGGCGGCTGAGGTGGCTCCAAAACAGGCCACGTTTTGTTAACTTTACTTGTAAAACTTCCCTCTTCTGCCTCTTCACCAAAACATCCCCCAAATGCTCAGTTCGCTTTGTAAAACTTCCCACTTCTACAGCCTCACTAAAACATCCCCAAATGTTCAGTTCGTTTTGTAAAACTTCCCACTTCTACAGCCTCACCAAAACATCCCCCAAATGCTCAGTTCGCTCTGTAAAACTTCCCACTTCTGTAGCCTCACTAAAACATCCCCCAAATGCTCAGTTCGCTCTGTAAAACTTCCCACTTCTGCCTCCTCACCAAAACATCCCCCAAATGCTCAGTTCGCTCTGTAAAACTTCCCACTTCTGCCTCCTCACCAAAACATCCCCCAAATGCTCAGTTCGCTCTGTAAAACTTCCCACTTCTGCAGCCTCACTAAAACATCCCCCAAATGCTCAGTTCGCTTTGTAAAACTTCCCACTTCTGCCTCCTCACCAAAACATCCCCCAAATGCTCAGTTCGCTTTGTAAAACTTCCCACTTCTGCCTCCTCACCAAAACATCCCCCAAATTGCTCAGTTCGCTTTGAAGAACTTCCCACTTCTACCTCCTCACCAAAACATCCCCCAAATGCTCAGTTCGCTCTGTAAAACTTCCCACTTCTGCAGCCTCACTAAAACATCCCCCAAATGTTCAGTTCGCTTTGAAGAACTTCCCACTTTTGCCTCCTCACCAAAACATCCCCAAATGCTCAGTTCGCTCTGTAAAACTTCCCACTTCTGCCTCCTCACCAAAACATCCCCTAAATGCTCAGTTCGCATGACATGGGCATATGGCCTAGTGCATTAAATCATCTGAGCTCTGAGTTCTCTCTCTCTCTCTCTCTCTCTCACACACACACACACACACACACACACACACACACACACACACACACACACACACACACACACTCGTTCAGCCAACAGAAAGTGAGGAAGAACCAGAACCAGACGGATGAATGATCAGCCAAAATAAGTCGGGAAGAGGGGAAGAAGAAATGTATCAGCCCAACCAATTTGGTCACTCTCCCAATATGATTCCCACGTCATTGCCCCCTTGTCTGACCCCCGCCCCCCCCTCCTCCCCAGTCGCATATAGATAAAGAGACAGAGATAGAAAAAAAAGGATGCATAATAAAACTATCTATCTATCTATCTATCTAGATAGATAGACAGACAAAACATACATCGATAGATAGACAAATAGACAGACGGATAGACAGATAGACAGACAGACAGATAAACATATAGACAGACATCTAGATATATGGACAGACAGACAGATAGAAAGATAGATAGACAGACAGACAGGCAGACAGACAGACAGGTAAACATATAGATAGGTAGATAGATAGATGAATAGACAAACAAATAGACGGATAGATAGATAGATAGATAGACAAACAGACAGATAAACATATAGACAGACATATGAATACATGGTTAAGTAGACAAATAGACAAGACAAATAGACAGACAGACAGAGAGATAGATAGATAGATAGATAGATAGATAGATAGATAGATAGATAGATAGATAGAAAGTGAGGCGTGCATGAATCTGTCCACATTCTTCGGCGCTTCCTTGAAACTGAAATTGTGAGAAAATGAGACAGCGTTCACTTCAATACATTACCATGTAGAGTGGAGTGGAACTGGAGAGAGAGAGACACTTTGACACTTTGACATTTTTATTGTCATTACCTGTAATGGTCTATTGACAAGGGGGTGACGGGGATTAATTCTTAAATCCTCTTAAATGCAAAGCAACATTCTGCTTAACAGCATTTCATCACCAAACAAACAAACAAACAAAATCTCTAAATATAACTCTCTCACGATACATTAAGCAAGCGGAACACACACACACACACACACACACACACACACACACAAAGAAACTAATCAATCAAACTCGACCACCCATTCTAGGAGTGAAATAGTTCAATATATCAATTATCTACCTTACCAAATTAACATAAGAAAATAAAATTTACATATGGATATCCTCCTCATTTACTCTGGTGTGTTCTGATCATAGTGATTATGCCTTATTTTTTGTGCTTCTGAGATAAATTTAGCTACTGACTGTATGATATATTCATCATCAGACGATAAAACAGAAAAAACATCATGTCTTTTAGCTAAATGAGATGAAAAAAATGTACATTTTTCTCTTACTTTATCGTATAATTTACAATGAAACAAAAAATGTTTTTCGTCATCTACACTAGATGCACACAAAGGACATGGCAATTCTGTGGATGCTGCAGGTTGAAACCACAATTTATTTGCATTGAAACCAAATGTCCGTAGCCGAAATCTTGCATAATTTAACCTGTGCCACTTATCTGTGATGACTGTTAGATATTTTTCAGTATGAAATATACTTTTGAATGAGAAAAACCAACTATATTTCTCTTTGCTTTCCATATCTGAATGCCAATTTTGCTTAAAAGAACAAATCAATCTATCTCTAAATTCTGATATAAACTGCTGTTCATTTCCCACTTCCTGATACATCCACACAATTCCAAAACCGTGTTCAGACAAAACCTTTTTTACACTATAAGTCCAGTTTTCCTTTCCTAATTCCATTTGTAACAACATCATCTCGTAAGCCTGTCTGGGTAAACGTGATTGTGGAAGTTTCAATAATTTCAACCAATACTTAATGCATTTTACAAATGTTCTTATATACAAAGGATATCTGCCCGTTTCCCCATATAACATTGTGTTGGATGAATGAATTGGCACATTTAAAAAACGTTTAATTGCATAAGTATGTACTTTTTCCATCTGTGAATTTACCTTTAGTCCCCAAACTTCGGCTGCATATGTAAGTATAGGTTCAATCTGTGTATCGAACATTTTCCAAAACAAACAGTAATCAATAGACTTAAGCTTTTTTAATGAATTCAATATTTCAATAACACCTTTCTTTGCTTTCCTGCAAGATTCTTCCCAAGCATAATTTAAGCTTAATTTTGTTGAGAATATCATTCCCAAATATTTATATGAATTTATAACTTTAACATCCTCATTTCCATAAAGCCATTTTTCGTGCACTGACAGATGTCCACCCATTCTAAATACAATAATGTTAGTTTTATCCATGTTCA
>NC_134886.1:20356618-20359118 GCF_041734735.1 Babylonia areolata | reverse complement strand
CATAGTCGGACACGACTTACTGTCATATATAAGTATTTCTTTTCTTTTAATTGCAGACAAGAAAAACATGTCATGCCATCTTCTTACCAAACATAGCCTACGTTCCGGAAACTGGGAAGAGGGAGCTGGTGATTTTGAATCCGGATCGAGTCTCAACGAGATAAAACGTTCATGATCCGGAAATACAGCTTGACTCAGAAGACTTTCAAACTATTTTTGTTATTATGACTGTGAAGATAAGAGAGAGAGGGAGGATGGGGAGAGAAGAAGAAGAAGAAGAAGAAGAAGAAGAAGAAGAAGAAGAAGAAGGCGGAGAAGACGATAGGGAAGATGAAGAAGAAGAAGTAAAGAGAGAGAGAGAGAGTGGGTGGGGAGGGGGGGAAGTTGGGGGGTGGGGGGGGGGGGGGGGCTTGAGCGAGACTGAAAGAGAAGAAGAAGAAGTTGGGGGGGGCTGGGGGTGGGGGGGGGTGGGGGGGCTTGAGTGAGACTGAAAGAGAAGAAGAAGAAGAAGAAGAAGAAGAAGGACACAGAGAAGAAATCTATTCCTACATGTATCCAAACCCAGAAACATGCCAGCAGAAAAGGGATTCACACACACACACACACACACACACACACACACACACACACACACACACACATCGAAGAAAGAAAGAAAGAAAGTTTGCCAGCCAGCCAGCCACCGATTGTCAACCCACACCCCCCCCCACCCCCCCCCACTTCAACCCCCCCCCCCCCCGGCCCCCCCGCCCCCTCCCTAACTTCCATCCCCTGGCTCCGCCGACTTCTTTTCCCCCTTTCCAACGATGCTACTCCACTCCAACCCCCCCCCCCCCACACACACACACACACCCGCCCCCCTTCTCTTTAGCCTGTCACTCCACGAACTCCCCCCCTTACCCAAAGTAACCCTCTCCCTCTTCTTCATGTCGCATAGCACCGCACCCTACCCCATCCAACCCCATCCGATCCTACTCCATCCCACCCCAACCCTACCCCTTCCGCTACCGCCACCCCTGGCCAGCAGAGGATGGATAAATGTGTGCCAGAGGGAGAAAAAAAAGTGGGTCACGCGTGCAGTCTCCCCACTACCAGGGGGAAGAAAAGAAGTATGTGGGAAGTGGGGAGAGAGAGGAAGGGGGGGGGGGGGGGGGGGGGGAGAGACGGGGGTTGGGGGGGGGGGGGTGAGGGGAAGAGACTTAGGGGTGGGTGGACAGAATAGAAGCAAAGACAGAAGAAGAGAGAGTGAGATGTGGGAGGGTGGGGGTGTGGGTGTGGGTGTGGGGGAGGAGGAGACCCGAGAGACAGGGTCAGACAGAACGCAGAGACAGGGAGGTTAAGGGACAGTGGAGGGGGGTGGGGGGGTGGGCAGAGGGGCGGGGGGGGGGAGTGAGAAATAAAAGATAAAAGATAAAAAAACAAGGAGAATCAGGAGGAGAGACAGAAGATACATGGGAGACCGTCAGGCTGATATATAGCGAGAGGCATGGAGATATTAGGTGTGTGTGTGTGTGTGTGTGTGTGTGTGTGTGTTGGGGGGTGGGTGGGGAGGGGGCTGGAGGGCTGGGGGGATTGGGGGGGCAGGGGCGGGGAGGAGGACAGTGATAGACAGGGGGAGGAGACAGTGGGACAGAGAAGAGGAGAGGCAGGGGTTGGTGAGGCAGGGGAAGAGACGGAGAGACACGACACACGAGGCGAGACAGGTGGAAAGACAGGGGAAAGACATGTGGAAAGACAGGGGAAAGACAGGTGGAAAGACAGGAGAAAGACAGGTGGAAAGACAGGGGAAAGACAGGAGAAAGACAGATGGAAAGACAAGTGGAAAGACAGGTGGAAAAACAGAGGGAAGACAGGTGGAAAGACAGGAGAAAGATAGGTGGAAAGACAGGGGAAAGAAGGAGAAAGAAGGGGAAAGACATGTGGAAAGACAGGAGAATGACAGGTGGAAAGACATGAGAAAGACAGGGGAAAGGAGAAAGACAGGGGAAAGACAGGTAGAAAGACAGAGGAAAGACAGGAGAAATGCAGGTGGAAAGACAGGAGAAAGACAGGGAGGAAAGGAGAAAGACTGAGGAAAGACAGGTGGAAAGACAGGTGGAAAGACAAGGGAAAGACAGGAATCGAGGCAGCAGGAGATATAGCAAGAGAGAGAGAGAGAGAGAGAGAGAGAGAGAGAGAGAGAGAGAGAGAGAGAGAATGAATCGGTGGTGATACTTTGGCCGATTTACAAATCTCCCGTTGTTCTAAAGCCAGCGGAAGTGTTGATTCAGCCATTTTGCTACTCATGTCAGTAAAGCGGTAACTTCATATAATTATGTAGCCGAGCGCTCAGCTGGTTACGATGTCTGCTTCACGGCAAACTTTCACTTCCTCGCGGCGTAAGTTAATTAAGCTGGCATTTTCTGCGCTACGTGTCACTGCAACTGTTTTCCTGTAACAATTTTGGTGAATAAACCATTGGCAGATATCAGCCAAGACACAGCATTTGGCATGTGGTTGG
>NC_134886.1:20341618-20344118 GCF_041734735.1 Babylonia areolata | reverse complement strand
CATATCTTTTGTGATATAATTATGTGAACTGAAATTCTCTGGAAGAAATACATCGAGATTGTTCATCAATAACAACCAGTGTTTCCCTTCCCCAAAACGAAACTGTTGACACACGATGATACGTGGCAACGGATTATTCATCACACAATGGCTTGACTCGTTAGAAGAACTTTCAAAAAATGAGAAGCTGCTTGTTGAAAATATTCAGTGCCGCCATGGTCCGTGCTTACCGGCAGATACATTAGTTTATGAAAAAATCACTTGACGTCATTCTAGATCACGCAGTTGATACAGTTAATGAGTGCGTGTGATGAAGGTATGACGAAACATGTGCCAGTGTCGGAACGTGCTGAGTGGTTTGATCAGCGATGTGCAAAGTGCAGGAGAAATGCCAGGAGGTTGTTGAAAATAGATGACGTCGGGGATCCATATTAAAAAGCTGGCGTTCCCCAAACTGGCAAGACAATAACACACACGCTCACCAGCGCACGCGCCGCGGCACCCACGCATCACACACACACCCACACACACACACACACAGAGTTGCATGAGGACAATTGTCAATAAAATATTTATAACACTATCACTGTCTCTCTCTATGATCTCACAGTGTGTGTATGTGTGCATGAGTTCGTGCATGCGTGTGTACGTGCGTGTGCGTGTGTGTGTGTGTGTGTGCGCGCGCGTGTGTGTGTATGTGTGTGTGTGACCACATTTTCGTAACAATGTTCTATAATTTCAGCTCAAATAAACGAAGTCAGAATCAGCGACATTATACTTATCTCTTCGTTCTCTCTGCAGACAATCTTCCGCCCCCTCCGCCCCCTCCCTCCTCTCCACCCCCGTCCCCCTGTTACGCAATCATCTTGTCTTCATTCCTTATTCGTTTTCTCCATCGCTCTTTCCCTGTCGATCTGAGATCCATCTCTCCTCTGTCTCTCCCTCTCTCTTTCTCTCTCTTGGCCTGGAGGTAACGCGTCCGCCTAGGAAGCGAGAGAATCTGAGCGCACTGGTTCGAATCACACAGGCAGTGGCCAGGTGGTCTGGACGCTAGTTATTCGGATGAGACGATAAACCGAGGTCCCGTGTGCAGCATGCGTACATGTTTGTGTGTGTCTCTTAGAACAACGGCAGATGTGTAAGTCGGCCAAAGTGCTAATGTCTTCACCGTTGGAAAATAAAGATTCATTCATTCATTCATTTTCTCTCCCTCATCTGCTCTCTCTCTCTCTCTCTCTCTCTCTCTCTCTCTCTCTCTCTCTCCTCCTCCTCCTCCTCCTCCTCCTCCTCTCCCTCTCTGTGTATATCCCACATCTGCCCCCCCCTCTCTCTCTCTCTGTCTCTGTCTCTCTTTCTGTCTGTATGTCTGTCTGTCTGTCTCTCGCTCGCTCTCTCCCACATTTGCCTCCCCACCCCCTCTCTCTCCCTCTCTCCGTCTCTCACTTTTCCTCTATTCCATATCTCTGCCCGCCCCCACACCCTCTCTCTCTATCCAACCCCTGTCACTCTCTGTTTCTCTTGAAATGAAATGAAATTATGGTGCTTAGAGCCTCGCCGACCACTAAGGCCATCTCAAGGCTATCGCCACGTTAATACCTACTACAAGGGTAAAAGAACACAATGAAAACAAGTCACCACTTTAAGCTTTCCACTCAAAGGTTTAAAAAAAAAAAAACCTTCCATAGTTTAAAACCTTCAAATCTGATTAAAAATGTTCACTTCTTTCAAGAAGTCCATCAGCGCCCACGGAGGGACATCACGAAACAAGGTCTTCAAAGAAACCGCCGTGTAATGTCTGTGTCTAACGTCATGCAGAGCCCAACAGTCAAGGAGCACGTGTTTCACGGTGAGAGGCTCATCACAGGGAATACATCGAGGGGCCTCTTCCCCCTTCAACAAGTAAGAATGAGTTCTCTTCTAGGGCCGGGACCGGAGGCCTATGGAATAAAAATGTGTTCTTGTTCTAGATCGCTCTCTTCCTCTCCATCAGTTTGTCACCCATGTCCCTCACCCACCCCTTTCTCTCACCCCCATCTCTCTCTTTCTCTATCCCACATAAGAGTCTTGGCCTGGAGGTAACGCGTCCGCCTAGGAAGCGAGAGAATCTGAGCGCACTGGTTCGAATCACACAGGCAGTGGCCAGGTTGGTCTGGACGTTAGTCATTCGGATGAGACGATAAACCGAGGTCTCGTGTGCAGCATGCATTTAGCACACGTAAAAGAACCCACGGCAACAAAAAAATGTGCCTGGAAAAAATTTCTGTAGAAAAATCCAGTTCGATAGGAAAACGAAAGAGAATTGTAGGCAGAAAATAATATAAAAAAAAAGAGAGAAAAAAAATCAGGTGTCGCTGTCAGTGTAGCGACACGCTCTCCCTGGGGAGAGCAGCCCGAATTTCACGTAGAGAAATCTGTTGTGACAAAAAAGAAAAAGAAAAGAGGGTAATAATGTAATAACACAAAATTCAATAATACTACATCATTCTGCCCACCCTCTCTT
>NC_134886.1:20324118-20329118 GCF_041734735.1 Babylonia areolata | reverse complement strand
AGCCAGTGCAGTCTTGCCTCCTAGTTTGAGAGTCATAGTCCTTGACAAAAGAGTATGCTGTAAATGATTTCCCACTGCACTGGATAAGTTTCAGTTTCAGTTTCAGTAGCTCAAGGAGGCGTCACTGCGTTCGGACAAAGCCATATATATTCTACACCACATCTGCCAAGCAGATGCCTGACCAGCAGCGTAACCCAACGCGCTTAGTCAGGCCTTGAGAAAAAAAAATATATATAGATGAGCTTACATAAATAAATAAATAAATAAATACATAAATAATAATTATGATATAAAAAGGTAGTAGTAATGAAAAAAACACACAAAAAAACAACTTCTACTACTACTACTACTACTACTAAATAAATAATTAAATAAATAAGACAACAATGATGATAAATAAGCAAATAAATGTAAGACATGAAGACACATACACCCACACATGCATAACAGATATGCACCAAACACGCTGGATAAAAACAAACAAACAAACAAACAAAAACCATCGATAATACAGCTCGGACTTTGCTGTTGGCCCAACTGTAAACTCATTTCAATCTGTGATATAAGCCGAGTGTTGGGACTGCAGCAGCAGCAAAAACAACAAGACTGTGGAAGATTTTCTAGATCTAGTATTTTGTGAATTCCAATCTGAGGGAAGGATACTGTGTGGAAAAAAAAGAGGTCAAAAAACAAAAATACAAAAACAAAACAAAAGCATGTTATTACTCATACTGGAAACAGATTCGCTTCTTCACCTGAGGCTCATGCATGCAAGTAAGAAGACGAAGAAGAAGAAGAAGAAGAAGAAGAAGAAGAAGAAACAACAATAACAACAACAACAACAGCAGCAGCAGCAGCAAGGAGGAAGAGGAGGGTGAGGCAGAAAGAAAGAAAGAAAGAAAGACAGAAGAAGAAAACCATTCTGAATTCTTTTTTTTTTCCTGGTTCTGCGTCTGTCGCCCTTTTTAGACGAATTAGATTTTCTGCACCTCTCTCTCTCTCTCTCTCTCTCTCTCTCTCTCCCTCCTCCCTCTCTCTCCCCATCTCTCTCTCTCTCTCTCTCTCTCTCTCTCTCTCTCTCTCTCTCTCTCCATTCCTTTTAACGTGTTTTGATACTGCTTCAACTGTCCCCTCTCTAACCGTATTAGTTCCGCTACTGCATCATCTCCTCCACACCTCTCCAATCACCTTCCCACTCCATCTCTGTGCTTTCATCACGCTCCCGCCACCCCCCCACCCCACCCCGACCCTCATTTCTCCGGGGCTTTCTGGCCTATTCTTCTGTCCTCCCACCTATTCTACACCCCCAACACCAACCTGCTGCCTTCCCTTTTCTTTCCTCATCCCTTGCTGTCCTTCCATTGTCTTTCTTCACCCACTGCCATCCTTTTCCTCACACCCCCTTCCATCCTTTTCCTCAAACCCCCTTCCATCCTTTTCCTCACACCACCTTCCATCCTTTTCCTCACCTCCTTCCATCCTTTTCCTCTCACCGCCTTCCATCCTTTTCCTCACCTCCTTCCACCCTTTTCCTCTCACCACCTTCCATCCTTTTCCTCACCTCCTTCCATCCTTTTCCTCTCACTACCTTCCATCATTTTCCTCACCTCCTTCCATCCTTTTCCTCTCACCCCCTTCCATCCTTTTCCTCACACCCCCTTCCATCCTTTTCCTCTCACCCTTCCATCCTTTTCCTCACTAACTTCCATCCTTTTCCTCACTAACTTCCATCCTTTTCGTCCCTAACTTCCATCCTTTTCCTCTCCCCCTTCAATCCTTTTCCTCTCACCCCCTTCCATCCTTTTCCTTACCCCCTTCCATCCTATTCCTCACCGCCTTCCATCCTTTTCCTCTCACCCCCTTCCATCCTTTTCCTCTCACCACCGCCTTCCATCCTTTTCCTCACCCCTTCCATCCTTTTCCTCACCCCCTTCCATCCTTTTCCTCTCACCCACTTCCATCCTTTTCCTCTCACCCACTTCCATCCTTTTCCTCTCACCCCCTTCCATCCTTTTCCTCACACCACCTTCCATCCTTTTCCTCACACCACCTTCCATCCTTTTCCTCACCCCCTTCCATCCTTTTCCTCTCACCTCCTTCCATCCTTTTCCTCACCACCTTCCATCCTTTTCCTCTCACCCCCTTCCATCCTTTTCCTCACCCACTTCCATCCTTTTCCTCTCCCACTTCCATCATTTTCCTCACCCCCTTCCATCCTTTTCCTCTCTCCCCCTTCCATCCTTTTCCTCTCACCCCCTTCCATCCTTTTCCTCTCACCCCTTCCATCCTTTTCCTCTCACCCTTCCATCCTTTTCCTCACTAACTTCCATCCTTTTCGTCACTAACTTCCATCCTTTTCCTCTCCCCCTTCCATCCTTTTCCTCTCACCCCCTTCCATCCTTTTCCTTACCCCCTTCCATCCTATTCCTCACCGCCTTCCATCCTTTTCCTCTCACCCCCTTCCATCCTTTTCCTCTCACCACCGCCTTCCATCCTTTTCCTCACCCCTTCCATCCTTTTCCTCACCGCCTTCCATCCTTTTCCTACCCCCTTCCATCCTTTTCCTCTCACCGCCTTCCATCCTTTTCCTCTCACCGCCTTCCATCCTTTTCCTCACCGCCTTCCATCCTTTTCCTCTCACCCCCTTCCATCCTTTTCCTCTCACCCCCTTCCATCCTTTTCCTCTCACCCCCTTCCATCCTTTTCCTCTCACCGCCTTCCATCCTTTTCCTCTCACCCCCTTCCATCCTTTTCCTCTCACCCCCTTCCATCCTTTTCCTCTCACCACCTTCCATCCTTTTCCTCACCCCTTCCATCCTTTTCCTCTCACCCCCTTCCATCCTTTTCCTCACACCCCCTTCCATCCTTTTCCTCTCACCCTTCCATCCTTTTCCTCACTAACTTCCATCCTTTTCGTCCCTAACTTCCATCCTTTTCCTCACCCCCTTCCATCCTTTTCCTCTCACCTCCTTCCATCCTTTTCCTCTCACCGCCTTCCATGCTTTTCCTCACCATCTTCCACCCTTTTCTTCTCACCCCCTTCCATCCTTTTCTTCTCACCTCCTTCCATCCTTTTCCTCTCACCGCCTTCCATGCTTTTCCTCACACCACCTTCCATGTTTTTCCTCTCACCATCTTCCACCCTTTTCTTCTCACCCCCTTCCATCCTTTTCTTCTCACCCCCTTCCATCCTTTTCCTCTCACCGCCTTCCATGCTTTTCCTCGCACCACCTTCCATGTTTTTCCTCTCACCATCTTCCACCCTTTTCTTCTCACCCCCTTCCATCCTTTTCTTCTCACCCCCTTCCATCCTTTTCTTCTCACCCCCTTCCATCCTTTTCCTCTCACCTCCTTCCATCCTTTTCCTCTCACCTTCCATCCTTTTCCTCTCACCCCCTTCCATCCTTTTCCTCTCACCTCCTTCCATCCTTTTCCTCTCTCCCATGTGCATACTTCTCCTACCCTCTCTTCTGCATTATTTCCCTCCCTCCTTCCATCCTGTGCCTCAACCCCCCCCTCCCCCCCCCCCCCAACAACTTCCCCCAACCCCCCTCACCACGTCCTTCTTGTTGTACACGTCCCTGTCCTGTGCATCCTTTCCATTCCCTTGTGCATCGCCCCCCCCCCCGCTCCCCCGCCCCCCCTTCCCTCAACCTCCATGCATCTCTGCATCCTTTCCATTCCCTTGTGCATCGCCCCCCCCGCCCCCCCTTCCCTCAACCTCCATGCATCTCTGCATCCTTTCCATTCCCTTGTGCACCCCCCCCCCCCCGCCCCCCCTTCCCCAAACCTCCATGCATCTCTGCATCCTTTCCATTCCTTTGTGCATCCCCCCGCCCCCCCCCTTCCCTCATCCTCCTTGCATCTCTGCATCCTTTCCATTCCCTTGTGCATCCCCCCCCCCCGCCCCCCCTTCCCCCAACCTCCATGCATCTCTGCATCCTTTCCATTCCCTTGTGCATCCCCCCCCCGCCCCCCCCTTCCCTCAACCTCCATGCATCTCTGCATCCTTTCCATTCCCTTGTGCATCCCCCCCCGCCCCCCCTTCCCCCAACCTCCATGCATCTCTGCATCCTTTCCATTCCCTTGTGCACCCCCCCCCCCCCGCCCTCCCTTCCCCAAACCTCCATGCATCTCTGCATCCTTTCCATTCCTTTGTGCATCCCCCCCGCCCCCCCCCTTCCCTCATCATCCTTGCATCTCTGCATCCTTTCCATTCCCTTGTGCATCCCCCCCCCCCCGCCCCCCCTTCCCCCAACCTCCATGGATCTCTGCATCCTTTCCATTCCCTTGTGCATTGCCCCCCCCCCTCCCCACCCGCACCCCCCTTTCCCCCAACCTCCATGGATCTCTGCATCCTTTCCATTCCCTTGTGCATTGCCCCCCCCCCCCCCACCCCCCCCGCTCCCCCCTTCCCCCAACCTCCATGGATCTCTGCATCCTTTCCATTCCCTTGTGCATCGCCCCTCCCCCCGCCCCCGCCCCCCCCCTTCCCCCAACCTCCATGCATCTCTGCATCCTTTCCATTCCCTTGTGCATCGCCCCCCCCACCCTACCAACAACCTCCATGCATCCTTTCCCTTCCTCTCCATGTGCGTTCTTTCTCTCCCTCCCTCCCTCCCTCCCCTTTCCTGCTGTACATACTTTCCCTCTCTGTGCACCCCCCCCTCTCCACCTTCATGTGTACCCTTTCCCTACGGTGCATCTTTCCTCTCTTTCTCTCTCTCTCTCCCTCTCTCTCTATCTGTGTGTGTGTGTGTTTGCGTGTGTATGTGCGTGCCTGCGTGCGTGCCTGCGTGTGTGTGTGTGTGTGTGTGTGTGTGTGTGTGTGTGTGTGTGTGTATGTGTGTGTGTGTGGAGTGGTGGTGGTGGTGGTGGTGGTGATGGTGTGTGTGTGTGTGTTTGTGTGTGTGTGTGTGTGTGTGTGTGTGTGTGTGTGTGTGTGTGTGTGTGTGTGTGTGTTGTGTGGTGTGGTGTGGTGTGGTGTGGTGTGATGCGTG
>NC_134886.1:20306618-20314118 GCF_041734735.1 Babylonia areolata | reverse complement strand
ACAGTAGAATCACTGTGAAGGGGTGACAGGAAGAAAGATCACTCACCTGTACCTCACCGGGAGATCAGATCGAGAGCTTCTCTTCGGCGAGCACCTATGGATACTCCCGTTCAATGACCCTTCTCTGATCGACATGTCGCACACACCACAACCACCGTCACCACCATAGATTTAAAACACACACACACACACTAAAAAAACAACAAAATGACGACGAAAGCGGCAACAACAACAACAAAACTCCAACCGTAGACGGCAAAATCCCTAACAGCAGCCACAGGTTTCTCACACTCAAGTCGAGAGCAGTAAATACATTGACGGTGCACCTGGGCCACTGAGAAAGAGCGAGTGAGTGAGTGTGTGTGTGTGTGTGTGTGAGGTGGGGTGATGGTGGTGTCGAGGGGGTGGGGGGTTGGGGAGAGAGAGGGAAAGGGGATGGAGATGGAGGGGGGAGGGGTGGCGGGAGATAGGGTAGACTCGCACGTTCACATCAATGGTTGGAAATCAGGGCGACTTGGTTTGCTGAACTTTGGGGAGAGGGGGTGGAGAGAGAGGGTTGGGGGTGGAGGGGAAGGGGCGTGTCGAAAAGGGCAAATCTATTTTTTGGTCCTGTTTGTTGGCATGCGTTCAGTCTGAACTCTATTTATCCAGCTGAAACAGACTTGATTTGTTGTTTGGTTGTTTTTTGTTGTTGTTTTTTTTACTTGTAGAGATCGTACAGTTCGGTCGCGTGCAGCATTTCGAGAATTCGGTTGCGTGTATGTTTCGTTATTTTTGGCATCTAATCATTGGATGCTTTTTGGTCGGTCATTACAATACGGCAAGCATTTTCTGTTGGATTACATGTTGGCTATGTTCTAGTTCGGGTTATTGTCTTTTTAAAATCAGGCTGACGATGAACGTTAGGACTGGTCTGAACTGAATTATATCATAATCAACAGGATTATTCGTTAGTCAGTTTCAGTTTCAACAGCTCAAGGAGGCGTCACTGCGTTCGGACAAATCCATATACGCTACACCACATCTGCCAAGCAGATGTCTGACCAGCGGCGTAGCCCAACGCGCTTAGTCAGGCCTTGAAAAAAAAAGGTTAACAAATAATAGATAAGCGTACATAAAGAAGTAAACAAATACATAAATAGATGAGATGAATAAATAAATAATAATCATAATATGAAAAAGGTAGTGATAATAATAATAATAATAATAATAATAATAATAATAATAATAATAATAATAAACAAATAAATAAATATATAAGACAACAATGATGATAAGTAAGCAGGAAATAAATGTAAAAACATGAAGACACACATTCACACATACACCCACACATGCATTACAGATATGCTCCAAACATGCAGTTTCACATATATGAAAGCACAGTCAAATACACATAAACGTACATGAGCCCCAACACACACATACACACACACACACACACACAAACACACACACACACACACACACACACACACACACATTACCCTGCACCTCCTCTACCCCCCTCCTCCACACACTCATTTCTAGGCTACGTATCGCAGCTTCCACGGCACACACACACACACACACACACACACACACACACACACACACACACACGTTAGTAAGGAAGGAGGAGATGATTGGAAATGTTTGTGTATGCTACATCCACTCGGATTTTAAGCTGATTTTAATTCAAGGCTTTCTGGTTGAAGAGCTTATAACACGGACAGCAGATGAATGTGAAGTTTGCAGAGAACAGGAAAGGGAAATAAATAGCGGAGCGGAGGGAGGACTTGGGGGAACAGAAACAGAATGAGAAATGGAGACCAGGGCAACCGACCAACTGGACAGGGTCCGGCCATGGTCAGAGGGGTAGTGGAGAGAAGAGAGAACTGTTGGACCTGCCTTGATAATCATCATCATCATCATCGTCATCATCATCATCGTCATCATCATCATCATCATCATCATAAAAATGACAACAATGATAATATTAATGATAATGGATTTTTGTTGAGCGCTTTCCTCCCTCGAAGAGAGCTCATTGCGCTTTAAGATAAACATCACACACACACACACACACACACACACACACACACAAGGAGGAGAGGTAAGGTGCAGAATGAAAGAAGTAAATGCAGTAAGTTCAGTTCAGTTCAGTTCAGTTCAGCTACTCAAATGAGGCATCACTGCGTTCGGACAAATCCATATACACAACACCACATCTGCTGAGCAGATGCCTGACCAGCGGCGTGACATAACGCACTTAGTTAGGCCTTAAAGTGGGGCGGGGGGCGGGGGGGGGGGAGTGGAGGGGGGGGGGGGGTTACTGAATGCAAGAGTAGGGTAATCTAGGGTCGAAACGAAAGACAAGAACGCGAATTTGTGAAAAGCAAAATGTTTAACAACAACAAGAACAACAACAACAACAACAACAACAACAATAAAAAAAAAAAAATAATAATAATAATAAGAAGAAGAAGAAGAAGAAGAAGAAGAAGAACAACAACAACAACAACAACAACAACAACAACAACAACAAGAAGAATGGCAATATCCAGAACAACAACAACAATAATAATGATAATAATAATAATAATAATAATAATAATAATAATAATAATAATAATAAGAAGAAGAAGAAGAAGAAGAAGAAGAAGAAGAACAAGAACAAGAAGAACAAGAACAGCAACAACAATAACAATGGCAATATCCACATTTTCCCCCCTCCAGACGAAATGAGCAGTGTTCGCAACAAGGCGTGGACGTTCACTCCGTCAGTCACAGAAATGAGTGGACGGGCAGAAACGTGGATATAGTCATAATGATGATGATAATAATAATATAATAGTAGTAGTAGTTGTTGTTGTAGTAGACCAGGAACAAGTGGCGCACCCATTCTTTCTTTTCTATTTCTTCTTCTTCGTGGGCTGTAACTCCCACGTTCACAAGTATATACACGAGTGGGCATTTACGTGTATGGCCGTTTTTACACCGCCATGTAGGCAGCCATACTCCGTTTTCGGGGGTGTGCATGCTGGCTAGGGTATATTCTTGATTCCATAACCCACCGCACGCTGACATGGATCACAGGAACTTTAACGTGCGTATTTGATCTTCAGCTTGCGGTATACACACGAAGGGGGTTCAGGCACTAAGCAGGTCTGCACATATGTTGACCTGGGAGATCTGAAAAATCTTCACCCTTTACCCACCGTTATCGAGATTCTAACCCGGGAGGGACCCTCAGATTGAAAGTCCAATTGACGGGCGCCATAGCCGAATGGTTAAAGCGTTGGACTTTCGATCTGAGGGTCTCGGGTTCGAATCACGGTGACGGCGCCTGGTGGGTAAAGGGTGGAGATTTTTACGATCTCCCAGGTCAACATATGTGCAGACCTGCCTAGTGCCTGAACCCCCTTCGTGTGTATACCGCAAGCATAAGATTAAATACGCACGTTAAAGATCCTGTAATCCATGTCAGCGTTCGGTGGGTTTAGAAACAAGAACATACCCAGCATGCACACCCCCGAAAGCGGAGTATGGCTGCCTACATGGCGGGGTAAAAACGGTCATACACGTAAAAAGCCCACTTGCGTATATACGAGTGAACGTGGGAGTTGAAGCCCACGAACGCAGAAGAAGAAAAAGAAGAAAGTCCAACGCTTTAAGCACTCGGCTATTGCGCTCGTCATGAGACCAGGACCAACAAGTGGACCACCCATTCCGATCCTTGTTCCCGATCTTGCGGAGGAAGAGCTACCAGTCAGTGATGAAAAGTTTTACGGGGAAATCAGTTGTTGTGGCTGAGAACAACATGTATGTATGTATATATATATATATATATATATATATATATATATATATATATATATATATATATATATAT
Source organism: Babylonia areolata (assembly GCF_041734735.1). Lineage (NCBI taxonomy): Eukaryota > Metazoa > Mollusca > Gastropoda > Neogastropoda > Buccinidae > Babylonia > Babylonia areolata. The sequence continues at coordinate 20,310,244 of NC_134886.1, read as the reverse complement.
ATATGTGTGTGTGTGTGTGTGTGTGTGTGTGTGTGTGTGTGTGTGTATGTGTGTGTGTGTGTGTGTGTGTGTGTGTGTGTGTGTGTGTGTGTGTGTGTGATAGTCAGTCGTGTCCGACTATGACCATCAGAACAGCAGAGGAGGCAACTGCTGTTCCGACTGTTTGGGCTAGAATTTGATTATTGTGGAGAGTGTCTTGCCCAAGTACATCCCCAATCTCTCGGCCAAGAGAGTCTTTGGACAGTCGGCGTAGGGATGGTTCCCAAAGGCCAACTAGCCCACAAGGCTGCAGCACTAAGAGCCAGTGCAATTTTGCCTCCTAGTTTGAGAGTCATAGTCCTTCACAAAAGACCAAGCTGTAAGTGATTTCCCATTGACTGGAGAAACCATTGATAATACAGCTCTCTCTTTGCTGTTGGCCCAAATGTAAACTTATGTCAATCTGTGATATAAGCCGAGTGTTGGGCCTAAGAGAACAACATGTAAATGTACAGGAAGAGGCACGGGAATTGGCGAGGAATGTTTTGAAACGTGAAATGGCCCGAACCCACATCGCTGGATGTCTGAATTTGCATGACTGTCACGACTGAAGAACTCTGCGATGCTGAAGAGAAAAAAAACACGTGGGTTTGGGGAATTCGGCGCCTGGTAGGTTTGCAGGAAAACGCAGGTGTGCATCAAACAGAAGAAAATAAAAACAGACAGTGGGGAGGTGGTGGTGGTGGTGGTGGGGGGGGGGGGGGTCGAGGGGGGGGGGGGGGCATAGTGGTAGTGGTAGTTGGTATGGAGATGTAGGTGTGCATCAAACAGAAGAAAATAAAAACAGACAGTGGTGAGGGAGGGGGGGGGAGGGGGAGAGTGGTAGTTGGTAGGGAGATGCAGGTGTGTCAAAAGAAGAAAATAAAACTGACAAGGCAAAGCATTGAAGAAAGAATACTGTGAGCGTAGTTAAGTTGTTAAGTGGTTAGTGTCGGGGATTGACGGCTGGGATAACGCAGGTTGTATTTGTATTTGTATTTCTTTTTATCACATCAGATTTCTCTGTGTGAAATTCGGGCTGCTCTCCCCAGGGAGAGCGCGTCGCTACACTACAGTGCCACCCATTTTGTTGTATTTTTTTCCTGTGTGTAGTTTTTCCTATCGAAGTGGATTTTTCTATAGATTTTTGCCAGGAACAACCCTTTTGTTGCCGTGGGTTTATGCTAAATGCGTGCTGCACACGGTACATCGGTTTATCGTCTCGTCCGAATGACTAGCGTCCAGACCACCACTCAAGGTCTAATGGAGGGGGAGAAAATATCGGCGGCTGAGCCGTGATTCGAACCAGCGCGCTCAGATTCTCTCGCTTCCTAGGCGGACGTGCTACGTCTAGGCCATCACTCCACATCCAGGTTCGAATGTCAGCGGAAGTGTTTGCTTTTGTTTCTTTGTTTCTCTCTCATTTTTTCTCCGCGGCTGGCTCCTACTCCAAAGCTGAGTGTGCTGTGGGCTTAAATGGGAAGACTGGGACCACACAGTCAAGTATGATCCACGTCACAGATGCATCTTTGGGTGTGTTGCTCTGATTTCCTGACCAACACTGCCAGTGTCTGGAGCTCTTGGACCTGGTTGACGCCGGGTAATCATCATGACAGGAAGCGTAGAGTACAGCCTTGTCACGTAGTCACAAACCAAAATGGACCTCCATAGCAGCAGCAGCATCATCGGTCGTCATCCTCCTCTTCCTTCATCATTAATATAAAGAAAATGTCCCAAATTATGTGGCCGTTCATGCCCTGCTCTCATGGTGACCTCAGTTTCGACATCCCTCCACTTCCGCGCTCAGGTGAGTCTTGTCATTCATGGGGGACTGTCGTTGAAGGGACGTGGTGGCGGTCTCCACTCTGGAGGAGACCCAAAATTCTCTCTGACAGGTACTCTGGTTTATATGCAAGCACTCATGGCACGACTGCGCACATCTGCTTAGATGTGGTGCAGCGTATATGGGTTTGGCCGAACGCGGTGGTGCCTCCTTGAGAAACCAAAGCAAACTAAAGCAGTGGTCAATAATGATCAGTAGTAGTCAATAGTGCTCAGTTAATGGTCAAATCCTGTCAAAAAGTCATAATGCATCATAACCGTCACAAACTGATGCAATTTGAACAATTTGACCAGCAATGGTCAGGTAAGGGTCAACAGGCTGCTGAGACATCATCATAATTGCACATACGTGACAACATAACGCAGTGTGAAGTGGGTAATGGTCAGCAGTGGTCAGCAATGGCCACACAATATTGAATCTGTTTGTCTGTCAGTGGAGTGATGGCCTAGAGGTAACGCGTCCGCCTAGGAAGTGAGAGAGAATCTGAGCGGGCTGGTTCGAATCACGGCTCAGCCGCCGATATTTTCTCCCCCTCCACTAGACCTTGAGTGGTGGTCTGGACGCTAGTCATTCGGATAAGACGATAAACCGAGGCCCCGTGTGTAGCATGCACTTAGCGCACGTAAAAGAACCCACGGCAACAAAAGGGATGTTCCTGGCAAAATTCTGTAGAAAAATCCACTTCGATAGGAAAAACAAATAAAACTGCACGCAGGGAAAAAAAAGAAAAAAAAAGGGTGGCGCTGTAGTATAGCGACGCGCTCTCCCTGGGGAGAGCAGCCCGAATTTCACACAGAGAAATCTGTTGTGATAAAAAAGAAATACACACACACACACACACACACACACACACACACACACACACACACACACACACACACACACACACAAACTGACAAGAGGTCATGATAGGGTGAGCACATCAAAAAAATATGCACGGGATGTATCAAAATATATCAAAATAAAAGCAGAAACGTTTGTGTGCATTGGAGGAAAGGACGCTTTGGGACAGAGTTTCGAAGAATGTCCATGGAGGACCGAAACGGCACGGGGAGGACGTTCAACAACATCCCTCTGGAGATAGTTTCAGGAAACTGACCAGTCCCCCCCACAGGGGAAAAGGGAGGGATTTAGGACATTGATGCATCCCTCAGGATACCTCCCCGATGAGATCTACGCAAAGGGTTGAGGGGGTGGGGGTGAGGGTGGAGACAATTTAGGACGTTACACTGGCATCGGTATTTTTTTTTTTTTTTTTTCTTTTTCTCCAGCATATCGAATTCTTGTTTTCTAATTCTGGGCACTGAAAATTAGAAGAGGAGGGACATGTCAAACATGGAACACATCGAAACTTTGACGTAGCTAACCTGTTACGCATTGAACGTGAAACCTGGTGAACCTGTTAGGTATCGAATCTTGTACGTATCGAACCTGTAATGTATCGAACATGGAATCTGTCTAATCTGTTGGATATCGAATCCGGGACATACCGAGCATGTAGCGTACCAAATCCGCGACATACTGAACCTATGACCTAACGAATATATCATGTAGCACATCTTTTACGTATCAAACCCGGGGCATATCGAGCTTGTAAAGTATCAAACCCGGGGCATATCGAGCTTGTAACGTATCAAACCCGGGGCATATCGAGCTTTTAACGTATCAAACCTGGGGCATATCGAGCTTTTAACGTATCAAACCCGGGGCATATCGAGCTTGTAACGTATCAAACCTGGGGCATATCGAGCTTGTAACGTATCAA
>NC_134886.1:20296618-20301618 GCF_041734735.1 Babylonia areolata | reverse complement strand
GAATGTAGCCTGCTTCCCGTCTCGCATTCGTTTTGTTGAGCATGGAGGGCCCAGCTTCTCGCTCTAGCCACTCGCTGTCTCTGTCACTAGCACGCACGCGTACTCGCGATTAAGAAACGCGTCTTAGGCATTCAAGTTGGCCTTCTTTCCTCAGAGAGCATTCAAATACACCCCTCCCCCTCCACCCCCCCCCCCCCCCCCCACCACACACACACACACACAAACCCGCCCACAGAGTTACTGTTTTTGAAGGGATAATGTCATTTTCTAAAGTTCTCTGTCTTCTCCCCCTCATTACTCATTGATTATATTTCAATCGTTTTTATTTGGTCATGTTTTTTTCTTTCGGTGTATTTATTTATTTATTTATTCATTTATGTATTTTGTAAAACATTCATTTTCTTTGATGTGTTACATTGTCATGACGGAGGGAATTGTTAACTGCCTGAACTGCCTGAACTTGTTTCCCGGCTTCCAATATCCATCTGTCACACACACACACACACACACACACACACACACACACACACACACACACACACACACACACACACACACACATTACCATATTTCAAGTGTTATCTTGTGTCGATTCTAAATCTGCATTAAAATACTTTAATTTGAAGACAAGAGAACTCTTAACAGAAATTCGCCATGTGATTCATTTTTTTTTTTGACCATCCGTGGTACAAAAATTGTTTTTGGTGGATCGACTTGAAAGACAGACCTTAGTGGAATGTTTTCCGACATGCCGACATTCGCATGTTACGAACATGCCGACAGTTAAGTACTACAGCACAGAGACTGTGGCAGGCATCACACAACCGCACGTATTTATACAGCTGGGCCGGGTGACGGTGAGCCTGCTGTACAAAGAAAGACAACTGGGGAAGCGGGGGTTAGGGAGAGCGGAAGGGGTGATACGTAGCCCAGAAATGAGTGTGTGGAGGAGGGGGGTAGAGGAGGTGCAAGGTAATGTGTGTGTGTGTGTGTGTGTGTGTGTGTGTGTGTGTGTGTGTCGTGGAAGCTGCGATACGTAGCCTAGAAATAAGTGTGTGGAGGAGGGGGGTAGAGGAAGTGCAGGGTAATGTGTGTGTGTGTGTGTGTGTGTGTGTGTGTGTGTGTGTGTGTGTGTGTCGTGGAAGTTGCGATACGTAGCCTAGAAATGAGTGTGTGGAGGAGGGGGGTAGAGGAAGTGCAGGGTAATGTGTGTGTGTGTGTGTGTGTGTGTGTGTGTGTGTGTGTGTCGTGGAAGTTGCGATACGTAGCCCAGAAATGAGTGTGTGGAGGAGGGGGGTAGAGGAGGTGCAAGGTAATGTGTGTGTGTGTGTGTGTGTGTGTGTGTGTGTGTGTGTGTGTGTGTGTCGTGGAAGCTGCGATTCGTAGCCTAGAAATGAGTGTGTGGAGGAGGGGGGTAGAGGAGGTGCAAGGTAATGTGTGTGTGTGTGTGTGTGTGTGTGTGGTGGAAGCTGCGATACGTAGCCTAGAAATGAGTGTGTGGAGGAGGGGGGTAGAGGAGGTGCAAGGTAATGTGTGTGTGTGTGTGTGTGTGTGTGTGTGTGTGTGTGTGTGTGTGTTGGGGCTCATGTACGTTTATGTGTATTTGACTGTGCTTTCATATCTGTGAACCTTCATGTTTGGTGCATATATGTTATGCATGTGTGGGTGTATGTGTGAATGTGTGTCTTCATGTTTTACATTTATTTGCTTATTTATCATCATTGTTGTCTTATTTATTTATTTATTTATTTATTTATTACTACTACTACTACTACTACTACTACTACTACTACAACTACTACTACCTTTTTATATTATAATTATTTATTTATTTATCTATTTACTTTTTTATGTACGCTTATCTATTATTTATTCACCTTTTTTTTCTTTTCTTTTTTTTCTCAAGGCCTGACTAAGCGCGTTGGGTTACGCTGCTGGTCAGGCATCTGCTTGGCAGATGTGGTGTAGCGTATATGGATTTGTCCGAACGCAGTGACGCCTCCTTGAGCCACTGAAACTGAAACTGAAAACGGAAGGGGTGACGGTGGCACAGTGTCGGCGCGACGTCTGAGGCTGGACTTTGGACGGAGCGGGGAGGGAGATAAGAAAGATGGGGGTAGGGGGGCGGGGGGGTAGGGGGGGGGGGCGCGGGGGGGCGGGGGGGGGGGGGATAAAGGGATGGGGAAGGGGAGGGGTGGGGGGGGGCGAGAGGAGGGTAGTTGATACTGCCAGCACACTATAGATTGATAAAAGTTTACAGTTGGGCCAACATCAAATTGAGAGCTGTATGATCAATAGTTTCTCCATTGCAATGGAAAAAAAAACAAAACATTTACAACTTAGTCTTTTTGTGAAGGACTCTGACTCTCAAACTTGGGGGTGGGGGGTGGGGTGGGGGTGGGGGGTGGGGGGGGGGCTTTAGTTAATGCTGCAGTCTTGTGGGTTGCTTGAACGTTTGGAACCATCCCAACGCCGACTGTCCTAAAACCCCCTTGGCCGAGAGAGTGGGGATGTAACTTGGGCAAGACACTCTCCACTATAATCAATTTCTAAGCCCAGATGGTCAGAACAGCAGTTACCTCCTCTGCTGTTCTGATGGTCATAGTCGGACACGACTAACCATCACACGTACAAAAAAACACAAAAAAACAAACACACACACACACACACACACACACACACACACACACACACACACACACACACACACACACACACACACACACACAAATCCCTGACATGCATTCCCAACCACAGGACCTGCAGAAGAACCAATAACAGAACTCTATAATCATATCAAACATGTCATTCGTTTGAAAAAAAAAAAAAAAAGGCTGTCTTGAAGATTCTGGATACAAAATTACGAGACTGTTCTTGTGTGTGTGTGTGTGTGTGTGTGTGTGTGTGTGTGTGTGTGTGTGTGTGTGTGTGTGTGTGTGTGTGTGTGTGTGTGTGTGTGTGTGTGTGTTCAGTCTTTCCTCCTTTCGCTCCCAGCTTATCAATAATCAGCAAGCTGTTGGCAATCACAAAGACACACACACACACACACACACACACACACACACACACACACACACACGCACACTATTGACGTTGGCTTTGAACAGAGACGAGGTCTCCCAAATACATTTCTTGTGGTCGCTTCCCGCAGCTCTTGCCTGGTTCTCTCTCCTTCCCTCACCCCTCCTCTTTCTCTCCCTCCAATCCCTATCTCTCTCCCTTTCTTCCCCCCCCCTCTCTCTCTCTCTCTGTTTTTTTTTCTTTCTTTCTTATACCCTCGTACATTATCTGACTTTTGATTCTAACTTCCCTTCCTTTGTTCTTTTGTTTTTCTTCTTTTCTTCAGCCCCCAAATGATACATTTCAAGCGGTCGTTTATCCCTACCCCTGTTTGTCTGTTTGTCTCAGTCTCTGTCTCTGTCACAGTCTCTGTCTCTGTATTTCTCTGTGTCCTCCTGTTTCTCTTATACCCCTCAACACATTCTTACTTGGCTTTCGATTCAACCATTCCTCCATTTCTTTCTTTCATTCTTTCTTTATCTTTTCTTTCTTTCTTTCTTTCTTTCCTTCTTTTTTTTTTGTCTTTCTGTCTTTCTTTCTTTCTTTCTATCTTTCTTCCTGTCGATCTGTTTGTATTGTCTAAATTCCCTTCTTTCTCCTCTTTTTCCGTCAGTCTGTCTGCTTGTCTGCCCGTCTCTCCCTCTCTTCCTGGAAGTATTTGTATTTGTATTTTGTATTTGTATTTCTTTTTATCACAACAGATTTCTCTGTGTGAAATTCGGGCTGCTCTCCCCAGGGAGAGCGCGTCGCTACACTACAGCACCACCCATTTTTTGTATTTTTTCCTGCGTGCAGTTGAAGTGGATTTTTCTACAGAATTTTGCCAGGAACAACCCTTTTGTTGCCGTGGGTTCTTTTACGTGTGCTAAGTGCATGCTGCACACGGGACCTCGGTTTATCGTCTCATCCGAATGACTAGCGTCCAGACTACCACTCAAGGTCTAGTGGAGGGGGAGAAAATATCGGCGGCTGAGCTGTGATTCGAACCAGCGCACTCAATTCTCTCGCTTCCTAGGCGGACGCGTTACCTCTAGGCCATCACTCCACTTGGAGTTGGAGGGGGCATTGTAATACCTACCTACCTATCTATCTATCTACCTTGTGGCGTCACACAATATCATACTGCAAACAAAATTCATCTTCTTTACTTGATTAATGATTCCTAGCATATAGTTTCTTCAATTGATCGCGTGGAAAATAAATATCGATGCTTGACAACTTCTCTGTTTGTTGTTTGGTCGAAGAAGTGTACTTTTAGATATGTTTGAAACAGGCTTCAATAAATTTTGTCCGTAAATCAGAAAAACAAACAAAAAATAGACGGTATTCATTTTCCAGTTCACCTTGACAGAAAGGATAATGTATCAAAACATCATCTTCAGTGTAACCACTAACACTGCTATTCAAAACCAATACATAAAATCCGGCTTGAGACAAGGCCACTCTGAAACAATGGTCTGTAGCATTAAAAAAAAAAAATCAAATAATTTGTAGCAGGAATACCTTTCTCTATCACCAACCGTACACGACCATTCTTGAATGAATATGTTTGTGAGCCTTTGCTTGAAAATAATAAGAAATTCTTTTACACCACAAGTACCTTGTTGTAACCACACACACACACACACACACACACACACACACACACACACACACACACACACACACACACACACACACAAAGTCTATTGCACATAAGATTTATTTAACTACGGAAGTCCAACACTTGTTCTCCATTTGCATCTAATCCAAGCAACATCTGAAAAGCCAAGTATGGCAATCTGTTTTTGTATTATTTTTTTTAACTAGTATCCTACATCTCCAAGTTCACTGATTTTGAGTTGTGGTCCATGGCCAAAGTTCAACAAAACGTTGTCATTCGTTCAAGCGCGTTGGGCTACGCCGCTGGTCAGGCATCTGCTTGGCAGATGTGGTGTAGC
>NC_134886.1:20274118-20281618 GCF_041734735.1 Babylonia areolata | reverse complement strand
GACACGACACGACAATGTACTGCATTGTAATAGACAACTCGAAGCAACACAACACAACACAACACAAAATAACACAACACACAACGATACGATACGATTCGATACGCTGACCCACTTTGCCCCAGTGTGGTTGAAAAGGACAGAATAATTCAATGCAATGCGATGAATCATCAAACGATACAACGTAATTCGATGGGATGCGATGTGAAAAAGTATAGCTCAAATGTGTGTTTGACTCAGCGTGTATGGGTGTTAGTGTGTTAGTGTGTGTGTGTGTGTGTGTGTGTGTGTGTCTGTGTCTGTGTGTCTGTGTTTGTGTGTCTGTATCTGTATCTGAGTCTGTGTGTCGGCGTGTGTTTGGTGAGTGCGTATTAGCTATTGTGTTGTGCATGGTTTCTCGTGAGCAAAACAAGTCTGGTTGTGTACTCCTTGGTACCAAACTGGCATAGTTCTGGCACCAACGAATACTGACCACTTGCGTCCCAGAAAACTAGATAAGGTACCCGCTTCATAGGTCCCTGACCCAAAAAGTTGTATATAATCAATTCTCCTCAGGCTGAAATGTATTGAAAGCGCCTCTACTGAGACCGCAAACATGAGGTGAGTATCATTCGTCTTGTGCGTTTGTGATATTGTATCTTCGTCACATTTTCATGTAACTTTTTCAGGACACACACACGCGCGCACGCACGCACGCACGCACGCACGATCACACACACACACACACACACACACACACACACACACACACATACACACACGTATAGTTATTAGTAATTATCAGGGTGGGTTTTATTGCAATTTCTCTCATGGAAAACTTGCTTGTTGCCGGTTTTTTTTTGTTTTTTTTAAATTGTTTGTGTGTTTGTTTTTTATACTGGTGACATATCTGAGCATCATCCCTTGTAGACATCCTAAATGCTCTCTCCTACCTCCTCATTTGCTTCTGTTATCTACACATCTATTTATTTGCTCATTGATTGATTGATTGATTGATTTACTTAACTATTGACACATTGACAGCACCATCCCTCCCTTGCAGACAGTACCCACCGTGAATGATCTCCCCTCTCACTCACGTGCAGGACGGGGAAGATGCCAACGGGCACGCAGCACCTGTTGGTGGTGGTGGTGTTGATTTACTTTACTTTTGACACATTGAGAGCACCATCCCTCCCTTGCAGACAGTACCCACCATGAATGCTCTCTCTCCCCTCTCACTACGGGGAAGATGCCAACAGCCACGCAGCACCTGTTGGTGGTGGTCGTGGTGGTGTTGATTTACTTCACTATTGACACATTGAGAGCACCATCCCTCTCTTACAGACAGTACCCACCGTGAATGCTCTCTCTCCCCTCTCACTCACGTGCAGGATGGGGAAGATGCCAACGGCCACGCAGCAGCAGCTGGTGGTGGTGTTGGTGTTGGTTTACTTCACTATTGACACATTGAGAGCACCATCCCTCCCTTGCAGACAGTACCCACCGTGAATGATCTCCCCTCTCACTCACGTGCAGGACGGGGAAGATGCCAACGGGCATGCAGCACCTGGTGGTGGTGGTGGTGTTGATTTACTTCACTATTGACACATTGAGAGCACCATCCCTCCCTTACAGACAGTACCCACCGTGAATGCTCTCCCTTCTCACTCACGTGCAGGACGGGCAAGATGCCAACGGCCACTCAGCACCTGCTGGTGGTGGTGGTGGTGTTGGTGACGATGATGGCCCGAGGGGTGGAAGGCACGGAGGGTCATGCAGGCAGCCACTGGGACGGGGGCTTCCAGATCGCTGTCAGCGTTCCCTTCTGCGCTGACGTCAGCAGCTGGAAGATGCACCTCGTGTTCGACACTGACGTCAACACTTTGGAGGTTGGTGTGTGTGTATGCGGGGTGAGGGGGTGGTGGTGGTGGGGTGAGGGGTGGGTGGTGAGGTGAGGTGGCTGGTGTTGTGCGGGGGGGCATGGGGGGAGGGGGAAGGGGGTGGGGAAGTTGGTGGTGGTGGTGGGGGTGAGGAGGTGGGGGGGTTGGGGGCTGGCTGGGGGGGGGGGGGGGGGGGGCGAAGGTAGAGTGAGGGGGTGTATGGAGAGAAGGGGTGGAGACTGATATATATATATATATATATATATATATATATATATATATACAGAAAGACAGAGATACAGAGACAGACAGAGAGAGACAGTGAGACAGAGAGAGAGAGAAAGAGAGAGAGAGAATAGGCGAGAGAGAAAGGGAGGCATAGAGACAGAGACAGAGAGACAGAATGACAGAGAGACAGAAAGACAGACAGACAGACAGAGACAGAGACAGAGAGACACAGAGAGAGAAGGACAATGACAAGGACAAGGACAAGGAAAAAAAAAAAAAGAAAAAAAGAAGAAGTAACAAAATGTGAATTTCAAGGGGTTAGAACACATCAGTCAATTCAATGTCGTACCAAGTGAAAAGTTTCTGACTGGGAATTATTACCTGTACATGCTGATGACTAACATGAGCTGATAGCAGTAAATAACCAGCTGCTCTTGATGTTTGTTGTTGTTGTTGAAGACTTTCAGACTTTAAACTTTGATTTCTCTTCCTCCAACACGTCAGTCTGTCTGTTCTTCTGTTCCTAACTCTGATCTTTTTTTTATGGAACACTTTGTACAAAACCCTTGATAACTATACAACAGATTACTCCTTATCATCATCACACGACATCACATAGGAAACACTGCCATTAATTTGCTTTCTTGAATAACTTTCACGTCTCTCCTGAAAATGTCATATGCTTCACAGTTAAACAACACATGGGATCGGTCTGTTGTTTACAGTTCAGTTCAGTTCAGTTCAGTTCAGTTACTCAAGCAATGAGGCGTCACTGCGTTTAGACAAATCCACATACGCTTCACCACATCTGCCAAGCAGATGCCTGACCAGCAGCGTAACCCAACGCACTTGGTCAGGCCTTGAGAAAATAACAACAACAACAACAAAAAAATAAACAAATACATAAACAAACGGCGGCCGATGGAGGATGAGGAGACAGAGAGGCTGGTACGTCCACCACCACCACCACCACCACTACTACTACTACTACTACTACTACTACTACGACCCAAATAAATAAATAAAGACACATACAAACAAACAAAATCACCCCTATTAAGTATATCAGTGGTACCAACACACAGAAACTGAGCACTCTGCTGCTGGCATGTCAACTAGCTTGTCAGTGAAGGGCTGTTTGTCACCTTGCTGAGATGGCATAGAACTCAACGGTCAGGTTTTGAGTCTCCCAGGGAGCACAGGAACTACACTTCGTGCCTTGCCTTCCGTGCCTTGCCAGTCACCAGACTTTGTTTGGGCTTCCTCCTCTCGGGTTTGCAATACTCATGATAAATCAATTACAGCCAGGAAATGAACAAACAGTTAGGCATGGAGATGAAATGATTAACAAATAGCAAAGAGTGGTAACTCTCTCCATTCACAAGGTACACAACTTCAAGTCAGTACTGTTTACGCTACTGCTTCACTTAGCACACAGGTAAATAAAAGGTACATTGGAACACACCCAGACACTTCCACAAAAAAAAACAACTTAACTACACGCAAGAAGTATTATACGCACCTAAAGAATGCACACTGCGCTGATCTGATTTCACCAAGGTTAAGAAGTCAACGAAATTATGAATGATTATCAATTAAACATGTATTCCATCAAACTAACGGGCACTCAGATACAACACAGGGAGACCAACCACCCACTTCAAGAAATCAAATAATCTGGATAACCAGCTCACTCATTCTCTTGTTCACTAACATTCCCGCCCAATCATAACCAGCTCACTCACTATCTTGTTCACTAAAACCCTCGCCCTATCATAACCAGCTCAGTCATTCTGCTGTTCACTAAAACCCTCGCCGGATCATAACCAGCTCACTCATTCTACTGTTCACTAAAACCCTCGCCCCATCACAACCAGCTCACTCATTCTCCTGTTCACTAAAACCCTCGCCGGATCATAACCAGCTCACTCATTCTACTGTTCACTAAAACCCTCGCCCTATCATAACCAGCTCACTCATTCTCTTGTTCACTAAAGCCCTCGCCCAATCATAACCAGCTCAGTCATTCTCCTGTTCACTAAAGCCCTCGCCCAATCATAACCAGCTCACTCATTCTGCTGTTCACTAAAACCCTCGCCCAATCATAACCAGCTCACTCACTATCTTGTTCACTAAAACCCTCGCCCAATCATAACCAGCTCACTCATTCTGCTGTTCACTAAAACCCTCGCCCCATCATAACCAGCTCACTCATTCTGCTGTTCACTAAAACCCTCGCCCAGTCATAACCAGCTCACTCATTCTGCTGTTCACTAAAACCCTCGCCCAATCATAACCAGCTCACTCATTCTCTTGTTCACTAAAACCCTCGCCCAATCATAACCAGCTCACTCATTCTCTTGTTCACTAAAGCCCTCGCCCAATCATAACCAGCTCACTCATTCTCTTGTTCACTAAAGCCCTCGCCCAATCATAACCAGCTCAGTCATTCTCCTGTTCAATAAAGCCCTCGCCCAATCATAACCAGCTCACTCATTCTCTTGTTCACTAAAACTCTCGCCCAATCATAACCAGCTCAGTCATTCTCCTGTTCACTAAAGCCCTCGCCCAATCATAACCAGCTCACTCATTCTCTTGTTCACTAAAACTCTCGCCCAATCATAACCAGCTCAGTCATTCTCCTGTTCACTAAAACCCTCTCCCAGTCACTGGCTGTCGCAGACACTCACTCGAGATCGCACTCGCTAATTCTTCACTTATTTCTTCATTTTTTTTTCTAATCTCTCTCTCTCTCCCCCCCCCCCCCCTCCGCCCTACCTCCCCTCCTTCTTTTTAAGATTTGGATTGGAGACGCACAGAAGATTAACTCCAGAGAGTTCGTGGTCACTAACAAAGCTTACAACGGAGTACAAAAATCCGGAACGACCTTGGACGTGATCTTCCTGGGTCATGGGTCAGGAGACATCGCCCCCACAGTGGAAGCCACGGTGGAAGGTTGTGACGACAGCGCCACGGGAACCGGAACAAGCTCCGGAGCCGGAACCGGAACTGGAACGGGATCCGGAACCGGAAATAGTACCGGGACAGGAAGCGGAACATCCACCGGGCAGGGGACGGGGAGTGGTACAACTGGAACACCCAACCTGCCTAGTACAGGTAATAGAGAGTAGTTGTTGTTGTTTTTTTTTCAATCAGGAAAGGAGGAATAGAAGAAGGCGAAACGTGAACATTTGTCAAATCCAATCCAGTTCACAGAAATCCAGTCGAATCTCATTAATTTTTTCAGCATCTCATCCGGAGCTGATAAACAGCTACGAGACAAATCGAAGGATGGAAATATTACATGGATAAAACAGAAAACAAGAGGCCTGTTCAAAAACTTTATCTTCTCTAATCAATGTCATCATGGATACAATGTAGACAATAACGCACAATGTTCTAAAGTACAGTGCAGTGCAGAGCAGTGCAATACAGTGCAGTACAGTAAGTACAATGCTGTACAATACACTGCACCATACCACACTACACTGCGCTCCAACTTGTCAAAGGACGAGACCGTATGCACCAAACTGCTTCTATACGTTTGACCCATTATCAGTTTCTAACGGCGTTACACCGACCATACAGATTAGCATCAACACACACACACACACACACACACACACACACACACACACACACACACACACACACACACACACACACACACACACACACACACACACATTCGTACTGTGGTTACAGGAGGGGGGTCCTCCAACAAGGAACTACGCAGATGCCCTGGGCAAGTCCATGTTGTTCTATGATGCCCAGAGGTCGGGAAAACTGCCGGCCAACAACCCCATTCCCTGGCGGGATGACTCTGCCCTCAACGACTGCGTGGTGGGGGGCTGGTACGACGGTAAGTTTTTTTGTGAAGTCAATGCTTTATCTGTATCAACCTCTTATCCTGTTCATCAAATCCGTTCATCGGGCGCAATAGCCGAGTGGTTAAAGCGTAGGTCTTTCTTCTTCTTCTTCTTCTTCTTCCTTCATGGGCTGCAACACCCATGTTCACTCATATGTACACGAGTGGGCTTTTACGTGTATGACTGAATTTACCCCGCCGTTGGACTTTCAACCTGTGAGTCCCGAGTTTGAATCTCGGTAACGGCGCCTGGTGGGTAAAAGGGTTGATACTTTTTTTTCCGATCTCTCAGGTCAACATATGTGCAAACCTGCTTGTGTCTGAACACCCTTCGTGTACACACGCACGCAGAAGATCAAATACGCACGTTAAAGAACCTGTAATTCATGTCAGAGTTCGGTTGGTTACGGAAACAAAAACATACCCAGCATGCACCCCCAGAAAACGGAGTATTGTTAGCTGCATGTTAGCGTAAATAAACAAAACATTTCATTCACGTAAAATGTTACATGTTTGAGTGTGCATGTGTGCGTGCCTGAAATCTGATTGAATGACACAGGAAACGAATGATGAACGCCCAATGGCAGCTGTTACTCGGCTCTACCCAGGAAGGCAGCCTGTTGTGCAAATGACCCCGTGTTTGTAAAGCGCTTAGAGCTTGGTCTTCGACCGAAGATCTGCACTATATCAGTATACGTATCATCATCATCTTCTTCATCATCATCATCATCATCATTCATCGGACACGGTCTCTGTCTTTTGCTCTTCACAAAGAACTCATCTTTTCAACAAAACAAAACAAACAAACAAACAAAGAAAAACACTATATGTAAGCACTCTCTGTTTCAAACAACCGCAACAACACCTCATGACTGCCAACTCACTTTTGCATGTATGAGAGTTTGAGGTGTAGGGGGTATGGAGAGGGGTGGGGTGGGGGGTGGGGGGTAGTGAGGGTGATCAGGAGTGGTTCATATCATTTCAGATTTTTTTAATTTATTTCTTTTTATGTAAAGCGCCCTGAGCTATGACAGAGGAAGGGCGCTATGCAATTGTACAGTCATCATAATCATCATCATCATCAACATCATCATCGTCATCAACACCAACAACATCACCATCATCATCTTCTTCTTGTACTTGTTCGTAGTAATAGTTGAATTAGTATTAGCATTATCATTATCATCATTAGTAGTAGTATTTCAATTCTTCTTCTTCTTCTTCGTTCGTGTGCTGCAACTCCCACGTTCACTCTTATGTACACGAATGGGCTTTAACGTGTATGGCCGTTTTTACCCCGCCATGTAGGCAGCCACATTCCGTTTTCGGGTGTGTGCATGCTGGGCATGTTCTTGTTTCCATATCACACCGAACGCTGGCATGGATCACATGGTCTTTAACGTGCGTATTTGATCTTCTGCTTGTGTATACACACGAAGGAGGTTCAGGCACAAGCAGGTCTGCACATATGTTGACCTGGGAGATCGGAAAAATCTCCACCCTTTACCCACCAGGCGCCGTTACTGAGGTTCGAACCCGGGA
>NC_134886.1:20269118-20271618 GCF_041734735.1 Babylonia areolata | reverse complement strand
AAGGCCACAGCTGGCCACAGCTGTTCGGACGTAGCCGGAGAATGGGCGGCAGCAATGGCCGCTGCTTCTCTCGTCTTCAGAGACAAAGGGGGTGAGTGCCTGGGAACCTGCACACGAATTTCGAACGACAACTATGATATAACCTTGGGGTATACATATAGATAACCGAACGACAACTTATGATAAAATCTTACCTTTTGGGGGTATACATATAGATAACAGAACAACTTATGATAGAACCTTACGTTTGGGGGTATACATATAGATAACTGAACGAGAACTTATGATAAAACCTTGTCTTTGGGAGGTATACATATAGATAATAGAACAACTTATGATAAAACATTACCTTTGGTGGGTATACGTATAGATAACTATGACAACAGGAGGGGGGATGGAGGGAGAGGGGTGGAGTGGTGAGGGAAGAAGCGCAGAGGATTTGGTATTTCTGTTGGGGAGGACGCCGTTGTGTTGAGTTTGTTTGCTTTTTGTTGTTGTTGGTTTTTATCATTACGTGTTAGTTGTAGTTGTTGTTGGTGATTAGTGTACTGGTCAAGTCGCGACCTCATGTTACGTATTTCGTCAGAGTGTAAGGTTCTCGTGAGAGTTGCGAATCAGTGGTTTCTCCACGTCACTGGAAAGTCATTTACAGCTTAGCCTTTTCTGAAGGATTATGTCTCTCAAGTCTAGGAGGCACGACTGCACTAGCTCTTCTTAGTGCTGCAGACTTTTGGGGCTAGTTGGCCTTTGGGAACCATCCCCGACGCCGACTGTCCTAAAACCCTCTTGGCCCAGAGAGTGGGGATGTAACTTGGGCAAGACACTATCCATTATAATCAGCTTCTAACCCAGATAGTCGGGACAGCAGTTGCCTCCTCTGCTGTTCTGATGGTCATAGTCGGACACGACAGACTATCATATAATTTCCCCAGCAGATAAGATAAAAACACCTCAATAATATGTATTTGGTATTCTATGCTCCCAGTCTCAGCGAAACGAGAGTGGAGATGTAACTTAGGCAAGGCAATCTCCACCATAATCGAATTCTAACCCACACAGTTGGGGCGGCAGTTCCTTCCTGTGTTGTCCTGGTGGTCATAGTCGGACACGACCAACTATCACACAATTTATCGTGGCTTTTCTGGATTCATTGATCACGTCTGTCGTTGCCTGACAGGTGCTTTGATGATTGACGTCAGAACAGAAATTACTTACACGTAGAATTAAGGTCAGTGTCCTGTAATGAAAGAACAGAAGAAAAAAACATGTGAAGAAGGAGAAAAGAAAAGAATACAACAAAGGAGAAAGAGAATACAAAGAAGAAGAAGAAGAAGAAGAAGAAGAAGAAGAAGAAGAAGAAGAAGACAGAAAGAAAGAAGAAGAAGAGATAGAGAGACAGAAACAAATACGGAGAGAAATAGAGAGAGAAAGAGACAGAGACAGAAATAGACAGATATATAGACAGATGGATAGAGAGACAGACAGACAGACAAACAAAGAGCTAACTTCTTTAATTACATTTCTCAATCTAAATTAAAAACAAAACAAAACAAAACAAACAGACAACAACAACAACAAAAAAACCCTTCAGCCCAAAAGAATAACAACAAAACTCATATGCTATATGAATACTTAATAATGATCTTTCTTTTGTTCACAGATACGGCATATGCAGACAAACTTCTGACAGCGGCAAAGTCTTTGTTTGAATTTGCCAAAGCCAATCCTGGAAAATACAATGACGTTGTTCCTATGGCTGGTGCTTTCTACTCGTGAGCAACAAACTGGCTTTATATCGTTGGCTTTTAGATAATAAATAAGATTTATAGCGTGGTCTTTTAGTAATAAACAGGTTTTTATAACAGGGTTTCTAAGTACTAATTAGGCTTGATAGCGTGGTCTTTTAGCAATAAAATGTGATTGATGGCGAAGTCGTTACAGAAACTAAAGGCTTCTCGCGTGTTCTTTCAGTGATGAACTTAGCTGACTCTTTTTAGTATGATTTTTTGGGGTGAATGAATATGATTTGTAGCGTGGTCTATAAATAACGGACTTATAAGCTTTATAGACTTTATAGCTTTAGCTTCACAGTGTGGTCTTGGCGTAATTTTGCTTTAAAGTGCAGTGTTTCTGCATGCCAAATAGGCTTTAAAGCGTCGTAGTGAACCCATGATAGTAGTAGTAATATATGCCATATGCCTATGATTTATGAGGCAGTCTCTTATGCAATAAATGGGCGTAGTTTTCAGAAATACCAGAGGATATACCCTACCCCCACCACCACCCTCCTCCCCCACCACCCCCACACACCCACCCCACTCTCTTTCATCTCTCCTTACCCTATCTCGTATCGATCTTGTTGTTGCTGTTATAGTTGGGTTTTTTTTTTTTATCGTTGCTGTTCTTGTTTTTGTTGTTCTTGCTACGATTGGTTTGCATGCTAAACCCATATAATTCATTCATCCACCCGGATATATATATATATATATATATATATATA
>NC_134886.1:20256618-20266618 GCF_041734735.1 Babylonia areolata | reverse complement strand
GAAGAAGAAGAAGAAGAAGAAGAAGAAGAAGAAGAAGAAGAAGAAGAAGAAGAAGACACACTGTGGAATGCTGTGGCAGGCAATACGGCCTTCGTAGCTCTGGCGGCAGCGGAAGCAGGAATCGACACGGCAAAGTACAGGACCTGGGCTGTGGAGCAGATCAACTACCTTCTGGGCGACAACCACCAGGATGGGGGCTGCTTCAGCTTCGCCATTGACGTGGGCGACAAGTACCCCACCCAGCCTCACCACCGTGGCGCGTGAGTGTGTATACATGTCGGTCTGTCTGTCTTCTTCTTCTTCTTCTTCTGCGTTCACTCGTATGCACACGAGTGGGCTTTTACGTGTACGACCGTTTTTACCCCGCCATGTAGGCAGCCATACTCCGTTTTCGGGGCAGTGCATGCTGGGTATGTTCTTGTTTCCATAACCCACCGAACGCTGACATGGATTACAGGATCTTTAACGTGCGTATTTGATCTTCTGCTTGCATATACACACGAAGGGGGTTCAGGCACTAGCAGGTCTGCACATATGTTGACCTGGGAGATCGGAAAAATCTCCACCCTTCACCCACCAGGCGCCGTCACCGTGATTCGAACCCGGGACCCTCAGATTGAACGTCCAACGCTTTAACCACTCGGCTATTGTGCCCGTCGTCGGTCTGTCTGTCTGTTTGTTTCTTGCCCTTTAGAAATTAAATCAAAATAAACAACACAAGTAATGACAGCAACATTAACAGCAGCAACAACAGCAGCAGCAACAACAATTAATTATGTTTCAGTCTGTTAAGTTTTAAAGACGATTGTCTTGGTTTCACCCCCTCTCCTTTAAAAAAAAAAAAGAAAAAAAAGAGAAAAGAATACACCACCACCATCACCACCACCACTAACAACTACTACTGCTACTACTACCACTTTTTTTCCTTTCATTTTTTGTATTTCTTTTTATCACAACAGATTTCTCTGTGTGAAATTCGGGCTGCTCTCCCCAGGGAGAGCGCGTCGCTACACTTCAAAGCCACCCTTTTTGTCCCTGGCAAAATTCTGTAATAAATAAAAAAAAAAAAAAAAAAAATCCAGTTTTTTTTGTTTTTGTTTTTTTCCCCTATCGAAGTGGATTTTTCTACAGAATTGTGCCAGGGACAACCCGTTTGTTGCCGTGGGTTCTTTTACGTGCGCTAAGTGCATGCTGCACAAGGGACCTCGGTTTATCGTCTCATCCGAATGACTAGCGTCCAGACCACCACTCAAGGTCTAGTAGAGGGGGAGAAAATATCGGCGGCCGAGCCGTGATTCGAACCAGCGCGCTCAGATTCTCTCGCTTCCTAGGTGGACGCGTTACCTCTAGGCCATCACTCCATTTCTACTCTACTGCTGCTACTACCGCTACTGCTACTGACAGCCGATAAGCCCAGCTAATTAGCTAGCCATCTGATTAGCCAAAATAATTAGCTAGACGACTGATTAGCCAAGATAATTAGCTAGACAACTGGTTAGCCCAGATAATTAGCTAGACGACTGGTTAGTCCAGATAATTAGCTAGACGACTGAGCGCACTGGTTCGAATCACACCGGCGGTCTCAGTATTTTCTCCCCCTCCACTAGACCTTGAGTGGTGGTCTGGACGCTAGTCATTCAGATGAGACGATGAACCGAGGTCTCGTGTGCAGCATACGTTTAGCGCACGCAAAACAACCCACGGCAACAAAAGGGCTTCTGTAGAAGAATCCACTTGGATAGGAAAGCAAATAGAATTGCAGGAAAAAAAAAAGGGTGGGGGTGGGGGGTGGGGGGGTGGGGGTGGGGGGGGCTGTAGTGTAGTGACGCGCACTCCCTGGGGCGAGCAGCCCGAATTTTACACAGAAAAATCTATTGTGACAAAAATAAGAGAGTAATACGAATAGACACACACACACACACACACCCTCTTCTCCCCACATCTTGCCTATACCGGCTCCAGCCGCGTACCTTCTATTGCACAAAAGTATATGAATTTTATATCTGTAAACCTTTGTCTGAATAAAACGGAAAAAAAAGAAATTAAAAAAAATGTTGGGAAACAAATAATGATTGTTGCAAGAACACTTTTTTCTCTCTCCATAACCTGACATGGACACACACACACACACACACACACACACACACACACACACACACACACACACACACACACACACACACACACACACACACACACACACACACATCCTACCATGTCCTTCACAGATCTTGCCCAGACCAGCCCCAGCCGTGCGGGGAAGCCCAGCTGCACGCGGCAGGCCCCAGCCCCCAGCTGCTGAAGGGGGCCCTGGTGGGGGGCCCTGACCAGGGGGGTCACTACACGGACAGCCGCGAGGACTACGTCGTCAATGAAGTGGCTGTGGACTACAATTCGGGCTACACTTCGGCCCTGGCTGGTGGGTGGTGGGTGTGGTGTGTTGTGTGGTGTGGTGTGATGTGTATGTGTATGTGTGTATGTGGTGTCGTGTGTTGTGTGGTGTTGTGTGGTATGGTGTGTCGGGGTGTGGTGTGGTGTGGTTTGGTGTGAAGTGGTATGTGTTGTGGTGTGTGATGTGGTGTGGTGTGGTGTGGTGTGTTAGGGTGTGATGTGGTGTGGTGTGTGGTGGTGTGGTGTGGTGTGGTTTGGTGTGATGTGGTGTGTGGGGTTGTCGTGTGGTGTGTGGTGGTGTGGTGTGGTTGTGGTGTGGTATGTGTCTGGTGTGGTGTGGTGTGTGGTGTGGTGTGGTGTAGTGTGTGGTGTCTGGGGAAGTGGTGTGGTGTGGTGTATGGGGGTGTAGTGTGGTGTGGTGTGGTGTGGTGTAGTGTGTTGTGTGGTGTGTGTGGGTGTGGTGTGGTATAGTGTGTGGTGTGTTGCGGTGTGGTGTGTGGTGTGGTGTGTAGTGTGTGGTGTGGTGTGTGTGTGTGTGTGTGCGGTGTAGTGGTGTGTTGTGGTGTGTGTGTGTGTGTGTGTGTGTGTGTGTGTGTGTGTGTGTGTGTGTGTGTGTGTGTGTGTGTGCTGTGGTGTGGTGTGTGTGTAGTGTGGTGTGGTGTGTGGTGTGGTGTGTGGGGGTGTGGTGTGGTGTGATGTGTATGTGTATGTGGTGTGGTGTGGTGTGTTGTGTGGTGTGGTGTGGTGTGTGGGGGTGTGGTGTGGTGTGGTGTGATGTGTATGTGTTGTGGTGTGGTGTGTTGTGTGGTGTGGTGTGGTGTGGTGTGGTGTGGTGTGGTGTGTTTGGGTGTCTTGTGTGGTGTGGTGCGTCGGGGTGTGGTGTGGTGTGGTGTGGTGTGGTGTGGTGTGGTGTAGTGTGTTGCGGTGTGGTGTGTGGTTTGGTGTGAAGTGGTATGTGGTGTGGTGTGTGATGTGGTGTGGTGTGTGGTGTGGTGTGGTTTTGTGTGTGGGGGTTTGGTGGTGTGTTGTTGTGTGGTATGGTGTGTGGTGTGTGTGGGTGTGGTGTGGTGTGGTGTGTTAGGGTGTGGTGTGGTGTGGTGTGGTGGGTGTGGTGTGGTGTGGTGTGGTGTGTTGTGTTGTGGTGTGTAGTGTAGTGTGGTGTGGTGTCGTGTGTGGTGTGGTGTGGTGTGTGTGTTGTGGTGTGGTGTGGTGTGTTGGGGTGTGGTGTGTGGTGTAGTGTGGTGTGGTGTGTGGTGTGGTGTGGTGTGTGTGGGTGTGGTGCGGTGTGATGTGTATGTGGTGTGGTGTGGTGTGGTGTGTGTGTGTGTGGTCTGGTGTGGTGTGTGGTGTAGTGTGGTGTGGGGGTGTGGTGTGGTGTGTTGGGGTGTGATGTGGTGTGGTGTGTGGGTGTGTGGTGTGTCTGGTGTGGTGTGTGGTGTTGTGTGGTGTGGTGTGTGGTGTGGTTGTGGTGTGGTGTGTGTGTGTGTGTGGTGTGGTGTGGTGTGTGGTGTAGTGTGTGGTGTGGTGTGTGTGTGTGGGTGTGGTGTGGTGTAGTGTTGTGTGGTGTGTGGTGTGGTGTGTCGGGGTGTGGTGTGTGGTGTAGTGTGGTGTGTGTGTGGGTGTGGTGTGGTGTAGTGTGTGGTATGTGGGGGTGTGGTGTGGTGTGGTGTAGTGTGTGGTGTGGTGTGTGGTGTGGTGTGGTTTGGTGTGTGGGGGTGTGGTGTGGTGTGTTGTTTGGTGTGTGTGTTGTGTGGTGGTGTGTTGTGGTGTGGTGTGTGGTGTGTGGTGTGGTGTGTGGGGTGTGGTGTGGTGTGTGGTGTGGTGTGGTTTTGTGTGTGGGGGTTTGGTGGTGTGTTGTTGTGTGGTATGGTGTGTGGTGTGGTGTGTGTGTGGTGTGTTGTGTGTGGTGTGTGTGTGGTGTGTGGTGTGTGGTGTGGTGTGTGGTGTGTGGTGTGGTGTGTGGTGTGGTGTGTGGTGTGGTGTGGTTTTGTGTGTGCGGGTTTGGTGGTGTGTTGTTGTGTGGTATGGGGGTGTGGTGTGGTGTGGTGTGGTGTAGTGTGTGGTGTGGTGTGTGTGTGGTGTGGTGTGTGGTGGTGTGTGGTGTGGTGTGGTTTAGTGTGTGGGGGTGTGTAGTGTGGTGTGGTGTGTGTATGGTGTGGTGGTGTGGTGTGGTGTGGTGTGTGGTGTGTGGTGTGGTGTGTGGGGTGTGGGGTGGTGTGTGGTGTGGTGTGGTTTTGTGTGTGGGGGTTTGGTGGTGTGTTGTTGTGTTGTGTAGTGTGTGGTGTGTGGGGGTGTGGTGTGGTGTGGTGTGTGTCGTGTGGTGTGGTGTATGGGGGGGTGGTGTGGTGTATTTTGTGGTGTGGTGTGTGTGGGCGTGGTGTGGTGTGTGGTGTGGTGTGTGGTGTGGTGTAGTGTGTGGGGGTGTGGTGTGGTGGTGTGTTGTGGTGTGGTGTGTGTCGTGTGGTGTGGTGTGTGGGGGTGTGGTGTGGTGTGTGGTGTGGTGTGGTTTTGTGTGTGGGGGTTTGGTGGTGTGTTGTTGTGTGGTATGGTGTGTGGTGTGGTGTGTGGTGTGGTGAGTGGTGTAGTGTGGTGTGGTGAGTAGTGTGGTGTGGTGTGTGTGTCGTGTGGTGGTGTGTTGTGGTGTGGTGTGGTGTGTGTGTGGTGTGGTTTGGTGTGTGTAGTGTGGTGTGTGTGTGGTGTGGTGTAGTGTGTTGTGGTGTGGTGTGGTGTGTGTGTGGGGGGGTGTAGTTTGTGTGGTGTGGTGTTGTGTATTGTAGTGTTGTGTAGTGTAGTGTAGTGTAGTGTAGTGGAGTGGAGTGGAGTTTGTGTGCGTGCGTGTGTGCGTGTGGTGTGTGTGTGTGTGTGTGTGTGTGTGTGTGTGTGTGTGTGTGTGTGTGTGTGTGTGTTGTAGTGGAGTGGAGTGGAGTGAGTGTGTGTGTGTGTGTGTGTGTGTGTGTAACTGGTGTGAGTGCCGCGGTATGAGAGCCTCTCTCTCCGCCTCTCCCCCCCCCCTCTCTCTCTCTCTCTCTCTGTCCTCGTTATTCTAACCATGTCAATAACGATAACTGTTGGGGTGTACTGACATCGTAATCCTCAGGTATCCTGCACTTACAAGCCACCGACAACCTTCCTCCCACCCACAACAAATGTCCCTGTAATCAGTGAGAGGGACGCAACTCCTGCCTTGCCTGCGTCTCTGAACATTTCCATTAGTTATTTCCCTTGGCACGAGGGGGGAAAACAACAACAACAACGAGGTGTGGTTTCGTGAGAGAGACGGAGAGAGAGGTTGTGGTGGGGAAGGACTTTATTGTCATTCCTACTGTGTACAATAAATGCATGATCTTTTTGTTTTCCTTGGAGTAGTGTGTGTGTGTGTGTGTGTGTGTGTGTGTGTGTGTGTGTGTGTGTGTGTGTGTGTGTGTGTGTGTTTGTTTCGTCGTGTCGCTCCCTGTATCTCTGTCTGTCTGTCTCTCTCTCTTTCTTCATTTCTGTCTCTCTGTGTCTCTCTCTGTTTCTCTATGTCTCGGTGTGTGTGTGTGTGTGTGTGTGTGTGTGTGTGTGTGTGTGTGTGTGTGTGTGTGTGTGTGTGTGTGTGTGTCTGTCTGTCTGTCTGTCTGTTTGTATGCTTGTCTGTGCGTCTGATTCTCTCTCTGTCTCTGTGTGTCTTGAGAGAGAGAGAGAGGCAGAGAGAGAGAAAAGGGTGGAGCGGGGGGGAGGGGGGGGGGAAGAGAGAACGAACTGTTTTATTCAAATAACTGCCAAAGCCCCTAACTGAAGAGGTGTGACATAAGTACAAATGTTGGAATTATAGCTGATACCACAGTTATATCATAAACGTTATACATCGCCGAAAGAAAAGATTATGGTGTCATAACATTCAGTCTTTTCAAAGATTTGTAGATATAAACAGCGAGTCCATAGAGAGTAGACCCATTTCTGGACGACAACAACAGATTTGATCTAAAACTGCCAGGCTTATTATAATACTTAGGTTCAATTAATGTCGATCCAAGGTAACAAAGGGAAGGACACGTTAGCAAAAACAAAAACAAAACAAAACAAACAAAAAAAAAAAAAAAAAAAAAAAAAGGATCTCGTCTTCTCTGTGTTACATAAACGACATCTTAGTTCACTCTCACCTTTGAACCTATATCTCAGTCGATGACACGCAATGTCAGAAATGCCCCAAATCTGAATCTAATCAATGCACATTTAATATACCGACTCTCTCTAATTGCAAGGTATGGCTCAGTCATATACATGGTCTTAAAAAGTCTATGATAAGCAAATATTTATTATGTCATGCCGGTCATGGCACCTACAATCAGTAACTCTTAAGACATTCACAATTCAGGGTACACAGACACCCAGTCACACACAGCATCAAATTATCAGATAGACAGGTGGTTCAAAGAAATCTGACCGCGACATGAACACTTGTCGGCCTGCTATTTCCCCCTCTGCCGATGTCCATCATCAATATTCATAGTGGCTTTTTTGTTGTCCATGATCGTTTCTGACCTTACGGTATCAACTGGTTGTCCTCTTTGGCTTCTGTCTGTCTGTCTGTCTGTCTGTCTTATCTGTCTCTTGGCATGCGTGTATATAAGTTTTGTCTCATGTCTGAGTGTTTCGTTTTCCAATGTGATTTTATCATAATGAATGAATATCTAACTAACTAACTAACTAACTAGCTAACTAACTAACTAACTAAATACATAAATAGATAAATGAGTGAGTTAAAATGATTCTAAGAACCTTGGGATACAACGGACAACTTGATTGTCCCATGCATAAGAAAATCTGTAAGAATTCAGGAAATGACGAACATTTGCAACCCACGTAAATTTAACATTGTTATCCATGTTAAACAATGTCTTATAAGCTTTGAATGGTAACCTATTTTCGTCCATCCGCATTAATTTTAACTAACATTTGACATATCTCATGTAAGAATTTACATAAATGGAAAACCTCCCTAACACACCATACACAAAATCATTCGAAGTGTGACTGTCTACATTAAAAAACAAAACAAAAAACAACAACAACAACAACAAAAAAACCCAACAAAAAAACCCCCAAAACCAAAGAAACGCTTAAGTGCGAACACATGTTTTTTTTTTTCTTTCAATTTCTGAACTCTTCTCAAATGCCCAGATTTCAGCACCGTATTGCACTATCGCCTGAACCTGGGAATCGAACAGTTTAGCAAACAGACTAAAAGATCTACAATTCAGCTTACATGTCACATGAAAAATAATCATAACTGCTTTCTTCGCTCTATTAACTAAATGTTGACATGCTAAATTGAAACAAATCTAGTTGAAAAATAAATTCCAATATATTTGTAAGCATTTACCACTGAAACTTTCGTTGCCATAGACCCACCTCTTGTTATGTGCCAGATGGCTGATAATAAAACAGTGTCACCAGCAAAACGTAATATAGATAATTCAACTACATCAAAAGTAATACCATATCGTCCATTTTCAGTTATTTCCAAAGCAAGTTCATTACCAAATAAAGAAATCAAAACTGGATTGCATATGTTCCCTTGTTTGACACCACTACTACAGTTAACAAAGTCTGATAAATTAACCACAGATCTTATTATTGCTTTAACTTCATTATACATACTTTTGACACAGGAATACAGTACCCTTTATTCCATTTTTCAATCAAAAACAGGCCACAACAATTTTCTAAAAATGGAGTCAAACGGTTGTGTGTGTTTTTTTTTGTTTTTGTGTGTGTTTTTTTCAAAATCACAAAGGCAACATATGACTTCCGGTTGTTAGAAAATTGTTTCATGACTGCAGCTGATAATACAAATATATGGTGAATGGAAGAAAAGTCTTTCTTGAATCCAGCTTGGTATTCCCCAGTTATATTATTCATAGTAATCCATTCTTACAGTCTATTGTTAAAAATAGAGCCATATAACTTGCTACATAATTATATTACATAAAGATATACCTCTGTAGTTATTCATGTCATCTGCATCCCCCTTTTTAAATAAAGGCAAAATCATAGATTCCTTCCAATTTTCCGGATAACCAGTATCAAACAAATAATTCAGTAGCTTAACTAAATAATCAACAATGCTCTGTCCAATTTTTTTTTTTTTTCCTTTTTTTTTAATCACCGATAAGACCGTCTGAACCTGCTGATTTGCCAAATTTCAGTCTTCTGATTGCAAGTAACACTTCGTCTCTAGATATTACTCTATCATGCACATACTGTTCAGCAACATCCACAACTTCTTCCTCATTAATTTCTTCACCATTACTTTCTGATACGTTTTTGAAGTCTCGAAACCAATAAACAACATTAATATAATTCAAAGGTTGTTATTTCTTTTTCATTGTCTTGTGAATTTTCCCCCAAAACATCTGCTGGTCATCAGAGACAAGAAGAAGAAGGAAGATGGTGATGAAGAAGATGAAGAAGAGCAACAACAACGGCAACAACAAATACAATAACGACAACAACAACAACAACAACAAGAGCAAGATGTGCACATTCCTACAGCCACACACACATATATATGAACCGTTCAAGACAGAGCAAGAGAGGCTGACACGAGACAGAGATGACTTGGAGGGAAACCAAGAGATGAATTTTTTTTTTTTTTTTTTTTCTCGCAGACTCACACACACACACACACACACACATACACACACACACACACACACACACACACACACATACACACACACACACACACACACACACACACAGCAAACACATACTCTTTGAATGTCAGAGTCTGAAATCGTTTTTACCTAACTTCTCGGAAAATTCTTTTGAATGTACTTTTGGAAATTTCAAGATGTTATCTGCTATTGCAGAAGGTTTGCTGCATAGTCCAATTGGACATTTGTTATAGTTGTTACAGTTGTTTGATGTTAGCGTTTCCTTCTATATTGTGCCTATGTCTCCCCTTTTAATGTTTTGTGTCCAAATCTCTGTATCTCCCCCCCCCCACACACACACACACATGCGGACACACGCGCACACACACATCATTCTTCACCTTCTGCCCAATACCGTTCCTACCACCACGCTCCGCCCTCCCCCCTGCCCCCCTCCCCCCCCCCCTTTTTTTCCCCGTCTAATATCACTTAAAGTGGAAGACGTTAAACTGAAGACTACTACTACTACTACAAAGCAGAAAAAAAAACCAACTAAAAAAAAAAAAAAAACACGATAAAGAGAAGCACACGTACCTTTCTTTGAATGGTGGCACACAAGGACGAAACATGGACGCTTACAGCTGAATTGCAGAGGAAGATAGAGGCACGCACTAGATACGAGATGCTATGGCACCATCATGGGCATCTCATACGCTGATCACATCACCAATGACCAGGCTACGCAGTACCATCCAGCAGCACATTGGCCCCCACAAAGACCTTCTCACAGCAGTGAAGAAAAGAAGGCTCATATGGTATGGCCACATGACGCGATCTGATGGCCCCTGCAAAGACCTTTCTACAAGGAACCGTGGACGGAGATAGGAGGAAGGGGAGACAGAAGAGAAAACTGGAACGACGACATTGCGGGGTGGACAGGGAAAGCGTTCACAGAGACCCAGGCACTG
>NC_134886.1:20239118-20246618 GCF_041734735.1 Babylonia areolata | reverse complement strand
GGTGGTGCCGCACCGGGTGGAGGTACTGTGCAGCGTCAGGAGAGGGAGGGCGGTCGTCGCTGCCATCGTGGGCGTGTCCTGCGCGGCGAATGTGTGGATCTTCTTCAACTGTCGCGTCCAGCGAGAGGGTAGCCACTCATTCTGTGTCATAGTTGATGAGGACAGCGCCAATACCTTTCTGTATCTGGACGTTTGCTTGGCGTCGGTGCTTCCGTTCCTCTTCCTGATCGTCGGCAACTCTGTTCTGATCAGCCGGGTGTTGCAGTCTGTGCGGTTTTCTCGTGCCCAACAGAACACTTCGCGGTCGGCTAAGGTGTCTTCCATGACAACGAGGTTAATCACCACATCACTGGTGTTTCTGGTGTTAACGATGCCCAGCTGCATTTTGGACATGTACCTGGAAGTTGTCGGATTCTACACTGGAGAATTTGAAGACAAGACTGGGTCAGAAAGAATAGCTGTGGCAATCACCGTAACATTGTTTCTGTGGATAAGTAGCGCTGCTTATAATTTTTATATCTATATTTTGAGTGGCAGCAAATTCAGACAAGAAACCAGGCGATGTTTGTGCCCGCGGTTAAGTGGAACTAAAGCACTTCAACGCGGATAGTTTCACATAGCATTAGTACAGAACTGGGAGTACGTATTGTGTCATGGTAAATGTTTAGAAATTGACACACCAATCGTATGTTCTCATCCAATGTTCAGAAACACCACGTAGCAAGTGTTGCTTCGAGCAACTGCCAACACCACAATAGGTTAGAGTTACATTTCATGTTACGGCTGTAGCTTGATTTACTTCTTTTAATCCATTTTAAGCTACGCACGATTCACGAGTGCCTTCAAATTGTCGAAGCTACAAGAGGAGTTAAAGCTAATCATTTTTGTCCAGGCTAATCATTGCTGTCCATCTTAGTGATGATGGTGTGAGCTGTGTTCTAAACGCAACGTCCTACTACCAGCAGTTGGATCATTTCACACTCAGCACAGTTTTTATTTTTTTTCCAAGAGAAATCAAAATTATGGCTCCACACTCAAAGGGTCATTTTCAGAATGTGTCAATGATTGATTGAATTGTTCATTCGTATACCTTATTCAACATCCATTCTTTATCTTTAGAGAAACACCTTTATGTTAATTTTGTTTTTGTTTCTGAATGCGAAGAGTTTTGTTGTACTTTTTTGACGATGTTCACCAATGTATTTCATCAGTAGGCCTAATTAGTTTTCCATGTGAACAAATTCTCTGTTTAATTGTTTAAAAAAAAAAAAAGTACTTTCACGCGCCAAGAATACATTCCGGTGTTTTTGGTGGGGGTAATGGTCGGGGAGTGGGGGGGGGGGGGGTGGGAGGGGGAGGGGTGCGTGGGGGAGGGGGAATCGGGGGATTGTTGAAACGGCACTTTTTTCCCGTAGAGGAAAACTATCACATTATTTCGATTTCGTTCGCGCGTCGGTGAGCGCAAATTCCCTTTCAGACTCACACAGCGGCTGTAAGCACTGCACTGATCACGGTGTTCCAGTCATTTCACTTCGGTCCTTCCAGCAACTCCCTCAGAATTATTATTATTATTATTATTATTATTATTATTATTATTATTATTATTATTATTATTATCATCATCATTATCATTATTATCATGAAAACTATGACTATCATCATCATCATCATCATCATCATCATCATCATCATTATTATTATTATTATTATTATTATTATTGTTGTTGTTGTTGTTGATCATGATGATGATGATGATTATTATCATTATTGTTGTTGTTGTTATTACCACCACCACCACTACCACCAGCACCATCACCATCATCATCATCATCATGATCATTATTATAATTTTTATTATCATTCATTCATTCATTCATTCATTATTGGTTTATTTGTTTTATTCCATTATTTTCTATTCTTTTTTTTTTTTTTTTTTTTTTTTTGCAAACCATACATACGAAATGATACCAATCAGTCGACACATACCAATTATAAGCAGAAAAAATGTTTGTGATGGAGGGAATGTTGAACACTATCAGCGAGCGGTCAGCCTCATCTGTCGAAGGTTGCAAGCAATACCGCTAGTGGTTTGGTTGGCACAGGCGCCTGCTAGGATACATTTATATAGTAATTATTAGTGATGGTAAAACCAACTCTATAGACTGACAAACCAGTTTAGGTCTTTGTGTTTAATTAATAAAATCCAGGTCAACACGCCAACTCTCTCTCTCTCTCTCTCTCTCTCTCTCTCTCTCTCTCTCTGTGTGTGTGTGTGTGTGTGTGTGTGTGTGTGTGTGTGTGTGTGTGTGGAGGGGTGAGGAGTGGATTTTATTTTCTGTCCCTTCATCTGCACCCCTCATTCCAAGATCCTCATACGTCGTCAAACCCGGGTTCGTCTATTGCGACCACAAACAATGCACATTGCGCTTACACAGCCCACAATAAACAAACTTCACTGCTCTGATACATGTTCTATGTGCCCAGCTCTTCACGGAATCTGGCTAGCTTGGAGGTAACATAACCACGTGACAATCTGGTACCAGGAAGAAGAACTGCTGGAGACTTCACGTCCTGTGAATTGGGTGGTGTGGTGGGCACAGAAGTGCTGTCTGCGTCAACTGCAACGTCAGGATCAGCTCCTGCGTCTTGATTCGTACCATCACCATCCTCATCGATGAAGGGCTGCTGCGGCCGTTTCGAAACATGCTGAAGATGCTTCCTGTTCCGACGAAGAACTCCTCTCGGCATGTTCACAAGGTAGGTACGGTTGACCGGATCTGAAACGACAAGTGCACCCTGCTTCTCCCACGTGCTCTCATTGTCGGACTTGATGAGAACGGCATATCCCGGCTTCAGGTACTGTAGCGGAGTAGCTCCATGATGCTTGTCGAGGTCGACCTTGGCCTTAACCTTCGCTGACTGGTCCGCTCGTCTGATGTCTGCATCATCTGGTACTGTCGGCATCAGGTTTGCTGGTAAGGTAGGTAGTGTAGTCTTCAGTTGTCTACCCATCAGAGCAACACAAGGACTGACTCCAGTACTTGAGTATGGAGTAGATCTAAAGGCTATCAAAGCTACTGACGGAGATTCTTGCTGAAGGATCTTCTTTGTTATTTTCACAGCACTTTCCGTCTGTCCATTTGCTTGCGGAAAACCCGGACTGCTTGTCTGGAGTTGGGGTCACTTTCACGTGCCAAGTCCGTGAACTCGCTACACTGGAACTGCGGTCCAGTGTCTGAACATATGACATCTGGCATGCCATGAGTAGCAAACATACGCTTGAATTTCTTGATCACCGTTGCTGCTGTAGTGTTGGATAGAGGTTCTATGTCAAGCCATCTCGAATAATAGTCAGTCACAATGAGATAGTTCCCCCCTTGACTGTACACAGATCAGCTCCCAGCTTCTGCCACGGCCTCTGCGGAAGGGGAGTTGGTCATAAAGGCTCTTTTCTCTGTGCTGGTCTTGCATGTTGACATATGTCACAGTGGTTCACCAGATCTTTCAGCTCTTTACGAAGACCTGCCCACCAGACAGTGGTTTGGGATTTCTGGCTGTACTTGTTGAGTCCTTGATGAGATTGGTGAAGCTTGTTCAGGATGAGTTGTCTCTCCGACGCTGGAACGACAATTCTGTTGTTGTGTACTAACAAGCCATTGGCCAAGGACAGCTCTCCTTGCGCCTGCTGATAAGCCTATAGACCTGCTGAGACTGCTTGTAGCCAACCCTTCAACACGTAGCTGATGACCTGTTGAAGCTGCGTGTCATGAACGGTTGCTGCTCGAAGACTTTTGAGTCGCTGGCTCATCACAGGGAAATGCAACTCTACGCGGTCAACGTAGGAAGTCACCAGGTCCTCCAGCACACTGTCTTCCTCTGTGTGAGGTACTAGATGTCTCGACAGAGTGTCTGCGATGATTATACTCTTCCCTGGAACATGGATGACATGCGCGTTGAACCTCCTCATGCGCATTAGTAGCCGTTGGCATCGCACTGGTGCCGCATACAAGTCTTTTGTCGACATGAGTGGCACCAGAGGTTTGTAGTCTGTTTGAAGTTCAAACCTATCCAGTCCTAACAGGTATTTGGAGAATGTTTCACATGCCCAGACTGAGGCTAGGCACTCTTTCTCTATTTGAGTATATCGGCACTCAGCTTTGGTTTCTTTTTCAGGTTCTGGGACATTTTGTCTGTCATCACCGAAACGTCTGCATCAGTGTCAATTTTGAATGCTACTGGTGTTTCTTTTACTTTCAGGTTCACTACCCAGGGCGCTTCACGATTGGTGGCACATGTGATGCTCTGTGCCAGTGCTGTGTCAATGGTCACTATGCTGTGTCAATGGTCACTGTGCTGTGTCACTGGTCACTGCATCAATGTCTACATCGCTTTCTTCTTGCAGCTCTACGGTTTCCCCTGTGCTTTTACAACACCCACCACAGTCATTTTTCTTATTGCATTTTCTGCATGGTTTGCCTATTGCAGGACAACTCTTGCTGGACTCATGGAGACCTCCACAACGCTCACATTTCGTCCTCAACTGGGAAGGAGCTGACGAGTTTGTGTTTCCTGCAGCTCCACCACGGCCACAACCTCTGCCTCTACCCCGACCTGTGGCAGAGTGAGAACCCCGGCCTGAGCCAGAGTGAGAACCCCGACCTGTACCACAGTGAGAACCCCGACCTGTACCACAGTGAGAACCTCGACCTGTGTCAGAGTGAGAACCCCGACCTGTACCAGAGTGAGAACCTCGACCTGTACCAGAGTGAGAACCCCGACCTGTACCATAGTGAGAACCCCGACCTGTACCATAGGGAGAACCCCGACCTGTACCATAGTGAGAACCCCGACCTGTACCAGAGTGAGAACCCCGACCTGTACCACAGTGAGAACCCTGACCTGTACCATAGGGAGAACCCCGACCTGTACCAGAGTGAGAACCTCGGCCTGTGTCAGAGTGAGAACCCCGACCTGTACCACAATGAGAATTCTAACCTGTACCACAGTGAGAACCCCGACCTGTGCCAGAGTGAGAACCCCGACCTGTGTCAGAGTGAGAACCCCGACCTGTACCACAGTGAGAACCCTAACCTGTACCACAGTGAGAACCTCGGCCTGTACCACAGTGAGAACCCCGACCTGTACCATAGGGAGAACCCCGACCTGTACCACAGTGAGAACCCTAACCTGTACCACAGTGAGAACCTCGGACTGAACGGTGCTTGAAAGCTTTGTGTTCATCATTGTCCCTACTTTTAGACTGTCCCTGTCGCTGCAGCTGTGACTATATTTCTTCTTGCCTTATCGCAACTGTCACTGCGTTCTCCAAAGTGAAATCACTCATGAGCTGGAGCTCGTCTTTGACTTGTCTGTCTGCCAAGCCTGCAACGAATCTATCACGCTGCTGGTCGTCTACATCTGCATACCCACAGTGTTCTGATCAGTCACTAAGTGAGCGGTAGAACTCATCTACAGTTTCTCTTTCATGCTGTTATCGTTTCTTGGTACCTTGGCCTTTCGTGAATGATATTTCTCTTGGAAATAGAATACTCATTCAGCTTCTTAATTTAACGAGAGTGTCCCAGTTGGTGTCTTCTTCTTGCACCTGTCTGGCAGTTGCTCCCTGACCTACAGTCACCTCTTTAAATTCTAGAGCCTTGAAAACTTCCCCACTTTAAAAATAAAATACCTCTCTACACTTCCTCAGTTTCGTCCTTGAGTTTGCTGGCGTTTCTGAACGGTTGGAACTGTTGGATCCATTCCGGCCACTCTTCTGGTCAGAAAGAAAAAAAACAAAAACAAGAGAGGCAAGGCCTTCAAGACTCACTTGTGATACACTTAAACATAGTGAAAGCCCTGTACACTGAGAGTAATCCACACAAGCTTTTTATGTATTGAGTATAATTTCAAAATGTAATGTTTAAGATGAGAAAGATCAGTTTAAAGCAAATTAAGTCTCCTAGCATTAATTACAGAGTAATTTCCATTTTTTACTATCTGCACCAAAACGTTTGCAAAATAAATAAAACTTCCATGCTTAGCAAAAGAAGTTCCTGTTTGAACAACAACAAAAAAATGATAATAATGACTGCTCTTGTTGTTGCGTCAGAATATCAGATCAAAGTGCCATGTTTAGAGAATACAAAAAATATATAAATATAAAAGTAAATGCACTTTGTATATAATTAGGCTTCCTTTTTTTTGCCCATCCCAGAGGTGCAATATTGTTTTAAACAAGATGACTGGAAAGAACTGAATTTTTCCTATTTTTATGCCTAATTTGGAGTCAACTGACAAAGTATTTGCAGAGAAAATGTCAATGTTAAAGTTTACCACGGACACACACACACACACACACACACACACACACACACACACACACACGGTGTACACACACACACACACAACCGAACACCGGGTTAAAACATAGACTCACTTTGTTTACACAAGTGAGTCAAAAAAACAACAAACTTACCCGGTGTTGGTACGTGATACATGTTGACCTGACTGCAGGAACGGATGATTTCTAACAGTTAGCGAGTTACAATTCAACATCGCTTCTGCATCAAATTCTAAGTACTCACTGCGTGTTTTCACGGCTCCACTTCTGACAACATATGTGTGAGTTCTTTGCTTAGTTTGCATATCACAACAAACTACAATAAACTCACATACAATTTACAAGGGACAGAACCAAAAAACAACAACATCAAAACCCTGGAACCACGAGAGAAGAAACAACAACAAACCCCTCAAACCACGAGAGTAGAAACAACAACAACAACAACACCAAAACCCTCAAACCACGAGAGAAGAAACAACAACAACCACAAAACCCTCAAACCACGAGAGAAGAATCAACAACAACAACAACACCCTCAAACCAGAAGAGAAGAAACAACAGCAACAATAACAACAACACCTTCAAACCACGAGAGAAGAAACAACAACAACAACAACAGAACCATCAAACCACGAGAGAAGAAACAGCAACAACAACAACAAAACCCTCAAACCACGAGAGAAGAAACAACAACAACAAAACCCTCAAACCACGAGAGCAGAAACAACAACAACAACACAAACAAAACCCTCAAACCACGAGAGCAGAAACAACAACAACAACAACAACAAAACCCTCAAACCACGAGAGAAGAAACAGCAACAACACCAACAAACCCCTCAAACCACGAGAGAAGAAACAACAACAATAACAACAACAACAAACCCCTCAAACCACGAGAGAAGAAACAACAACAACAACAACAACAACAACAACAACAACAACAACAGCTGCAAACCACGAGAGAAGAAACAACAACAACAACAAAACCCTCAAACCACGAGAGAAGAAACAACAACAACAACAACAAAACCCTCAAACCACGAGAGAAGAAACAACAGCAACAACAACAACAAAACCCTCAAACCACGAGAGAAGAAACAACAACAACAACAAAACCCTCAAACCACGAGAGAAGAAACAACAGCATTAACAAC
>NC_134886.1:20221618-20234118 GCF_041734735.1 Babylonia areolata | reverse complement strand
ACAATTCATAGAGCGCCTTTCCAGGTAAAGCATGCTTGGTTGCGCTGTGCAGTAACGACACCAACAACAACAAAAACAGTAACAAACACGATATCATAGATCATTATAAGGCACCATAGATCCCAATTGTACATGAGGGCAATGATCTTCATATTCAACAGTACAGTTCCCAACAGTCCCAAACATCATAGCGCAGTCTAATACAGCACATCACACGACAGCACAATACAGTAATGCATTCATATACAATCAATGCCATGCAACGCTACATAGCAACGCTTCGTTGCTATTATTATTATTTTTTCTTCGCTCTAGTCTTTTATTCGGCCAGTGACTTATAAAACACCGAAGCTTTTCATTGTTAGCCATAGGGACAGGGCTATTTATCACACGCCTTGACGTTCATATCGGATACAGAGTGAACGGAATATGAAAATGTATACCAAGGGAAAGATACATGAATGAGCGAGATCGGTTGAAGGAGGGGGTAGGTATTGAGGGAAAAGTGGGGTGGGAAGGGAGAGAGAGAGAGGGAGAGAGAGAGGAGAGAGAGAGAGAGAGAGAGAGAGAGAGAGAGAGAGAGAGAGAGAGAGAGAGAGGAGTAAATTCGCAACAACAACAAAAAAACAGAGAGAAGACAGTCAGGCCGACAGACAGACAAACAGAGAGAGACAGACAGAGACAGAGAGACAGGCACAGATGGATAAAGGTAGACTGGCAAAAAACAGAGAGAGAGAGAGAGAGAGAGAGAGAGAGAGAGAGAGAGAGAGAGAGAGAGAGAGAGAGAGAGGGGGGGGAGAAAAGACAGACAGACAGGCTGAGAGAGAGACAGACAGACACAGACAGATAGACAGGCACAGATGGATAAAGGTAGACTGGCAGAAACAGAGAGCTAGAGAAAGAGACACAATGTGCAGACACATTGACGGAGACGGAGAAACAGAGAATGCACAGACAGGTAGACAGACGGACGGACAAACACAAACGGTTAAGCATACAAATGAACGAACACATGTGATGATGATGATGATGATGATGATGACGATGATGATGATGATGATGATGATGACTATGGCAGTTTTATTTGTTAACGAAGATCAGTGGCAATAATATTCGTCCATTCCGGTGACGTGATTTCTGATGACCGTAAAGACCAGTCCCCCTTCTGCAAGCTCTTGAGTAAGAAGGAAATGCATGGACTGAATCTGTAGGGACATGTGAGGCAGCTACATGTCTTCTTCGTCTTCTCCGTTGCACGTCCTGAACAGCTTATCATCTGGACTCTTCAAAGTCTGTCACAACATGTTTGCTCTCTTCCGCTATTTCTGCCAAACGCTAGCTTGTCTCTGTCATGGTGATCGATGCTGACCACTGTAAGCTCACACTTCAGCTGGTCTTTGAACCTTTTATGTGGGGTTTCAAGGTTTCGTTTACTCTGAGAGCTCTCTCTACGCAACACTTCTCTGAGCATCGTGCTGAGGAAGATCATCACAAAGAGCGTGGGGGCCAGCACGCATCCTTGGTGGACGTCATTTTATGTGGGAAAGGAGTAGGACAAATCATTTTTTACAATTCACCGTTCCAACATGGCATTCGTCGAGCTGGTTGACGATGGTACGGAGCCTGGAATGATATCCGAGTTTGGAAAGGATTGTCCAAAGGCCATCGCTGCTGACTGTATCAAAGGCTTTGGTCAAGTCGATAAAGGCAGGGAGCTGCAGACTATTCTGTACTGTTCGCAACACTGGCTGCTTGATCACTGGACAAGCGAGCGGCTATGCATGACAGTAACGCTTCTTTGACGCAGGTCTTCAATCTCCATATTCTCATCGAATCAGTCTTCATCATCATCATCATCATCATCATCATCATCATCATCATCATCATCTTCTTCTTCTTCTTCTTCTTCTTCTTCTTCTTCTTCTTCTTCTTCTTCTTCTTCTTCTTCTCCCCTTTCTCTTCACTGGATCAGTTTCAGGTTTTTTCAGTGGAGACAAGGCCACCTTAGTTGTGGTCTCCTGAAGTATGATTTTAAAATGCTGCCACTCCTTCTCTGGATCCGAGACCATGTCTTGTGCAATCTGCCATCTGGAATCATTCACTCAGCCCATGCAGCTCATCCACCTGTACCTTCTGTGTAGAATGTCCCCTCTTCTTTGATGCCTTGACCCTGGCCTTGGATTTTGCCACCCTCGTTTGTATCGCAGCTGGCACTGGGCAAAGCCAAAGTTGGCTCCCTGTGGACTGCTGACGCTGGGACTGCGACGGACGAATCCGGGTATGGCCGTGTATGGGATAATCTAAATGAGCGGCGTGGGAGTATTGCCACTGAAACGGTGCAGATGATGGGGCAGCAAAAAAAAAAAAAAGCAAAAAAAAAAAAAAAAAAAAAAAAAAAAAAGCCAAGGATTAGTCTAGAAAAGACCCCAGAGGAGGTCCATTGAAATCGAAATTATAACTGAGTGCGTTTCTACTGCGGCTCAGTATATCTTCTCTATCATTCAAGAGCGGATGCCTGAGAGGTGAGTGGGTGCAAATATAAACCAGCTGCCGAGAAAGTCAGTCGACATATGTGTCTTCACATCAGAACAATCCTACCTTTCGGACTGGTAGCGGCCTTTTATTGTACTCTGGTGTATGAGAACGTCGTGATCTATTGTGAAGTATTGGGTAGCGTTTTATTGTATTATATTATGTTCGTGTTCTACTGTACTGCTGTAGTGTTCTGTTGTATTGTATTGTGTTCCGTTGTATTGTACAATGTGTCGTTCTATTGTACAGAATTATGTTTCGTTATATGATGATGTCGGGTTTGGTTGACCAGTATTTCGTTATCGTTATGTTGTACCGAACAGTTTTCAGTTGTATTGAATTGTGTTCTATTGTTCAGTATATTGTTATATTGTAAAGTGTTGTGTCCTTTTGAACAGCATCGTGTTCTGTTCAACATTGTTGTGTTCTGGTGTACAGTGTTGCGTTCGTTAAGTATGTGTTCTCTTACACATTGTCGATTTCCATCATACAGTATTGTGTTCTGTCGTATGTAATTGTTTTTTTGTTTGTTTCATAGCATTATTTTCTGTTGTCTGCAACTGTATTATGTTCTATTGTACATTGTTCTGTTGCATCATACTGTGTTCTGTTGTGTAGAATTGTGTTCTGTTGTGAAGTATGGTCTTGTTTCCTACTGAGGAGTGAAGTGTTGTATGGTATTGTTTTCTGTTCTGGTACAGTATTGTAAAATCTTCTCATGAGCAATGTTCCGTCTGTGCTCTGTTTTGTGATATCATGTTCATGTTCTCTTCTGTAGCATCATCTTTATGTTGTATTGTATCTGATTGTGTCTGTCGTCTCAAAGGAAAACGGTACTCTGTTTCTGTTAGGATATATAGCAATGCGTTCTAGTGTATAGTGTTTGTGACAGGAATATAATAATTTGTTTTTTGATAGCAGATGGATGCCGGACTACTTTTCCCCCCCCGGACTTTCTTTGGTCGACCACTGTTTTATTTTGTATATGAATTCATTATAACAGTTCAGAGTAGATGGAAAAGAAAGGGAAAAAAAGAAGAAAAAAAAAAAAAGAATACAGTGTGCATCAACAATGACATCGTCATCATAAGTCATTATATTTATAACATATTGTTCTATCAATTTGGTCAAGGTGGACACATTTTCATCGTGTAACAGCGCAGTTTTATAACATATAATAGACATTATACCTAGCATCGGCACAGAGTTATGGACACTTTGCTTAGCTAACGTAATGTGGAAAGAACACAACCCGCACATGGGATATCTTATGTATGAACACATTTCCTCTAGTTTTCTCTACGTGACTATATAAAACACGGACTACTTTTGTATGATTCTATCCGTGGTAGTTTTACCTTGACTCACTCAGTACGGCCAGTCCTCTCTTCTCCTCTACACAGACCCCTCGGATGTCCAGTGGGTGTCTCAATGACCCAACCTTTAGCTTCCGTCGTCAGAATTGTTGTATTCTTTGTCAACATTCACCTCTTCAGTATAAGAGCCTTCCGCTTGCAATATTTTGATGATGGTAATTGGGGTGAAACGCTGTTAACGTCGTCTCTTTCGCCGTTCGTATGGAGAGAGTTAAGCGCAATGTCCACAACATCCCAACAGATTTAGAGGACGTAAAAAAAACACTGTGAAAATATATTCCATTTCAAAACGTTTATAATAACAGTTTCAGTTTCTCAAGGACGTGTCACTGCGTTCGGACAAATCCATATAAGTTACACCATATATGTTAGTCAGATGCCTGACAGCAGCATAACCAAGCGTGCTAGTCAGGCCTTGAGCGCTTGTATATGTGTTTGTGCACCTATCAGGGTGGAGTTCTGCAACAGACTTTTCCCAGTGGACAATACTTTCGTTGCCTTAGGTTATTTTCACGAGCAGCATGTGCATGCTGCACTCGGGACTTCGGTTCATCGTCACATCCAGACGACAAGACGCTCAGTTTGGTTTTCTTGTAACATTCGGAAGAAAGACTGAGAGCGGGAATGGTACCCAGATCCTCAAGGATACTGTACTGGCAGATAAGCGGTCTTAACCACCCTGCCAGCTTCCTCCTTATTTGTATTTGTATTTCTTTTTATCACAACATATTTCTCTGTGTGAAATTCGGGCTCCTCTCCCCAGGGAGAGCGCGTCGCCATACTACAGCGCCACCCATTTTTTTGTATTTTTTTTTCCTGCGTGCGGTTTTATTTGTTTTTCCTATCGAAGTGGGTTTTTCTACAGAATTTTGCCAGGAACAACAATTTTGTTGCTGTGGGTTCTTTTACGTGCGCTAAGTGCATGCTGCACGCGGGACCTCGGTTTATCGTCTCATCCGAATGACTAGCGTCCAGAGCACCACTCAATGTCTAGTGGAGGGGGAGAAAATATCGGCGGCTGAGCCGTGATTCGAACCAGCGCGCTCGGATTCTCTCGCTTCCAAGGCAGACGCGTTACCTCCTGGCCATCACTCCACTTATGACACACTTTTTGCTTCAGCGTTGTTTTCACTTTCCCCCAGACTGCTGGTGACCAGTATGCTGTCAGCGAGGGCTGTCAGCTCACTGAACCAAGGTTATTGTAGTCATCGACGTCATTGCTGCTATTGCTAGGTTATAATTGGTGTTTTACTAACAAGATTATGTTTATGATTATTTTTTTTATTTCTACTACTATTATTACTACAAGTGTTGCAGTTATCTAAATCATCACCAGAATGCAAAAAATGACAAGCGCTTAGAGCTTAGTCTCCGACCGAGGATAGGCGCTATGTAAGTATCCATTTCATTCATTCATTCATTTTATTATTTGCTCTTTGATTCTAGCAAGAAAGTGGTGGACATAGCTGTCAGTGACAAGGACCATGGCTGACAATGCCGCGTCCATTCCTCGCCTGATGGTTTTCATCTCGCTGGTCGCCTGTGCCGTTCTGATGCACGAGTGGCCTGTTGCTGCAACCTCGTGAGCTAGTCTGTCCGTCTGTCTGTCTGCCTGTTTGTCTATCTGTCTCCAGTACTTCTTTTGTGTGCTCAAAGTTCTCAGCTTCCAAGCTTCCAACGAACGTAATACATAATTAAGGCTCGTCATCACAGCATCATCATTAGCAGCAGTATTATAAACACCTTCATCATCATGTATATGTGCGTGCTTGAAATCTAATTGAATGACACAGTGTGTATCACAAATGAAACAAAGGCCTTGCATCTACTTGTTCTTTATTGCCGTCATTTACAAGATATCTTTCAGTGCCCATCCATCCCAGTTTCGGTTTTGACAGAGCCCTTTGTTAATCTGAAAGAGGGCAGTAGCGTGGTGTTGTGCAGAATCGTCGCTAGTACTATTGTTTTAGTATCACCGTTGGCATTGCTATTATTGACGGCACCATCGTCTTCGTCGCCGTCGATGTTTGTTACCGCTGCTAAAGTTTCGTGATGATGATGATGATGATGCTTGCCAAGTTCCCACCGATTCCACGATTTTTAATTAACTATATCAGTTGTTTGGTGTGTGTTTTTTTTTTTTTTTTTTTTTTTTTTTTTTTTTTTTTTTTTTGTCACAGCAGATTTCTCTGTGTGAAAATTCAAACCGCTTTCGAAGGGGAAAGCATGTCACCCCCGTACTACTCAGCCCTTATTTCTTTCTTTTCTGAAGGTAATTGTATTTGTTGTACAGTTAAACCGGATTTTGTTTCCACAGAAGTTTGCAAGAGACAACCCCCCCCCTTTTTTTTTGCCCCGGGTCCTTTGACATGTGTGCCAGGGACAACCTTTTTTTTTTTCCGAGTTCTTTGACATGTGTTGTGCGCCAGGGACAACCCTTTCTTTTTTGCCCCGGGTTCTTTGACATGTGCTGTGTGCCAGGGACAACCTTTTTTGCCCCGGGTTCTTTGACATGTGCTGTTTGCCAGAGACAACCTTTTTTGCCCCGGGTTCTTTGACATGTGCTATATGTCAGAGACAACCCTTTTT
Source organism: Babylonia areolata (assembly GCF_041734735.1). Lineage (NCBI taxonomy): Eukaryota > Metazoa > Mollusca > Gastropoda > Neogastropoda > Buccinidae > Babylonia > Babylonia areolata. The sequence continues at coordinate 20,227,621 of NC_134886.1, read as the reverse complement.
TTGCCCCGGGTTCTTTGACATGTGCTGTTTGCCAGAGACAACCCTTTTTGCCCCGGGTTCTTTGACATGTGCTGTTTGCCAGAGACAACCTTTTTTGCCCCGGGTTCTTTGACACGTGCTGTTTGCCAGGGACAACCCTTTTTGCCCCGGGTTCTTTGACACGTGCTGTTTGCCAGGGACAACCCTTTTTGCCCCGGGTTCTTTGACATGTACTATATGCCAGTGACAACCCTTTTTGCCCCGGGTTTTTTGACATGTGCTATATGCCAGAGACAACCTTTTTTTGCCCCGGGTTCTTTGACATGTGCTGTTTACCAGCGACAACCCTTTTTTTGCCCCGGGTTCTTTGACATGTGCTGTGTGCCAGGGACAACCTTTTTTGCCCCGGGTTCTTTGACACGTGCTGTTTGCCAGAGACAACCTTTTTTGCCCCGGGTTCTTTGACACGTGCTGTTTGCCAGAGACAACCCTTTTTTTGCCCCGGGTTCTTTGACACGTGCTGTTTGCCAGAGACAACCTTTTTTGCCCCGGGTTCTTTGACATGTGCTATATGTCAGAGACAACCCTTTTTTTGCCCCGGGTTCTTTGACATGTGCTGTTTGCCAGAGACAACCCTTTTTGCCCCGGGTTCTTTGACATGTGCTGTTTGCCAGAGACAACCTTTTTTGCCCCGGGTTCTTTGACACGTGCTGTTTGCCAGGGACAACCCTTTTTGACCCGGGTTCTTTGACATGTGCTGTTTGCCAGGGACAACCCTTTTTGCCCCGGGTTCTTTGACATGTACTATATGCCAGTGACAACCCTTTTTGCCCCGGGTTTTTTGACATGTGCTATATGCCAGAGACAACCTTTTTTTGCCCCGGGTTCTTTGACATGTGCTGTTTACCAGAGACAACCCTTTTTTTTGCCCCGGTTTCTTTGACATGTGCTGTGTGCCAGGGACAACCTTTTTTGCCCCGGGTTCTTTGACACGTGCTGTTTGCCAGAGACAACCCTTTTTTTTGCCCCGGGTTCTTTGACATGTGCTGTTTGCCAGGGAGAACCCTTTTTGCCCCGGGTTTTTTGACATGTGCTATATGCCAGAGACAACCTTTTTTTTGCCCCGGGGTCTTTGACATGTGCTGTTTGCCAGGGACAACCCTTTTTGCCCCGGGTTTTTTGACATGTGCTATATGCCAGAGACAACCTTTTTTTGCCCCGGGTTCTTTGACATGTGCTGTTTGCCAGGGACAACCCTTTTTGCCCCGGGTTCTTTGACATGTGCTATATGCCAGAGACAACCTTTTTTTTGCCCCGGGTTCTTTGACATGTGCTATATGCCAGAGACAACCTTTTTTTGCCCCGGGTTCTTTGACACGTGATGTTTGCCAGGGACAACCCTTTTTTTTTGCCCCGGGTTCTTTGACACGTGCTCTGTGCCAGGGACAACCTTTTTTTTCGCCCCGGGTTCTTTGACACATGCTGTTTGCTACGGATAACCTTTTTTGCCCCGGGTTCTTTGACATGTGCTGTTTACCAGAGACAACCCTTTTTTTTGCCCCGGGTTCTTTGACATGTGCTGTTTACCAGAGACAACCTTTTTTTGCCCCGGGTTCTTTGACATGTGCTGTTTACCAGAGACAACCCTTTTTTTTGCCCCGGGTTCTTTGACATGTGCTGTGTGCCAGGGACAACCTTTTTTGCCCCGGGTTCTTTGACATGTGCTGTTTGCCAGAGAGAACCCTTTTTTTTGCCCCGGGTTCTTTGACATGTGCTGTTTGCCAGAGAGAACCCTTTTTTTTTGTCCCGGGTTCTTTGACATGTGCTGTGTGCCAGAGACAACCTTTTATTTCGCCCCGGGTTCTTTGACATGTGCTGTTTGCTAGGGACAACCTTTTTTTTTTTTTTTACCCAGGGTTCTTTGACACGTGCTGTTTGCCAGAGACAACCCTTTTTTTGCCCCGGGTTGTTTGACATGTGCTGTTTGCCAGGGACAACCCTTTTTGCCCCGGGTTCTTTGACATGTGCTGTGTGCCAGGGACAACCCTTTTTGCCCCGGGTTCTTTGACATGTGCTGTTTGCCAGGGACAACCCTTTCTGCCCCGGGTTCTTTGACATGTGCTGTGTGCCAGGGACAACCTTTTTTGCCCCGGGTTCTTTGACATGTGCTGTGTGCCAGGGACAACCCTTTCTGCCCCGGGTTCTTTGACATGTGCTGTGTGCCAGGGACAACCAGTTATCACGTAATTCAAAAGACTAGCACCTAGAGAACCAGTCAATATCTAGGGGGTAGGGGGGAATAAAAAATCCGAATATGTATTGTATTGTGTTACTTTTTTTTTTTGTCACAACATATTTCTCTGTGTGAAATTCAGGCTGCTCTCCTCGCGTCGCAACACTGAGAGCGCCACTTATTTTATTTATTTATTTTTTCTCTCTGCGATTTAATTATTTTCCTGTCGAAGTGGAATTTTCTAAATAATTTTGTCAGGGACAACCCTTTTGTTGCCTTTTTATTTATTTTTTTTTTCACGTGCGCTAAGTGTATGCTGCTCACGGAACCTCGGTTTATCCTCTCGTTCGAATAAGTGAATCAAAAAAACCTAAAAAGAGATCTAAAGAAAACTCGAACGAGTGGTTGCTCGCTTTCTAGTCGGACGCACCTCTACCAGTCCTTCGTTCCACTCCAAATAAAGGATGCTCTCATAATATGTCTGTCTGCCCAGCCTGTCGGCATCTGCTTGCTTAGCAAGGACGATGCACGTGTACTTGTGACAAACGCAAACCGTCCGGACTTTACATGGATTAGTCTGATCTTCTCCTCCTCCTCCTCCTCCTCCTCCTCCTCCTCCTTCTCACCTCCTCCTCCTCCTCCTCCTCCTCCTCCTCCTCCTCCTCCTCCTCCTTCTTCTTCTTCTTCTTCTTCTTCTTCGATACTTTCTAATTGATATTTTTGATTCACCTACTCGAGGTCTTTTGCAAATGCTTGCTTGTACTCAGTCCACTAGCTGACATTCCATGGTGAATGAAAAATTGAATGTATGTGTGATCTTGCCAGCAAATGAACAGTAAGTGCGTATGCGTGTTTGTGTGTGTTTGAGTGTGTGTGAGCGTGAGTGTGTACGTATGTCTTTGTTTGCTTGTCTTATAATTGTGTGTGTGTGTGTGTGTGTGTGTGTGTGTGTGTGTGTGTGTGTGTGTGTGTGTGTGTGTGTGTGTGTGTGTGTGTGTGTGTGTGTGTGTGTGTGTGTGTGTGTGTGTAAGTACGTACGTACGTACGTAATAATGTACCAATTGTTCTTTTCATCGCTTTGTTTACTTTAATAGATTATTCCAGTTACTATTCTTATTCGTCGTTCTAATTATTTTATTTTATTTCTTTTTTTTCTTTTTTTTTAATTTCTGTGCTTTGTGTCGTTCTTTATTTATATGTTTTGTGTCGTTAAATCGGCAGAATTGTAAAAAAAAGACCTTTACTGCGCCTAATTCTTTACGCATTAAAAATTCAATCAGTTAATCTTCTTCTTCTTTGCCACGTCACGTAGGCAGACATGAACCGTTTGGGGGTGTGCATGCTGGATATGTTTTCATAACCCACCGAACGCTGATACGAAATACAGCACCTTAAACGTGCGCATATTGATTGATCTTCAGCACGCGTATACACACACAGGGGGAATCGGGCACTAAGATATCTGTGCATATGTGGACCTGAAAGATCGGAAATTCTCCTTCTTTATTTAACACACCAGGCGCACCGAAACTGGGAGTGGAACTCTGGGAGACAGGCAGAAAATCCAGCGCTGTCATAACCATTAACTCTTTCACCGCCAAGCTCACATTTATTCACAGGCGTGGTAGGGAACCCATGTCACCGAAAGGTGACCATTCATTGGTCTGTTATCCACGAACCTATTGCTTGTTCGATGGTAGGATAGGCCATACTTTCTATACATCGCAGGGGGAATCCCCAGCTGTTCTTAGCCACTATCTTTTCTGTGTTAAAACCACAAGGGAATTGTGTACTCTAAATTGACTGGCGGTGAAAGGGTTAAGCCACCGCACCCTGTCTGATCTTACTCAGTTATTCCGCTTCACTCGATCAACATTTTGTCATGAATGAAACTGCCCTGTTTTGATCCGTACTTGCAGGGCTTCCTTACGCTTCACTCGATCAACATTTTGTCATGAATGAAACTGCCCTGTTTTGATCCGTACTTGCAGGGCTGCCTTACGCTTCACTCGATCAACATTTTGTCATGAATGGAACTGCCCTGTTTTGATCCGTACTTGCAGGGCTGCCTTACGCTTCACTCGATCAACATTTTGTCATGAATGGAACTGCCCTGTTTTGATCCGTACTTGCAGGGCTTCCTTACTCTTCACTCGATCAACATTTTGTCATGAATGGAACTGCTCTGTTTTGATCCGTACTTGCAGGGCTGCCTTACGCTTCACTCGATCAACATTTTGTCATGAATGGAACTGCTCTGTTTTGATCCGTACTTGCAGGGCTTCCTTACTCTTCACTCGATCAACATTTTGTCATGAATGGAACTGCCCTGTTTTGATCCGTACTTGCAGGGCTTCCTTACTCTTCACTCGATCAACATTTTGTCATGAATGGAACTGCCCTGTTTTGATCCGTACTTGCAGGGCTTCCTTACTCTTCACTCGATCAACATTTTGTCATGAATGGAACTGCTCTGTTTTGATCCGTACTTGCAGGGCTTCCTTACGCTTCACTCGATCAACATTTTGTCATGAATGGAACTGCCCTGTTTTGATCCGTACTTGCAGGGCTTCCTTACTCTTCACTCGATCAACATTTTGTCATGAATGGAACTGCCCTGTTTGGATCCGTACTTGCAGGGCTTCCTTACGCTTCACTTGATCAATATCGAGTAGAAAGGTGGCAGATTGGTTAAGACGCTTAGCTGCCAATGTAGAGTTAGTCCGTGAGGGTGTGGGTTCGAATTCCACTCTCGCCCTTTCTCCTAAGTTTGTCTGGAAAACCAAACTGAGCGTCTTGTCTTTCGGATGAGACGATAAACCGAGGTCCCGTGTGCAGCACGCACTTGGCGCTCTAAGAAAGAACCCATGGCAACGATAATAAACCAAAAAAAACACATCCTGTAATAGGTACACAAATACGTAAGCATGCACCCAAGGCCTCAAGCGTTTTCGGTTATACTGCTGTCAGGCATCTCCCTAGCAGATGTGGTGTAGCGTATATGGATTGTCCGAACGCAGTGACGTCTCCTTGAAAAACCTGAAACTGAAACCGGTCATGGAAAAACTGCCCTGTTTTGATCCGTTACATGCAGGGCTTCGGTCAACACCACGCAGTCATCAGAGGTGGCCGCCCTGAAAGCTAAGGTGGAAGCCCTGGAAAGCAGCCTAGAGTCCATGGGGTCTACACTCCTCCAGAACCTACAGGAAGAGCTGAACGCAACGCTGAAAGACATGGCTTCCCAGGCCTGCGTTTGTGCCGGGTACTGCTGCCAGGTTGACAACACTACGAGTGGTGAGTGCCATGTCACCAGTGTGTGTCATGATTTCTGATGTTGCTTCGTCAGTTCTTTGGGTTTTTATTTATTTATTTATTTATTTTTTTGGTGGGGAGGGTTGTTTTGTTTTGTTTTATCTCAGTGTGTGTGTGGGTGGGGGGTGGGGGTGGGGTCTTCAGTTTAATGTCTTTCAACTTGAAGTGATATTAGTATGTGTGTGTGTGTGTGTGTGTGTGTGTGTGTGTGTGTGTGTGTGTGTGTGTGTGTGTGTGTGTGTGTGTGTGTGTTTCTTGTTGAACAATTTCAATGCATACTTATATTGTGTAATGTAAGATTCAAAACTGGACATGACACCACATCACAGGCCTTAAGGGCCCATGGGATGCTGCATGATAACATATTGTTATAGAGTGAGTAAGAAATCAAAGCCTTGATGTCTTCATTTTCAATAAAGAAGGGGGAGAAGCGTTCAAAACCAGTCTTTGTTTAGCTTTTAATCTAAAAATAAATAAAT
>NC_134886.1:20211618-20214118 GCF_041734735.1 Babylonia areolata | reverse complement strand
CTCACATATCTCTGTATTCCACGCAGTCCTTGTCATTCACATAGCAAGACCTATACAGCTCCCCCTGTATGTACAAAAAATGTAATGCATGTATCTACACCTCTCTCTCTCTCTCTCTCTCTCTCTCTCTCTCTCTCTATATATATATATATATATATATATATATATACATACATATTATCATATATTGTTCTTATCATTGTCCTTATTATTTTTATCATTATTAGTATCAAATTTACCAATATTTTGTGTGTGTGTGTGTGTGTGTGTGTGTGTGTGTGTGTGTGTGTGTGTGTGTGTGTGTGTGTGTGTGTGTGTGTGTGTGTGTGTGTGTGTGTGTGTATTCGGTTGTGTTTGTGTTACCATAACCTACCGAGTTCACATAACATGGAAGACGAGATCTTTAACGTGCGTGTTCAACCTTCTGCATGCATGTACACTGGAGGGAGCTTCGGTCTCTAGCACCTAGATGATTGAGGAGAGAAAAACAACAACAAAAAAACAAAAACAAAACAAAAAACCAAAACCTAACAAACCACCAAACATTCCATATTTTTAAACGATTCACCACCGAAAGCGGAGTATGACTGCCTACATGGCGGGGTAAAAACGGTCATACACATAAATGCCCACTCGTGTACATACGAGTGAATGTGGGAGTTGCAGCCCACGAACAAAGAAAACAAAAATCTATTCATCGAGACAGAAAACCAAACGCTTTGATTACCCAGTTAATTACTCAGCCTATCAACATAAAGAGCATTGGTGATTTAGCAAGCTGACGTGAACAACATTATTTTGTGCAACAGTCATAACGTACCAAACGAACTGATCAGTCACCCGCCCGGACACAAACACATGCACGCACGTACACACAGACACAGACACAGACACAGACACACACACACACACACACACACACACACACACACACACACACACACACACACACACACACACACAAGATCTCTCTCCATCTTTCTCAGTCTCTGTCTCTTTTTCTCTCTCTGTCACAATGCAGATCCCAGCACCAAAGAACCCACGGCAACAAAAGGTTGTCCCTGGCAAAATTCTGTAGACAAATCCACTGCACGCAGGAAAAAAAAAAAAAAAAAAGCACAAAAAAGGGGTGGCGCTGTCAGTGTAGCGAGAGCAGCCCGAAGTTCACACAGAGAAATCTGTTGTGACAAATACAAATTTCTTCTGCTTTCTCTTTTTCCCAGGTGTTCCTTCCTCATCCCTACCCGGAACTTTTCCTCTTTCATAGAGGTCTGGCTCTTGTCATTTGTTTTCAAGGATTTTTTTTTTTTCTAACCAACACACCTTCGTACCTCACATACGTCCCCTCACTAGCCCCCCCCCCCCCCCCCCCCCCCCCCCCCCTCCATATCCCTCTCTCGCACCACCTGCGAACACAACAGTCTTCTTTGTACTTTTAATGATTTCATTCTTTATTGGAGAAGGGGGGAAAAAAAAGACAGAAAGAAGCGATGAGAAACAAGGTAGAGTCAAAGAGAATGAGATAGAAATTAAAAAAAAAAAAAAAATATATATATATATATAAAGAAAGGAAGAATTTAAGGAATGTGTTCTTTTATGTCAGATGTGTATTTTTATGTCCGAGTCGTGCATAGAGACTTTATCATGGTCTAAGGGAAACAACACCTAACATAACAAGTAGTTACATGGAATGGTTGTGTCCCTTTACTCATCACAGCGTCACATCGCGCAAATAATCAATGATGTAAACAGGTATGATTCTTTTTGATTACGGTGAGTTGAGTGCACTGCAGCAGGCTTAGCTACTAATATTGTTTTTTTGTCATTAAAAATAATAAGGTATTTTATCGGACGGAAGTTTGTTCAAATGCGTTTTCGCTTGGTTATTTCAAGGCTTGTCATTTGTCGGAGAGTTAACTTACCTTTAGGAGGCGAGGTGTGTGTCAGGTCAGGGGCATAGCCCTTGCTACTGGTACCATGTAACCCAGTACTACCTCCCGCATGTGAAGTCTCCCAACGACGGACCAGGCGGAGGAGGAAACCTTTCCCAACGGCTGTGAAGGCGGAAGAGGATGACCAAAGGGCAGGGGGAGCTCTTATCCTTGGCTGGAAATCCCCCTAAGAGACGGAGCTCCGAAGAAAAAAAAACCTGCACCTGCCGAGGCCGTCCTACACGTATCTCGTTCTGGAGATGTTTTCTCTTGCAACACCTGTGGAAAGTGCTGCGCATCCAGAATCGGCCTCTTCTCCCATATGAGGACACACACCGACAGATAAGCCTGCCTGCCTACTCACCCATCGGACCGACGGGAGACTCCATTTTCATGAGGTGAGGACATTGAAGCAAGATGAAGACCATTATAAGTCAACCAGAAGTGTTACAAGCACTTGCTGAACACCCTGCATAGTTATCTCCAGGAGAAACGTGACTGTGGTCTTTATTTTTTTTATTTCTTTTTTCTTTTATCTCTCTCTCTCTCTCTCTCTCTCTCTCTCTCTC
>NC_134886.1:20183254-20185754 GCF_041734735.1 Babylonia areolata | reverse complement strand
GAGAGAGACAGAGATTCAAAAGATTCAAGATTCAAAAACTTTATTACTCAAGGATAAAGATTTTAGGCAGAGACAGATACAGACAGACAGGGAGACAGAGAGAGACAGAAACAGAGACATAGACACAGAGACAGAGAGACAGGGAGACAGATATAGAGAGACAGAGACAGAGAGACAGAGAGAGAGAGAGAGAGAGAGAGAGAGAGAGAGAGAGAGAGAGAGAGAGAAGTTTCAGTTTCATAGAGACAGACAGACAGATACAGAGTGGAATAGAGAGAACGACAGAAACAGAGATAAGGAGATACACAGAGAGGTGTGTGTGAGGGGGGTTTGGGGGGTGGAGGTGGGGGGCTCAGACAGACGAACAGACAGTCAGACAGAGACAGTGATAGAAGTAAGATGAAAGAAGACGGTGATTGAGATCGACCCAAACCATTTCGCTGACTATCTCTTGTTGCAACAAACAGATGGGCATGACATTTGACGCAGATAAAAAAGGGTTTTTTGATGCGAAGGGGGAACTGCTTCCTTCTCCTCCTCCTCCTCTCCTCTCCTCCTCCTCCTCCTCCTCCTCCTCCTCCTCTTCTTCTTCTTCTTCTTCTTCTTCTTCTTCTTCTTCTTCTTCTTCTTCTTCTTCTTCTTCTTCTTCTTCTTCTTCTTCTTCTTCTTTTTCTTCTTCTGTGCTCTTGCTCTATCTCTCACGTTCACTAGTATGTGCGAGTAAGCTTTTGTATGCATGTCCGTTTTTACCCCCACCAGGTAGGCAATCATACTCTGTTTTAGAGGGTGCTAATGCCAAGTATGTTGTTGTTTCCATAACGCATCGAACACTGACATGTCATGGACCACCAGATCTTTAACTTGTGCATTTGATCTTCTGCATACATGTACACCCGAGGGGCCCGAACACAGGTTTGCAAGCTGCTGATCTGGGAGACTGATAAAAAAACAACAACAAAAAACAACACCCCCCCCCCCCACCCACCCCACCCCCACTAAACAAACAAACAGCAAACAATAACAACAACATCAACACTTCATCCATGAATGGCCAGGCGCATGGCAATTACTGGGCTTCGATCGTATGACCCACAGATTGAGAGTCCAACGCTTTAACCACTCGGCTGTTGCACTCATCAGAAGGGAGAAGGGGGTCAGCAAATCGTAAATGCAGACAACATGGGCAGTACTACTTCCGGGCAAAGGATGGTCAGAAAAGAAGAGAGTCACCTGGCTTTAGACAGAGCTGGAGAAAACAAATTCATTCATTCAACTGGACTGGTGGTGCAGCCGTGAACGCCAAGAAAAGAAGAAGTTTTTGGAAAGAGCTGCAGAAAACAAAATGATTCATCGCCAGAACTGGACTTGTTATGTAGTTGTGAACACCAAGAAGAAGAAGAAGGAGAAGCTTTGGAAGGAGAATTGTGGGCAGCTGCTCTAACACCAGTCTGAGTCCCTGTACGGTTGCCACTACACAGCACAGCAGAGGGTATCACGCACGTGTGTTGCATCACGTAAGACGCCAGTAGTTTCAGTTCACAGTTCGACTGGGCAAGAACACCAGGCCTGAATGATAAGTATTGCTTGTCTGATGGATTGTGTTGTTTTGTTTTCTTTCTGAATCTCTGCCTTTCCCTTCATGCTTTCTATCACCTTATGCCATGACTCATGGAAAGCACGTTCTTATTGATTGCATTCGTTCATTAATTGACAACTTATGCACCAGCAGCACCAGTCACGACAAAGCGGCATCGATCAGCAAAAATCCAGGAAGACTGGACAACCAGACCTTTTCCTCCTCTCAGCAACTTTGCAGGGCCAAAAATAGAAACAGCACTTTCTGGAATTAAGCAGCCAGCAGCCAGCAAACCAACGCCGTGGCCCGGTCCCCACAGTCACTGTGAAGTCCAGGATGCCAGGCCAGACGAAAGACAGTGCCAACCAAGGATCTTTGAGAGGTCGTGACTCTGTCGTTAGGCTGACAGCGGGGACGTGACGAGGAGACCGCCAGTGCGGAAACTTTGTTGTAACTTTCGTTTCGGAAGGCTTGCGGGGCAAACGGCTGTCAATCACTTGGCGGTAAACTTTGGTTTGTAATCTCCCCTCCTGTCTGGAGACCAAGGAGACAGTGACGGACTGAGGACAGGAGCAGTGCGCTGAACTGGAGGCGAAGACCGCTCGGGTAAAGAAAAAACCTGGAAAGTTTCAGGTTCAAATCTCAGTCTGAGCGGGGTTAATACTCTTTCTCATGTCCTCGTGGCATTTAAAGTGTGACTTGGGTGCTAGCCTACTGGATGAAACGAAACAATGATTTTTTTCCATGAGGTGGAGAAAAGATGGGGGTGTGGCGTCAGAATGGGTCAGGGGTTGGACTTGTGATCCAGTGTTCACCAGTGATCAGGGTTCGAGGCTCTGTTTCGGCATGGTGTTGTGTCCTTGGGCAAAGGCACTTTACTATGATTTTCCTTACTGCACCCAGGGGTGGATGGATACCTCACCG
>NC_134886.1:20163254-20168254 GCF_041734735.1 Babylonia areolata | reverse complement strand
GCGCGTGCATGTGTGTGTGTGTGTGTGTGTGTGTGTGTGTGTGTGTGTGTGTGTGTGTGTGTGTGTGTGTGTGTGTGTGTGCGCGCGCGTGTTGTGCTTCTCGCAGAACGAAGTATTTGCTGAGCTCTCGCAGCCAGGATTGTGAATCAGTCAAACCAATCCACATTTCCTCACAACGCAATCAGTTTCAGGATTTTCCTTGACCTTACAGCACGCTCTCTGTGGTGATCAATGTCTACAACTTCTAGCTCTATCGCTTCATCACGCAATAGAGATACATGGGGCGGCAACAGAAAAGAAATACAGTTATCGAAAATGCGTCATCTTGATGTGAAATTTATTTGTTCTTTGCCAGAAGTTAATGGAATCATTGGGATACGTTTCTTCAGCTTCGTGCTCAGGATTACTGAGGGCGGAAGAAAAGGCAGGGATGGCCCATCCCACCGCAGCTTTGGATCATCATCATCATCATCGTCATCGACGTCGTCATCATCATCGTCGTCATCATCATCATCATCGATGTCATCATCATCGTCATCATCATCATCATCATCGTCGTCGTCGTCGTCATCGTCGTCATCATCATCGTTATCGTCATCATCATCACCATCTCCGTCACCGTCATCATCATCGTCATCGTCATCATCATTGTCATCACCACCACCACCACGACCACCGTCATCATCATCATCATCATCATCACCACCATCGTTGTCGTCGTCGTCATCATCATCATCGTCATCGTCATCCGTCATCATCATCATCACCATCACCGTCATCGTCATCATCATCATCATCATCGCCATCATCGTTGTCGTCGTCGTCATCATCATTATCATCATCATTATCATATTCTTTTTGAAAATCACAGAGAGGACAAGACAGTTCATGATCTGTTACATTACGTCTAAAACGTAATTTATGTGTATTGAGTTGTGACACACCAAGTCGTAAATGTATTAAGCTAATTCTGGCTTGAATATGTTTCAGCTCCAACAAATATGGTGAAAGTACAAGACTACTTTAAAAAAAAAGTACGATATAGTGAGAAACGCTCAGGTCTGACAGAGGGGAGACAACCAGCAAGCTCCAAGGAGACCCCAAAGAGTTCTGTTCTCTTACGAGGCAAAATATGTTGATGCAATAATAGCCCTCCACAGCTTCTTCTTCTTCTTCTTCTTCTTCTTCTTCTTCTTCTTCTTCTTCTTCTTCTTCTTCTTCTTCTTCTTCTTCGTTTGTGGGCTGAAACTCCCATGTTCATTCGTATGTACACGAGTGGGCTTTTACGTGTAGGGCCTTTTTACCCCGCCATGTAGGCAGCCATACTCCGTTTTCGGAGGGGTGCATGCTGTGTATGTTCTTCTTTCCATAACCCAACGAACGCAGACATGGATCACATGATCTTTAACGTGCGTATTTCATCTTCTGCTTGCGTATACACACGAAGGGGGTTCAGGCGCAAACAGCTTTGCACATATCTTGACCTAGGAGACCGGGAAAAAAACAAAAATCTCCACCCTTTACCCACCATGCGCCGTTACCGAGATTCGAACCCGGAAACCTCAGATTGAAAGTCCAACGCTTTAACCACTCGGCTGTTGCTGCACAGCCAGACAGAATAGACCCTGTTATCATGTAGTTATCCTGTAGTTATCCTAAGAATTACTTCGCCACTTCCCATGTCTCCTCTGATAAGTTGCACTTTGTCCCAGACAGCAATTTACAGGACCCGCGTCATCCGTCGATGTCCACTAGGGTGGACACAGAAAATAGTGTGCTACTGGAGCAACAACCACAGACTGTCCGTGGAAATCAAAGCCATGGATCACAAGTCGTAACAATCTGCATCATCATCATCATCATCATCATCATTATTAGTATCACAATGTGTGTGTGCGTGAGTGAGTGAGTGTGTGTGTGTGTGTGTGTGTGTGTGTGTGTGTGTGTCTTTGTGTGTGTCTGTATCTGTGTCTGTGTCTGTGTGTCTGTGTATGTTCTCTCTCTCTCTCTCTCTCTATCTCCCCCCTCTCTCTCTCCCTCTCTCTCACTCTCTCCCTCTTTCTCCCTCTCTCTCTCTCTGCCCCCTCTCTCTCTCCCTCTCTCTCTCCTCTCTCTCCCTCTCTCTCCTTCTCCCTCTCTCTCTCTCTATCTCCCCCCTCTCCCTCCCTCCCTCTCTCTCTCTCCCTCTCTCTCTTTCTCCCTCCCTCTCTCTCCCTCTTTCTCCCTCTCTCTCTCCCTCCCCCTCTCTCTCACTCTTTCTCTCTCTGCCTCTCTTTCTCTCACTCTCTCCCTCTTTCGCCCTCTCTCTCTCCCTCCCTCTCTCTCTCTCTCCCCTCCCCCCCCTCTCTCTCTCTCTCTCTGTGAAAGATGAGGTGGAGAAAATGGTGGGGTGAGACAGCCTCGTTAGAGTGATCCATTGTTGCCAAGGTTTCGGGAGCAGGATTGATGCCCGACCCACGGGAGAACTTGACTGGCCATTGTGATGACGCAGAACGACCCCCCCCCCCCCCCGCCCCTCACGTTAACCCCAGGGAGTGATTTCAGGCAAAGTCAGAGACGCCTCCAGTGAATAGTGATTCAGGGAAAGACTCCACCCCTTGCCAAGCAATGGCTCCACGCACTTGAAATAAAATTGTCATCATGTTAATCAAAATGTATTACTGATGATGAAACAAGCTGGAGTTTATTTTCAATAGCACCCGACACAGTCCGATATTGGTTTCATGCACCAGCACCTTTAGACTACATGCGTCATTAAGGGGCGATACCAGATTAACCCCTTTAGGGAAACGAGTGGAGCGTATTTAGGGCCAGCCACTTGGGTGTCATTTTGTGGGCAATACTTCTTTTTCTTCTTCTTTGGGCCAGCCATTAGGGTGTCATTTTGTGGGAAATTCTTCTTCTTCTTCTTCTTCTTCAACTCTTTTGGGTACCGAACAGAACTGTTCACAAATTCCTCCAGTTCTGACGGCTGTGTTTCGAAGCCTAGGTATGTTAAAATGGTTCTCCTGTCCATTACAATGCTGTCAATCCATCTGTGTTTGTCTTCCCCTGCCTCTCACTCCCTCAACAGTTCCTTGGAGGAGTGTACTAACAAGACCACTGGATCTTGATATATGACAATAATAATAATAATAATAATAATAATAATAATAATAATAATAATAATAATAATAATAATAATAATAATAATAATAATAATAATAATATAATAATAATAATAATAATAATAATAATAATAATAATAATAATAATAATAATAATAATAATAATAATAATAATAATAATAATGACAATTTGTTGAGCGCTTTCCTCCCTTAAAGAGAGCTCAAAGCGCTTTACAATAAACATCAAACACACACACACATACGCACGGCCGCGCGCGCGCGCAATAACTCAAAGAAAGAAGAAGAAAAATAATGATTTAGCGCACACTAATATAAAACAGATTCAGAGACTACGCGTATTACATAATTACACACACACACACACACACACACACACACACACACACACACACACACACACACACACACACACACACACACACACACACACACACACACACATGGCTTGGATCATTCTTTCTAAATTTGCCATGGGTGTCCATGTCCTGCATGCACACAGAAAGACAGAGTATAGCAATGCACTCGGAGAGACAGGGTACAGCAATGCACACAGAAATACAGAGTATACCAATGCACACAGAAATACAGGGTATACCAATGCACTCAGAAAGACAGGGTATAGCAATGCACACAGAAAGACAGGGTATAGCAATGCACACAGAAAGACAGGGTATAGCAATGCACACAGAAAGACAGGGTATAGCAATGCACACAGAAAGGGTATATCAATGCACTCAGAAAGACAGGGTATACCAATGCGCACAGAAAGACAGGGTATAGCAATGCACACAGAAAGACAGGTTATACCAATTGACACAGAAAGACAGGGTATAGCAATGCACACAGAAAGACAGGGTATAGCAATGCACACAGAAAGACAGGGTATACCAATGCACTCAGAAAGACAGGGTATACCAATGCACACAGAAAGACAGGGTATATCAATGCGAACAGAAATACATAGTATAGCAATGCACATAGAAATACAGGGTATACTAATGCACACAGAAAGACAGGGTATATCAATGCACACAGAAATACAGAGTATATCAATGCACACAGAAAGACATAGTATAGCAATGCACATAAAAATACAGGGTATACTAATGCACTCAGAATTACAGGGCATACCAATGCACACAGAAAGACAGGGTATATCAATGCACTCAGAAAGAAAGGGTATAGCAATGCACTCAGAAAGACAGGGTATAGCAATGCACACAGAAAGACAGGGTATAGCAATGCACACAGAAAGACAAGGTATACCAATGCACACAGAAAGACAGGGTATAGCAATGCACACAGAAAGACAGGGTATAGCAATGCACTCAGAAAGACAGGGTATACCAATGCACACAGAAAGACAGGGTATACCAATGCACACAGAAAGACAGGGTATAGCAATGCACACAGAAAGACAGGGTATAGCAATGCACTCAGAAAGACAGGGTATAGCAATGCACACAGAAAGACAGGCTATACCAATACTCAGAAGTCTGATCTTGTGTTTCATGGACACGTTGCTGCCGTTCTATGTACGTTTCAGTCTGGACAGTGATGATGTTGTCTTTGGAATACTACTGGCCCCCAACATGGCTCCCTTGCGGTCATTTGAAACACTGAATTCTTGTTCTGCCCCCAAATTCCCTTGAACATTTTTCTAGATTAAAAAAAGTGCATGTTATGACACATTTAGAATAAAAAGAAGAGCACATTCCTTGAACAAAAGGGTTGGGTTTGATATGGAGCATAGTACAGAGAGAGAGAGAGAGAGAGAGAGAGAGAGAGAGAGAGAGAGAGAGAGAGAGAGAGAGAGAGAGAGAGAGAGAGAGAGAGAGAGAAGCTCTGAAATAACTCCAAGGGGAGTATTTC
>NC_134886.1:20123254-20145754 GCF_041734735.1 Babylonia areolata | reverse complement strand
GCTACACCACATCTGCCAAGCAGATGCCTGACCAGCAGCGTAACCCAACGCGCTTAGTCAGGCCTTAGAAAGAGAGAGCGTGAGAGAGAGAGAGAGAGAGAGAGAGAGAGAGAGAGAGAGAGAGAGAGAGAGAGAGAAAAGGTACAGAGGAGTACGACTGTGTCTGGACTGACTGCAAAGCTGGCCGCCTTGTTGGGGTGTGTGTGTGGGTGTACGGATTGGTGGGTGGATGAGGGTGTGTGTGTGTGTGTGCGAGTAGATGGGTGGATGAAGTTGTGGGTGTTGGGATGTTGTAGGGGCCAGTGGGGGAGTGGGTTGGGGGGGGGGAGGAGGGAGAGGGGGAGGAACACGTAGGCGTTCGTCTGGCTCGTTTATGGGACAGACAATCTATCTGTCCAATTTTCTATCTGTCTTTGTCTCTGTGTGTTCTTGTCTGTCTGCATGCATGGGTGTAGGTGCGTGTTACTTACAACCACCCAGTGCATTAACTCACTCAGTACGGCCAGGCATCAGAGAGCTTCTGTTTGCCGACGATGCTGCCCTCGTCGCCCATACAGAAGCGGCCCTGCAGCGTATAACGTCCTGCTTCGCAGAGGCTGCGCAGCTCTTCGGCCTAGAAGTCAGTCTGAAAAAGACGGAAGTTCTCCACCAGCCTGCCCCACGGGAAGAATTCCACGCTCCTCACATCAACATCGGTGAGACAGAGCTGAAGTCGGTCCACCAGTTCAGCTACCTAGGCTGCACCATCTCGTCTGACGCCAAGATCGACAAGGAGATCGACAACAGACTTGCAAAGGCAAACAGCGTATTCGGCAGGCTGTACAAGAGAGTGTGGAACAACAAACACCTGAAGAAAGACACAAAGATCAGCGTGTACAGAGCTGTTGTACTGCCCACCCTGTCGTATGGCTCCGAAACCTGGGTCACCTACCGGCACCACATACGACTGCTTGATCGCTTTCACCAGCGCTGCCTTCGCACCATCCTCAGCATCCACTGGAGTGACTACATCACAAATGTCGAGGTCCTGGAGCAGGCTAAGACTATCAGCATCGAGGCAGTGCTGCTAAAGACACAGCTACGTTGGGCAGGGCACGTGTCCAGGATGGAGGACCACCGCCTGCCCAAGATCGCGCTGTATGGCGAACTGTCCACTGGCCACCGTGACAGAGGAGCACCCAAGAAGAGATACAAAGACTCCTTGAAGAAAGCTCTCGGTGCCTGTCACATTGACCATCGCCAGTGGTCCGCAGTAGCCGCTGATCGAGAGACCTGGCGACGCACCATCCACCAAGCTGTCTCCTCCTTCGAAAACAACCGCAGGGCCAGCCTTGAGGACAAACGCAGAAGGAGGAAGAACCACGATGCTGCAGCCGCGAACCCAGACCAGACTTTCCCTTGCAACCGCTGCGGCCGACTCTGCTTTTCCCGCATTGGCCTTGTCAGCCATGAGCGTGCCTGCATCAGACGTGGACAACGCCCTTCCTAGATCTTCGTCAGCGAAGCCAGGCCATGATGATGACTGACGGCCAGTCCTCTATTCTCCTCTACACAGACCCCTCGGATGTCCAGTGGGTGTCTGAATGACCCAACCTTTAGCTTCCGTCGTCAGAACTGTGGTATTCTTTGTCAACATTCACCTCTTCAGTATAAGAGCGTTCCGCTTGCAATATTTTGATGATGGTAATTGGGATGAAACGCTGTTAACGTCGTCTCTTTCGCCGTTCGTATGGAGAGAGTTCATATATTTAACTGAAATACACGTAGCGCATCACCTATTTGTGCCGAAGAAATAGTCCCAAAGATAGAAGTGGAAAGGCAGGTGAAGGGAGTGTATCTGAGAGAAGTGAGATGTTGATACAGTGGAATGGAAAGGGATATGAAAAACAAGGTTGTTTTGTGAACTGCTCTCTATCTCTCTCTCTTTCTGAAATTGATGGTGGTGTGGTGGTGGTGGCAGTTGTGTGTGTGTGTGTGTGTGTGTGTGTGTGTGTGTGTGTGTGTGTGTGTGTGTGTGTTTGCGCGCGTGTGCGAGTGCGCTGCGCGCAAGTATTAATGTGTGCGTGGGTCTTTTCCATGACCGCAACAACAACAAAAAAAAAAAAAAAAAAAGAAAGAAGAAGAAGAAGAAAGAAAAGAAAGAAAAAAAAAAGGGGGTGGGGGTGGGGGGAGGAAACAGAAGCGAACAATTTATCGATTCCAGTGGGCGACATTTCAAATTGGCACTTCCTTTTGTAACTTTGCACTTACTTACTTTGTTTTCGCTTCATCACTTCTTTTTTTTCGGGGTGGGGGTGGGTGTGTGTGTTAAGACATTCCTACTCCTAAGTCCTGTTGATAGTGAAGCAACCCTCAAGTTCACGTGCATCACGATATGGTAGTTCAGGTCTGAGGCCTTTCACTCTGTCAACGAGATTCGTCGTGCAGTTTGCTACGGCACCGTTACACAACGGATCGTCTGCTCTTGGGAGCTCTGCTTTTGGCAGGAGCCATTTGTTTTCTGGGTTCGTCAGTTGGGTCTTTTTGTGGAATGGAGTGAGGGAAAGTTTCAGCTGCAGTTTCAAGGAGGTGTTAAAGCGGATATATATATATATCTGCTCTCCCCAGGGAGAGCGCTTCACAACACTGACAGCACACACACACACCCTTTTTTTCCTGCGTGCAGTTGTTATTTGTTTTTTTTTCCTATCGAAGTGGATTGTTTTCTGCAGATTTTTGCCAGGAACAACCCTTTTGTTGCCGTGGGTTCTTTTACGTGCGCTAAGCGCGTGCTGCACACGGGACCGCGATTTATCGTCTCATCCGAATGACTAGCGTCCAGACCACCACTCATGGTCTAGTGGAGGGGAGAGAAAATATCGGCGGCTGGGCCGTGATTCGAACCAGGTTGCTCAGATTCTCTCGCTTCCTAGGCGGACGCGTTACCTCTAGACCATCAATACAGAGAGAGAGAGAGAGATAGAGAGAGAGAGAGAGAGAGAGAGAGAGAGAGAGAGAGAGAGAGAGAGAGAGAGAGAGAGAGAGAGACAGAGAGATGTGTGTGTGTGTGCGTGCGCGTGTTTCACTACATCTGCATGCTTAAAGAAAAAAACAACATAAGCAGCAGATACATGACGTAGGCATGATGTCAACGTTCTGGTCAGATCTTAGAATGAGTTGTGGAAACACAGAGAGAGAGACAGAGAGAGAGAGAGAGAGAGAGAGAGAGAGAGAGAGAGAGAGAGAGAGAGAGAGAGAGAGAGACAGAGAGAGAGACAGAGACAGAGACAGACTGACAGACAGACAGACAGACAGACAGACAAACAGGGACAGAGAGATTCATACGCAGAGTCATTCATACTGAACATACAATGGGGTTAGCGTTGATAGAAATCGTTGTGCTATCAGTGAGTGTAACACTACACTACACTACACTACACTACACCAAACCATAATACAATACACCACACTACACTGAACTACACTACACCACACCACACCACACCGCACTACGCTACACTACACTACACTACACTACACCATACCACACTACACTACACTACACTACGCTACACTACACTACACTACACCACACCACACTACATCACACTACACTACACTACACTACATTGCACAACACAATACCACACCACACTACACTGCACTACACTGCACTACACTACACTACGCTACGCTACACTACACTACGCTACGCTACACTACACTACACTGCACTACATTTCACAGCACCACACTACACTACACTACACCGCAATACATCACACTACACTACACTACACCGCAATACATCACACTACACTACACTACACTACAATACACCACACCACACTACACTACACCACACTACACCACACCATACCATACAACACTACACTAAACTGCACTACACCACAATACACAACACATTACTACACTACACTACACCTCACTACACTACACTACACCACAATACACCACGCTTCAATAAACTACACTACACTACACTACACCACGCCACAATACATCACACTTCACTACACTACACTACACTACACTACACTACACCACACTTCACTACACTACACTACACCACACCACACCACACCACACCACACTACACTACACTACACTACACCACACCACAATACACCACACTTCACTAAACTACACTACACTACACCACACCACAATACACCACACTTCACTACACTACACTACACTACACTACACTACACTACACTACACTACACTACACCATAATACACCACACTACACTACACTACGCTACACTACACTGCACTACAGTACACCATACCGCAATACACTACACCACACCACACCACACCACACAATAATACACTACACTACACTACACTACACCACAATACACTACACTACACTACACTGCACTACACTACACTACACTACATCGCAATACACCACACTTCACTACACTACACTACACTACACTACACCACACCGCAATACACCACACTTCACTACACTACATTACACTACACTACACCACACCATTTTGCACCACACCACACCACACCACACCACACCACACCACACTACACTACACTACACTACACTACACTACACATATGGGGGAAGATACATCCAAGCGCACACGGCAATAACAAGAGAATCGACTGCAAAAAATCCAAGATTCACGCTATTGAAATCTCTCTCTCTCTCTCTCTCTCTCTCTCTCTCTCTCCCTCTCTCTCTCTCAAGAAGTGTGTATCTTGGTAGTCGGCTGATTTCTTTTATCCGTTAGAAGGCTGCAGCCTACAATAAATATACGGATTTCTCATGTCAACCGCGCCGTGTTTTGCGTTGTGTCGTTTCCCCTGCGGAGGCATACGTATGCCGATTTGAACGGTGAAAACTTTCCCGTTTGCAAAAGGAATATATTATAGATCTGTGCACACGCCTTGCTTCTTCAAACTGAAACTGAAACTTGCAGAATGAAAAGTCTGCCTTCAATATTGAAGGAAGGAAGGATGGAAGGAAGGAAGGAAGGAAGGAAGGAAGAAATGAACTGTTTCCCAAACATTCTTCATGGAAAGTGATTTTGGCTGGGTGTTCTCTGTGAACGTACTGGTCATTATTTCAGCGGGCTTCCCTTTCTTTTTGTTTTTTCTTTGCCTTATTTGTTGTTCGCTGTTTCATAAACGTGATCAAAAAGTGGACACAACAAAGAAAGAAACCACCAAGTATACAAACCAATAACCTGCGTACAAAATGAAAGAATGGAAGGGGGAAAAATGCCGACACAATTCTACTCAATCTGCCGCTTTCTGGAACAACAACGAAACAAACAAACAAAAAACAAAACAAAAAAAAACAAACACCTCTATGTCCCTTTGGAGCTCATTTTCTTTCTTTCTTTTGTTCTCATCTGGTGTTTCCACTCCGTCCTCTCTCTCTCTCTCTCTCTCTCTCTCTCTCTCTCTCTCTCTCAGTGTTCAGTGTTCTCTTCTTGTCTATGTTAAACAGGTCCTAAGGACGAAATGTTTGTTTAACTCCTCCTATACATGAAATCCGTACTCTACATCGATGTGAAAAAGATATATCCTTGGGAGAGATTCTTTTAAACATGGGACAACTCTTCCTTCTTAGGCGTTCCTTTATGTTGTCAGGTTGAAGGGGGTTGTCTTTTCCTTAGAATCCTCCCCCGACTGAGCCGCCTATGAAAGGTCTGGCCTATGTGTAACGATGTCTATCGAGCTTATATAGATTCAATGCTGACACAGGGAAATGATAGGAATTCTAACGGGAGAGAGGAGGGGAGGGGATGAGGGGGGTAGGGAGGCGTGGGGGGTGGGGGTGGGGGGATGGTAGCGGGCAGTGAGACAGACAGAGAAAGAGTCAGAGAGAGAATGTATGTTCTGCTGAATGGAGGGGAGCGAATTCCAATCTCAGATCATTATTCATTTATTTTTTTGTTGTTGTTTTTCTAAGGGATAAGAAAGTGGCAATGGTAAATGTAATCAAGTGAGCGGCTGTTTTATTCGATATTATATTATGATATTATTATTATATCATTTCTTGTTTATTTTGCTTCTATATCAAGTTTCTTTTGTTCTTGCTCTTGGTCTTTTTCATTAAACAATTTTTGAAGTGTGCAGAACACGTGTTTTATTGATGTAATAATATGAAATATTGTCCCTTATTTTTTTTCCTATATTATGTTTCCTTTACCTTTTTGGACGTATTTTACCCATTTTTTTAGGTGTGCATAAACATGTGCTGTGATAAATTTCTATTTCGGTTGTGATCATCTTGTGCGTATATGAGTTTCTTCATCTCCTGTTTGATGTAAGGTCTGCTGTGGTTTAGGTAAGTCAGAAGACAGAAAACAAATGATCAGCCATGGGGGGAGTGAAGGGGAGCGTGTTCTCTCTCTCTCTCTCTCTCTCTCTCTCTCTCTCTCTCTCTCTATTTAATTATTTGAAAGTGGAACATTTCCGTTGGACTGGGCAAAATCCGTTATTGTGCCTATACATAAGAAGGGAGACACAAACAACCCGGGCAATTACAGAGAAGTAGCCTTGACAAGTACAATTAGTAAAGTGTATATACGCATCTTAAATCGAAGATTTAAAGAAATGGTCAGAATTAGAAAAAAAAAAAAAAAAAAAAAGGAGGAACAGGTGGGCTTTAGAACAGGTTATAGTACTGTCGACCATATAGTTACTTTATACGCTTTGGTCCAATATCATATTTTACGTAGGACTAAGCTATACGTACCATTAGTAGACTTCAAAAAAGCATTTGGTTCTGTGAACAGAAACATCCTGTGGAGTACTATAAGAAAAAGCGGGCTACATGGGAAGTTTTATATGGCTGTTGAAAGTATCTACAGTTCTGTACTTGTATGTGTTCATGGCAAAGGTATTTATTCAGACTTTTTTCAGCGTCCAAGCGGGGTTAAACAAGGTTGTATGCTAAGCCCACATCTGTTTTCCTTTTTCATCAATGAATTGGCAGTGGAGTTATCAAAGAAGGGTAGACATGGAATACAAATGACACCTGACGCAACAGAATAGTTCTTAATGCTATTTGCTGATGATGTTGTTCTCTTGTCTGACACACCCATAGGGTTACAATATCAATTAAATGCCGTTAAGCAAGAAACAGACAGACTACAGCTAACAGTAAATCTCGATAAGACCAATATTATAGTTTTCCGCAATGGAGGTCATCTTATGACTCGTGAAAAATGATGCTATGGTGAGAGGGAAATAAAATTAACCAATACATATAAATGTTTAAGAATGTTATTCACAACAAAATTGAGTTTGACGTCTGCGTGCAATGAAGCAAATAGAAAAGCGAAGAAAGGAGACTGCGTTCGACTGACGCACAGCTTTTTTGGAAACTTTTCGACACACAACTTGAACCAGCCTTGATCTAAGGAGCGGAAATATGGGGACTCATATCATATAACCAAATGGAAAAGGTATATACATTTGCAATGAAGCGCTTTCTTGGTGTTCCATTACACTCATCAAACACTCTAATGCATGGCGAAACCGGTAGGTACCCATTGCATATTAGGTCAATTGTAAATGCATAAAGTATTGGCTCAAACTAACAAGACTGCCAACATCACGATTGTGTAGACAAGCATACGAGATGCTGCTACTGCAAGAGGAAAAGGGCAAACAGGACTGGGTATTCCACATCAAGAAAACACTAACGGAACATGGATTCAGTCTCGTTTGGATGTGCCAAGGAGTAGAGCACGAGAGCGGCTTTGTATCGGAATCTAAAGACAGACTTATAGCATATTCCAAACAAAACTGACACGGAGAAATAGAGAGCAATGATAGGTACAAATGGTTCTATTAATTTAAATCAATATTTCAAACACAGAAGTATATTAAGAATATAAAAAAAACAAATGGTGTAAAATCTGCTTTGCAAAGCTCAGATTGAGAGCACTTGGACTGAATGCCAACCTTAGATGGTTCGATTCAGACGTAGCAACATCTCCTTGCCCAATGTGTGGTGACAGCCCAATCATTTCATTTTTAACTGCAACAGATACGATGAATTACGAAAAAAAAAACTGCACCATTTTCAATACAGCTCCAGTGCAGAAAACATATTTGTTCGGCATACTGATGACATAAAATGAAGATATGATACTTTCACTTGCAAAATATATATCTGAGGCAATAAATATACGGAAAACATCCATCATCGGTCCAAATACTGATTAATCAATTAAAAATGAGTATGGGGTCTATGAGGAAAACAGCATAGATTAAAAGGAAGGGCTACATTTGGATGGTCAATATCGACATTGTAATTATTTGATGTGTTCGTATTGACATGACGGGTTTTGATGTTACATGCATGAACATTTGTTATATGATTTATATGTAATTTAGTATGTGTTTGTATTGATATGATGTGTGTCGATGTTACATGCGTAAATATTTATTATATGATTTATCTGTGCTTTGTTTTCTGTGTTCTGTCCAAACCTCGGAGACGAACGACTAAAAAAAGGCAAATAACCACCCCCACCCCCTGTCACATGTATATTTAAGCTAATGACCAAGCGCCAAATTGTCGCAAATCTCTTATTAGTTTATAATGTTTCAATTCTGTTGGGTTTTTTTTTCTCCTTTCTGTTCCATTTCATCTATTTTGCACCATTTTGTTCTGATTGGTATCTACTATGTCACCAGAGCTTTTCAGCTAATGACATTAAACAGTGTTCAATGTTTTCTCTCTCTCTCTCTCTCTCTCTCTCTCTCTTTCAGTCTGAGCGAGAACAGAATCCGTTATTTTCTTAATTCAGGAAACAAAACTAAAAGTCCCAACGAGTATTCGAAACATTTTTTTTTTTTTACACATGTCACTGGCAGTCTTTCGAATCCACCAGAAAACAACTCGAACATATCCGTTTAACAATTACATTTTTTTTCCCCTTTTTGAAAAGCCGATAGAAGGAACAAACACTGCTATAAATTTCCTGTGTTGTCTATCACATCAAACATTGGGTGAAATAAAAGTTAATTGTCACTCTGTCCTTTGTCTTTGTCTCCTTGTCTCACAACACGTTTAACTCTCTCCATACGAACGGCGAAAGAGAAAACGTGAACAGCGTTTCACCCCAATTACCATCATCAAAATATTGCAAGCGGAAGGCTCTTATACTGAAGAGGTGAATGTTGGCAAAGAATACCACAATTCAGACGACGGAAGATAAAGGTTGGGTCATTCAGACACCCACTGGACATCCGAGGGGTCTGTGTAGAGGAGAAGAGAGGACCGGCCGTACTGAGTGAGTTAAAGACAGGGGTCACCAAACAGCCATTGTGACTTGGGCTGACCTCAAGAACTCTTCAAGAGCACCGGATGTCCAGTCCATCCACAGGTTCGGCAGGACGACGACTGTCCACGGCAGGTTTCCACAGACAGGGAACATGTCAAACAACAACAACAACAACAACAACAAAACACATGCGAATAAACACGAATGAGAAGAAGAAGAAGAAGAAGAAGAAGAAGAAGAAGAAGAAGAAGAAGAAGAAGAAGAAGAAGAATGAATGAATGGATGAATCTTTATGGATGAATCGTTAATGGGTAAGGAATTAGGCGCAGTAAAGGTCTTTTTACAACTCTGCCCATTTAACGACACAAAACATCAAAATAAAGAACGACACAAAACATAGAAATACAGAAATAAAATAAAATAAAATAAAATAAATTAAAATGATACGAAAGGCGAATAAGAATAGTAACTGGAATAGTCTATTAAAAGTAACAAAGTAATGAACAGAACAATTGGTACATTATCATGCACGTACATACTCACACACACACACACACACACACACACACACACACACACACACACACACACACACACACACACACACACACACACACACACACATATATATATATATATATATATATATATATAACAAGCAAACAAAGGTATACGTACACATTTACGCCCACACACACAAACACACACGCACTTTTGTTCATTTGCTAACACGATCACACACACATTCAATTTTTCATTCATCATGAATGAAGAAGAAGAAGAAGAAGAAGAAGAAGAAGAAGAAGAAGAAGAAGAAGAAGAAGAAGAAGAAGAAGAACAACAACAACAACAACAACAACAACAACAACAACAACAACAACAGCAACAAAAAAGAAGAAGAACAAGGAGGAGGAGGAGAGGTTGATGGATTGATAAAAATCTCTTTTCTCGTCTGTTTGATTGAATATGTAATGGATAAAAAAAGAAGAATTAGAAGAAGAAGGAGGAGGAGGAGCAAGAAGAAGAAGGAGGAGGAGGAAGAAGAAGAAGAAGAAGAAGAAGAAGAAGAAGAAGAAGAAGAAGAAGAAGAAGAAGAAGAAGAAGAAGAAGAAGAAGAAGAAGAAGAAGAAGAAGAGAAATAAAAGCACCAACAACAGCCATGATGATGGTCATTGTAACATGATGTGATATTAAAACCTCTCAAAACGTGTTTCCACGTCATTTTGGCTCTCTGTTCGAGACATCTGCACTTGCTGTTATTTTCACTATTTTCACCTGTGGTAATCTTACTTCAGCATCTGTCATTTCAGCTGGTTTATACATGCACTTTTTTTTCTTTTCCCGCTGTTTATTTAATGTTATGTGGAGTTTAAACAGCGATGTGGACGCTGTGTGATTACACAGACACAGACACAGGCACACACAGACATAGACACACACACACACACACACACACACACACACACACACACACACACACACACACACACACACACACACACACACACACACACACACACACACACACACACACACATGTGCGCGCAACACACACTAACATGTTACAGTTATCTCGGGTCATGGGTTCGCTTCCAATGGACATAAAATATGAGAAGCATCCCTACAGTAATTAAATCCTCAGTGTCAGACACATAAATTATGAAATAGAATAGAATAGAATGGAATAGAATATAGGAGAATAGAATAGAAGGAAGACAAACAAAACGCAATCCTTCCCAGTATCTGTGCTTCCCTCTCTTTCTCAGCCTCCTTCGCCTCTCTAAAACATGTCCTGAGGATGACAACGCTTGCCTCCTTCTGTATATGAAAATGATACTGCACATCAATCGACGTCAAAGGACATTTTCCTTCGGAGAGTTTTTTCAAAGCATGGAACAATTCTTCCTTCTAGGGGCGCTCATGCCTCTTGTGTTTCAGGGAACCGTTGTCAGTTTAGAGTGCTGTCCCTTCTTTTGAAACTTCCGGCAACTGCCCCCTCACCTTTTTATTTTTATTTATTTTTTATTTTTATTTATTTATTTTTTTTAGAGGACTGTCTTATGTGTAACGATGCCCATCAGCCTGTGGAAGATTCCTCGGTGTCAATATTGACTCTCAGAAATGGTTCGGATGGAGATGGGGGAAGGTGGAAGAGATTTAATATGCTCTCTGTGGATGAAACAGGGCAATGTTCGCAGCGCGGTTTGATTTTCATTTTTGGCGGGGGGAAAGATAGCAGCACTGCAGGATATAGAATGACATTGTTTTCTTTTCTTTTTTTCTTCTTTTTTTGTTTGTTTTCATTTATTTCAATATTTCCGTTTTCGTTTTTGGCCACTTGAACCCTTCGTGGGATATGTGACAGAGGCTGTGTGAGAGGTTTTTATTTTGGGTTTGATCATGTTGTGAATGGGGGTGCCTACGTTTCTTCGTTCATTTTCTAGTTTAATGTCTTTTCGTCGTAAGTGGTATCAAACAAGCGGCGAAAAGCAACCGCCAGGAAAATAATGTATGTGTGTGAGTGCGCGAGTGTGTTTATATAACCCTCGTTGTTTACAAAGCCGTGTGTAAGTTCATGTCAGTGTGTGTGTGTGTGTGTGTGTGTGTGTGTGTGTGTGTGTGTGTGTGTGTGTGTGTGTGTGTGTGTGTGTGTGTGTTTGTGCTTGCGTGTCTGCTTTTGTGTGTGCATGTGTATTATGCGCGTGTATGTGTATGTGTTTGTGTCTGTGTAGCTGTACGTTTTGTGTCCGCACGTGTGTATACCTTTCGTCATTATGGACTAAACCGATTTCACACAATTATCTAACCCACACTGGCTAAATATTTGTGTTGTCAGAATGGGAACCATCGCATTGCAACCGGCGGTTCCACTTCCACTTCTTCTTCTTCTTCTTCTCCAACTCCCACGTTCACTCGTATGTGGACTTTTACGTGCATGACCGTTTTTACCCCGCCATGTAGGCAGCCATACTCAATTTCCATTTCGAGTCCCACGGAATGATAGACGCTGGGGACTCTTGTCTCATGCTGTCAGCATAAGAAGTATCCTATCGTCACTGATGACTCGGGTACCATCTTCACGTCCTTCACAATGGAAGACGCTGGAAGCTTTTGTCACGTGCAGACACAGAACATAGAACAGAGTGCTGGCGATAACACGCACACGGCTTCCGCGCGTATGATTATCTTTTTCACCCATCACGCTTCTTCCCTTAGGTGTCTTCAGTTTTGTCCCCATCCCTGATAGGTCTATGGTACACCCCCCCCCCATCCCGCACCCTCCCTTCCCCCTCACCCGCACTATAAGCAACATACCCCTTATTTCGCTGCTCCTTTCTCTATAAGTGCCACTCACCTTATTGAGCTGAAACTGGCACGTCTCATGACCATTCTGAAAACCTACTTCCAATCTACAGCCTTTAGCAGTTTGCCAACATCTCAGTCGTTGCATTGTTTAAGGACTGGTCATTGATCGACTGGTTGCTATTCTGACCAACGCCTGTGAGGATGAAAACATCTGTAAGTAATTGTAACTATCACGGTGTACACAAACCATCAGGATGCACACAGTAAAATAGCACCCTGTTTGACTGTTCTGATAAGTTTCTAAACTGGAGCCCAACACTTAGTTCCTTTCTGGTGGACTTGTTTTGTTAGAAGTAACGGAAGAGTCAAAGTGTACGAGACCAACGCCATAGATTGTTCCGGGAATTACAACTAGGATTTTTACTACTCTGTCCGAAGAGTCCTCTAGCACTCTGACCGAAGATTACTCTATCTCTACTCTGACCGAAGAGTCCTCTATCACTCTGACCGAAGAGTCCTCTATTACAACTATGACTACTCCGACCAAAGAGTCCTCTATCACTACTATGACTACTCTGACCGAAGAGTCCTCTATCACTACTATGACTACTCTGACCGAAGAGTCCTCTATCACTACTATGACTACTCTGACCGAAGAGTCCTCTATCACTACTATGAATACTCTGACCGAAGAGTCCTCTATCACTACTCTGACTACTCTGACCGAAGAGTCCTTTTTACACAACTCTGACTACTCTGACCAAAGAGTCCGCTATCAGTCTGACCGAAGAGTCCTCTAAGGCAGCGACACACAAGTCCCTGGTATTCCAGGGATATAATAGTGTTCTCCTTTCTCTGTGAGTACCCCTCACTTTATTGAGCTTCTCATTTCTCTGTGAGTGCCCCTCACTTTATTGAGGTTCTCATTTCTCTGTGAGTACCCCTCACATTATTGAGCTTCTCATTTCTCTGTGAGTCCCCCTCACCTTATTGAGCTTCTCTTTTTTTTCTGTGAGAACATCACTTTATTAAGTTTCTCATTTCTCTGTGAGTACCCCTCAGCTTATTGAGCTTCTCATTTCTCTGTGAATACCCCTCACCTTATTGAGCTTCTCATTTCTCTGTGAGTACCACTCACCTTATTGAGCTTCTCATTTCTCTGTGAGTACCGCTCACCTTATTGAGCTTCAGATTTCTCTGTGAGTACCCCTCACCTTATTGAGCTTCAGATTTCTCTGTGAATACCCCTCACCTTATTGAGCTTCTCATTTCTCTGTGAGTACCGCTCACCTTATTGAGCTTCTGATTTTTCTGTGAGTACCGCTCACCTTATTGAGCTTCAGATTTCTCTGTGAGTACCCCTCACCTTATTGAGCTTCAGATTTTTCTGTGAGTACCGCTCACCTTATTGAGCTTCTCCTTTCTCTGTGAGTACCGCTCACCTTATTGAGCTTCTGATTTTTCTGTGAGTACCGCTCACCTTATTGAGCTTCATATTTCTCTGTGAGTACCCCTCACCTTATTGAGCTTCAGATTTCTCTGTGAGTACCGCTCACCTTATTGAGTTTCTGATTTTTCTGTGAGTACCGCTCACCTTATTGAGCTTCAGATTTCTCTGTGAGTACCCCTCACCTTATTGAGCTTCAGATTTCTCTGTGAGTACTGTTCACCTTATTGAGCTTCTCCTTTCTCTGTGAGTACCGCTCACCTATTTGAACTTCTCATTTCTCTGTGAGTACCCCTCAGCTTATTGAGCTTCTCATTTTTTTTTTCTGTGAGAACATCACTTTATTGAGTTTCCCATTTCTCTGTGAGTTCCCGTCACCTTATTGAGCTTCTCATTTCTCTGTGAGTTCACGTCACCTTATTGAGCTTCTCATTTCTCTGTGAGTACCCCTCACCTTATTGAACTTCTCATTTCTCTGTGAGTTCCCGTCACCTTATTGAGCTCATTTTTCTCTGTAAGTACCCCTCAACTTAATGAGCTTCTCATCAATTGAGTACCGCTCAACTTATTGAGCTGCTCATTTCTCAGTGAGTACTGTTCACCTTACTGAGTTTGTCATTTCTCTATGAGTATCGCTTGCCTTATTAACAACCCCAAACAGACACGTCCCAAGACAATTCTGAAAGCCATCTTCCCGTCTACCGCCTTCAGCAAGTTGCCAACATTTCGGTAGTTGTGTTTCTCTGAGGACTGATCTTTGAGTGGACGCTATTCTGGCCGATGCCTCTGAAGAGCACGTTAATGGTATAAGGAAATCATCTATCTGTTAAATATTTATCTTCGCTTATAAAACTTATCATAATGTACGTAGAATGTGTGTCATGTTTGTTGGAATAATTGTCTAAACTGGAACGGTCCTCCAATATCCTTTCTGATGGACTTATTTTTGTAGAGGAAGTTATGTCTCCAAGCAGTCGCTATCAACGCCATAGATCCTTCAGTGAATGGTTTGGTCGGACTTTCAGCGGTCTTACCATGGACGTCTTAGACCTTTAGCCTGTAGCAGTGTGCCTACATTTCCACTGTTGCCTCCTTTGAGGACTGACCCGGTTATCAACTTACCAAGTTCCCCGCTAAGGCCCTAAAGGACTACGTTCAATGCTGTGGTAAGATCGGCAGCAAATTGCCCGTGGGGTGCACAGAATCCAGTCCACCAGAGTGTACTCAGAGATGTATGCAGTCTGACTGGGTTCGTCGTTTTCCTTACTGGTATCCTTTCCTCTGGGACCGTTTTGGTAGAGCAAACATGACTCTGAGAGCAGAGGAGGACAATGCTGGAGACTGTTCAGGAATGGTTTCAGTCGCTCACACGCAGAACTGTATTTGACTCTGTCTTTATACGGATCCCCCTCCCCCCTCCCCCTGGCCCCCGAGTTACAGACACGTGCCCACAGTCCTCTCGGGGAGAAGCAAAGCTCGACAAAACCAAAGTCAGTTCTGAGACCACATTCTTTCCTGGACTTCTGATACAGGCCTCAGAGCTTCTTCTTTCAGAGCTTAATTGACCTTTCTTTTAGACTTTGAATCGAATACTTCTCCGTGTTTGGGCGCATGAGGCAGACAAAACGCTCCATAGTCCAGTGGTGTTGCCTGTTAGCGGGGAAATGTTTGTTTTTATTTATTTTTTGTTTGTTTGTTTGGGTTTTTTGTGTGTTTTTTTTACGTGGTCAATCACCTACTGAACTTATTCACTTTTCTTCAGCTTTTGGTTTCGTCACCCTGACCAGGTCTATTTCGTGATGCAGGCAATCATATTCCGTTGTCGGGGATGTGCATGCTGGTTATGCTGTTGTTTCCATAACCCACCCAACGCTGACATGGATTTCAGGATCTCAAACGTCTGTATTTGATCTTCTGTATGTGTATACACACTGAAGGGGGTTCAGGCACAAGTAGGTCTGCCATGATTCATGTTGACCTGGGAGAAGGGAAAAATCTCCACCCTTACCCCACCAGGTGTGCCGCCGAGACCAGGAATCGAACATGGGGAAACTCGGGCGAGAAATCAGCGCTCTAACTACTCGGCCATCTCACAAACCATATACACAGTCGCTGTGCGTGTACACTCACATGCATCGATGTCATTCGTGTTCTCTGCTTGTCGAGAAAAACTCGCGTCTCCTGCTGAAAACAACACAACCACGTCATAGCCACGTGTGTTCTGCACCCAGCACGCTGACGCTGCTGCGAAATAACCAGATGGCTCCACAGCAAACCCCTCCACCCGAACACGCACACACACACTTGTACGCACACACACACACACACACACACACACACACACAGAAACACGCGAGCACTTACACGTACACACATACCAACACCCGCACACGCACACATACACGCTTAAAGAAAGAGAGAGAGAGAGGGAGAGAGAGAGAAAGGGGTGGCGGGGGTTGGGGGTGGGGGTGGGGGGGGGGGGACACGGAAATTGGCAGAGAGCAAAGAAGCAGGATCTATAAAAGGATTTGGTTGATGGGCCGAGTCAGTGTCATTTCACGCCATTCTCTTATGTCTGCATGACACCTTTTCGAGTGAAAAGAATATATTCTCTTGTCTGTAAGATTTCTTAAAAAAAAGGAAGAAGAAGAAGAAGAAAACAATCACCTTTTCGCGTCGAGCTGTTATCACGGGCCGGTAATTGAAAACAAAACAACAACAACAACAACAAAACCAACAAAAAAACCCAAACCAACCGACTACAACAACAACATACAACAACAACACACCACTTAACCTTGCTTCGCGAACTCAATTCAGCTTCTATTCGATGCACCACCCCAACCCTTCACCTCCCCCCCCCCCCCCTACACACACACACACACGCCCCCTCCCTTCCCCCTCCTTTTTTTTTTTTTTTTTTTTTTTACCTCCCCAGCGTGGCCATGTTGATGAAGAGCAATGGATGGTCCTCTTCTGGCCAATCAGACCTCCTGTGGGTGGTGACGAGGAGGCGGTGGAAGGGGTGGGGGCGTGTGGGGTGGAGAGCCGCCACATAAATAGGCACCACCACACAGCACTGCCGAAGAGTGCCTGCCTGTCTGTCCGTTGCGTCTGTGTGTCTGTGTGTCGATACAGCTTGGCGAGTTAGCTGGCAAGCTGCAAGCCCGCCCTGCCTCTTTCTTCACACACGCACACAACCGGGTGAGAGAGAGAGAGGGAAAAAACAACAACAAGAAAACGACGAAAGCGTTCACTGGAGTTTTCACGTCTCTCATCTCTTCTTCTCCCAGTGTCCAGGATTCGACTTCTGAAAATCAGACAGTCAGTCAGTTAGTCTCGTGTAGGCGGGTTCTGGCGATTTAGCAATAGGCTGAGTGACTTCTAGGCTGTCTGTTGATTGTCGTTAAAGATTTCCCCCTAGCCCCTCACCCCCCCTAACTTCTACGTACCACTTTTTTTTTTTCTCTCACAGGACTGCTTTGGGGTCCTTGTTGGGTTGAATACGAACATTCGGGCCCCCGTGGTGTCGATCGTCTCTTTTCCCTTGGGATGTTGTCCTATCAGGTTCCATCGAAGAACTGAAGGAAGACTGTTGAGGTATCACGTGAATGATCTCCCATTCGTGTGTGAATGATCTACCGCTGATCTGTGAATGGTCTCCCTTCGCTGCATGAGTGTTATTTCCTTTCTTTTTGATTAATTTGCATTGTTTTTGATGACTCAAAAATCAAATGGTGCTTACAGGTCTGGTATGATTCGAAATCGCTTGTGACCGTTCTAGACGTGATATAAGACTCGACGCAAAAGTGCTTCGCAGTGAATGAATATAATTACGGCACACTGATTTGGAAAAAAAAAACAATATAAATAAATAAATGAATGAATAAACAGTGGGTACAGATGCATTTACAAACAGGCATTCTGTCTCCGACAACCGTCTCGTGATAAATCAAGTAAAATAATATGTGACCACAGTGATAAACGACAGTCCATCATGACTTTGATAATTATAGGAGAACACAGGATTCGGTAGTGGAAAACAACAACACGGTGATCAAGTTTTTGGCAAGTTTACATCAGTCTCTTTGGACAACTGTGCTCTCTCTTCACATACATTTTCACAAAAGAAGCAGAGTTCGCCTCTTTATCAACATGAATGACTTGCTTCTTCCCCCTTGTTTCTAGTTTCATTTCTTTTTTCTTCTGTTTTTCGTAGTCTGCGAGTATCTTGTCATATCTACTTACTACATTGTCTGGACCAGTTGTGTATGAGGGCGCATAATCAACGAACTCGAAACGATTATTTTTTTTCAAAAAATGAAGTCGAATTATGGACAACTCCCAGTGTACTGATCAATGCAGATATACCCGTGCACTTGTATGCCTGGAACTCGCAATTATACGACACTTTTTTCATTAGTAGAATTTAATTTTGTTTCAGACGCACCGACGAAACGTGACATGTATGGAGTTTCTTCAAACGATGCTTGCAACGACATTTAATTCTGCTTCAACGCTAAATCGTGAAAAAAATAACCAGAATTGCCAGCTTTGATTATAGTATGAGAGCTTAGAACCATAACAAGTAAAGAACCAAAAACAAAATTAAAAGGCAAGACAGTTTGTAGACCACTGATTACTAATCAACTCAAATCACCGAATGAGAAGCTGTTTGTGTTAGACGAGAAATTTTAGTAGGGGTATATGGCGTGGAAGATCGATCATATGGCAGAATTGTTTAGTTTCAATCTTTTTCGCAGAAAGCAACGTTTGGCGATTGTCGTCGTTACAAAAATATGACGTTAGATGACTAGTTCTCTTGCTGTTGCGGGAAGTGACGTTTGGTGAATGATTTCTTTACGTCACGGGAAGTGACGTTTGGAGACCAATTCTTTTCCGTGAAAAGAAGTGACGTTTGATGACTGACTATCTTGCGTCACGGAAAGTGACGTTTGATGACTAATTATTTTGCGTCACGTGAAGTGACGTTTGATGACTGATTCTCTTGCGTCACAGGAAGTGACGTGTAGTGAATAAATCTCTTGTGTCACGGGGAGAGACGTTTGATGACTAATTCTATTGCGTCACGGGAAGTGACGTGTGGTGTCGACATCACAAGATTTCGTGACGTTATTTTCCGACTACATCGAGCACATCCGGATCAGGGATCTGGCTGTACAGGGAGGTAAGTGGACTGGTTCATTGCTGTGAAGAGCGCAATGACTTGTGTGTCCATCGGTCTTTGTTTTGTTGTTGTTGTTGCTGCCGTGGTATTGTTGGTGTTGTTGTTGCTGTGGCATTTTTTGTTGTTGCTGCTGCTGCTGCTGCTTTTGCTTTTTTTTTTTTTTTTTTTTTTTTTAATGCTAGTTTGTCTCTGCCGGTCTGTCTATATCTGTCAGTCACCTCGTCCACCCCCCCTCCCTCCACCAACCCACCCCCAATGTCCCCCCTCTCCATCTTCGTCTCGCTGTGCGTCTCTGTGTGTCTGTCGTTGTGTGTCCACCTCCCCACCCCCTCTCTCTCTCTCTCTCTCTGTACCCATATCTGACTCTCCTTCTCTCTGTGTGTCTCTGTCTCAGTTTGCACTGCGTGTGTGTGTGTGTGTGTGTGTGTGTGTGTGTGTGTGTGTGTGTGTGTGTGTGTGTGTGTGTGTGTGTGTGTGTGTGTGTGTGCGTGTGTGTGTGTGTGTGTGTGTGTGTGTGTGTGTGTGTGTGTGTGTGTGTGTGCTGTAAGAACGGATGCGTACATTTTAGAAAGAGACGGAAAGGCAAAAAGATCAGACAGACAAACAGACAAATATAAAGGAGCAGGCTGTTATGAAGAATATTATAGTTCACAGGGAATTAAGATAGGTCTCTCTCTCTCACTCTCTCTCTCTCTCTCTCTCTCTCTCTCTCTCTCTCTCTCTCTCCCTTCCTCTCTCTCTGTATATATATATATATATATATATATATATATATATATATATATATGTATATAATTATGAATATGTATCTAAGACTGAATTCCTCTTCTCTCTTTCCGTCACTTTTCCCTCTCTCACTCCCCCCCCCCCCCACACACACACACGCACACGCACACACACGCGCACAGATAAACAGCTAAGGGAGCACGCAAGTTCATTCATTTCCCATTTTCTGCAGTTACGAAGCCTCATTAAAGCAAGATAAATGACATGTGGTTAATGAAGCACTAATAGTTATCTGTTATATCATCAGGATCAGAAAACGATTACAGGGTTTTTCGTTAATTTTTTTTTGGTCATATTTCAATCGAAATAAACGGCACACACCGGCTTAAAAAACGAGGGAATAGCTGATTAAAACTAATACAATGGTATGAAAAATGTGTATATTAAAATCATGTGTTTTCTTTTCAAAAAGATACACAAAAAAAGTAAAACAAACGAATGTTCCAATAATTAAAAAAATAACACTTAAATACATAAATAAATAAATAGATAAATAACTTTAATAAATAAATGGACAGATAAAAAAAACCCACCTACAAATAACTGAGTCAATTAATAAATGAATGCATAGATAAACAGATATATAAATAAGCAATTAAATGATTAGATAAGCCAACAAATAAGCAATCGAATGAATAAATTCATAAACAATGGTCGTACATAAAGCAAATAAATAGGTACATCAATAAATGAGTGATTGATCAATCAATCAATTAATGCATACATACATACACACATACATACATACATAAAAAGTAAACAATGAAGTGAATAACTCACTCACTCACTCACTCATTCCCTCGACCGCTAGGGTCGTTGGGGGGACATGAGGAAGATGTCATAGCTCGCCACGCCGTTCTGTTGGCAGCTGTCGTGAGGAGATCTGGCATCGTCATTTTGGCCCATTCCTTGACGTTGTCGGACCAGTTCTTTCTCTGCCTTCCCGTCTGCGCCCTTCCTCTACAGTCCCTTGCAGGATGGTTTTGGAGAGGGTGTTATGTCGTATGACGTGACCAAACCATGCCATCTTCCGTCGTTTGACAGTCGCCAGCAGTGGATCAACAAGGTTGCTGACCAGGTTCCGCACATAGTCATTGGTCTTGTGCTCCTTGTAGGAGATGTGTAGTAGTCTCCTCAAGCACTTGGTTTCGAATGCTTGGATTCTTCTTTCTGTTTCTGCCATCAGTGTCCATGTCTCACATCCATATAATAGGATGGAGACCACCAGTGACTTGCAGAGCAGGAATTTTGTGTGGAATCTGATGTTGCTCTTCCATACCCTGTTCAGTCTGGCCATCGCTGCCGTTGCAGAATTAATCCTATTTCAGATTTCTGCTGTGCAGGTGCCGTCTTTGGACAGGGTTGCTCCCAGGTACTTGAAGCTGGTCACTTCTTCCAAGGGCTCACCATTCATGGTTATGTTGGCACTGATGTTAGTTGTGCTGTTGACCATGACCTTTGACTTCTCTGTGCTGACCTCCATGCCGTAAGCACTTAATCTTGTAGTGAGTCTGTTTGTTAGATCCTGGAGCTCGGTGTTAGTGCCCCCCATGAGGTCGATGTCGTCTGCGAATCGAAGATTGCAGACTGGCCTGCCGCCAATGGTGATGGAGGTGTGGTGGTCTTCAAGGGCCTCTTGCATGATTCTCTCCAGAAAGATGTTGAAAAGTACTGGGGATAATAGGCATCCTTGCCTGACTCCGACTGTGGTCCGAAAGAACTGTCCTTGTTGATTGTTGAGGAGTACTGCGCTGCTGGAATGTTCGTAGGGGGCCTGGATGACTTGAATGAGCCCTTCATCAATGTTGAAGCCTCTCAGTTCTTGCCAGAGGCCGCTGTGCCACACCCGATCGAATGCCTTCTTGAAGTCGATGAAGTTGTGAAAGATGCCCTTTTGGTGTTGTAGATGTTTTTTCACTGAGGACTCGACAGTTGAATATTTGTTCGACAGTGCTCCGCCCTTTTCTAAAGCCCGCTTGTTCTTCTGATAGCAGCTCCTCAGCCTTGGATTTCAATCGGTTGAGGATGATGCGGAGCATGACTTTGCTTGGGTAGCTAATCAGACTTATAGTCCTGTAATTTTGACACTGCTTGAGGTTGCCCTTCTTGGGTAGAGGAATCACCAGCGATTGGGTCCATTCTGTTGGCCACTTCTTTTCTGTCCAGATCTTCTGACATAGCATTGTTAGTGCTTCTGTGGTCTCCTTCCCTCCGTATTTCAAAAGCTCAGATGGGATTTGTCCACTCCTGGGGATTTCTCTGGCTTCAGACTCTGTATTGCAGCCTCAACCTCCTCTTCAATACTTGGAGATTTTCCTCACTGTCTGTGGATCGTGGGTTGTCCTGTGAATAACTACTACTACTAAAGATAAAGATTGCATATCGCTCATCGTTTCACGATTCCATTTTACTTCCGACGCTTAGTTTCCATTTCGAAGGAGGAAACAATACCAGATATTTCAACAACAAAACAAGTTATCCCCATGGCAGACA
>NC_134886.1:20090754-20110754 GCF_041734735.1 Babylonia areolata | reverse complement strand
TTAAGAATGAGTAAATAAAACAAAAGCGTAAAAATCATTCAGTCTATCAATTAATCAATCGATCAATCAATCGAAATCAGTGCATGTTATTATGCATGCTACTTGAGTACATGTGCTATTAATTAATCAATAAATGACTATATATATATATATATATATATATATATATATATATATATATATATATATATATATATATATATATTCATTTATGCATTTATGTGGGGATTTTCATCTATTTATATCTATCTGTCTGCTCATTTATCATTGGTTTATTCTTTTTTTTTTTTTACTTGCTTGTTTTGTTTATTCATGTTTTTAATTATCTATCTCCTGTATCGATGTATTAAATCAATTTACGTATTTATCTATGTCCGTTAATTCGTTTATTATTCTACCATTGAAAACGAGCGAGGAGGGTTTTTTTTTTTTTTTTTTTTTTTTTTTTTTTTTAACATTTGGATTACAACTTTACTTCCCAGAAATGCTAACCAGAAGGCTGAATTTTCTTCCTCCCCACAGAAGTTCTGTCAAACTGAGGGAATCTCTAGAGATTCATGTTTTGCAGCATGTAGCTGGATGTCGTCATGGCAAAGGCTTGAACGCGTTCTGTCATGGTTTCAAGCTGTGCTCCTCTCTCAGTGCTGTCAAACCACGCACAGTCTTCTCTCTGTCACAACAGATTCTCTGTCACAATTGTTTATTGACGGATGCATTAGCCGAGTGGTTAAAGCGTTGGATTTTTTTTTTTTTTTTTTTTTTTTTTTTTTTTTAATCTAAGGGTCCATGGTTCGAATTTCGGTGACGGCGTCTGGTGCGTGAAGGGTGAAAATTTTTGTTTCTTCATATCTGCAGATCTGCTAGTGCCTGAACCCCCTTCGTTGTGTATATGAAACGCAGAAGATCAAATACGCGCGTTAAATATTCTCTAATCCATGTTTGCGTTCCATGGGTTATGAAATATCCAGCACGCACACCCCCGAAAACGGAGTATGGCTGCCTACAAGACAGAAATCACATCACCAATGACCAAATGAGGAACAGGGTCATGATCTAACTGCAGTGAAGAGACGCAAACTGAAGTAGCAGGGGCGTGTACTTTCCATCGGCAGGGCTTGCCAAGACAATCGTGAAAGGCACGGTGCAAGGAAGAAGGCAGACGGAAAGACGAGATGGGAGAACAATATCCCAGAATGGACAGACGTCAGAGTGAGAGATGCCCTGATAGAGACGAAGAAAATGAAGACATGAATAGCACTGGTTGCCGGGTCATCAGTGGTGCCCCAACGGTCGAAGAATATGGGATAACTGTAGCAGCAGCAGCAGCAGCAGCAGCAGCAGCAGCAGTAGTAGTAGTAGAACAAGAACAAGAAACAGGGGCGGGAATAAGAATGCAAGAATGCCTTCTGCAGATTTCTGTTGCATGATTAATTGTTGTAACGAATCAAAATCATGTTTGACACACCAGTCTTTTCTAGTGTCTTCTCTGGGTTGTTCAAAATTCGTTGTGAGTCTGTCGCTTCTTCCAGGAATTACAGAGCTCTCCAACCCCCCATTTGTCTGTCTGTCTGTCTGTCTGTCTGTCTGTGTGTCCTTTGTTCATATGCATTCCACTTTATCTTTTACAAGACCGAACTTTACCATTCATACACAAAGTGATTAATGGTTAATGATGATTAAATTACGAAACAAAAAGATGAAAGTGTGGACATTCAGCTTATAACCGATGTTTGTTAAAAGATCGTTACTGGCTCTCAACTCATCGGAACTGATGCAAAAATGAAAACCACAATGCAACGAGGAAGATGCATATTAGCGAACAGCATTAGGAGTCCATTGAATGCTGAGACTAATGGATCGCGTTCATTCGGACAAGCTCCCCACCCCCCACCTCCCACCATTTTTTGGGGGGTGGGGGGCGGGGTATCGTCATTGAAAAGTACTCGACCGTAACACCTTTTTTTTGCTTGAAATCATTTCCTATTTCACATTTATCATCCTTCCATACATTTCCCAACTCTTCAAAAAGTCATTTTGCACAGATGGAAGAAAGAGTTTCCTCTATATTACTTAAACTTTCTCTCATTTTTTTTTCATTGTTCTTATCCTCTTCGTCGTTTCCGCACCATTTAAAAATATATATATATATATATATTTTTTTTTTTTTTTTTAAATTCTCGATTTGTTCCCTACATCCCCGTGCATTATATTCTACTTCAGACACATGCATGAAGCCCATTTACAAACCAATCAGAATGGAAACATGTCGTCTTGGGCGAATTGATGTGAAAGTGATAACTCCCAGGAAGAACGCACGTTTCGTTTGACACCTCTAAACGTATTTTCTTTTGCAGCTTTTTATAGAAGGGAGCGACATTATCAGTTAACATTCTAGTAAGACAGTCATCACTTATCCCTGCTTTTAGCAATTTTCCCTTCTTCTTCTTCTTCTTCTTCTTCTTCTTCTTCCTCTTCCTCTCTCCTCCTCCTCCTCCTCCTTCATCTGTCTTCTCCTTTTGTTCGTTTCGTTCGTTGGCTACAACCTCTACATTTACTCGTGTATACGAGTGGCTGTTTACGTTTATGGCCGTTTTACACCGTTATTTGGGATGTCTCACAACTGATTCAGGGCTTTCACCACGCCCAATTTCGCTCACTCCCAGACTTGTCACAACCCTCACTCTTTAACACCGTCTTGAGTCTGATTAAATATAACGTGTGGCTCTTTTTTTTCTCTCCCATCGTCTGCTCCCTCTCAGTGGCATAACTCTCACGCTGCTCATTTCGAAACTCCCATACACGCCCAGACCCGGGTTTGTCTGTCGCAGTCCCAGCGCTGTCATCAAAAGGGAACCATCGATATTAGTTCACCAAGAGGCCACAATCCAAATGATACACTGCACTGCTGCTTAATCACTTCGGTGGTGTTCAGTGGTGCCTGTTCTGATTTAACGTACTTATGACACTACTAAGCCCCCTACTGACGGTGATAGTTTAGTCATGGAGCCAGAGTGAGCGAGCGTCTCCCCCAGAGAGGAGACCGCCACCACGTCCCTCCAACGACAGTTGCCATGATTCTGCCAACACCGGATACTTTGACAGGCATGTGGCTCTGTTTAATGCCCCCTCCCCTCCGCCTCCCACTATCCCCTCCCTGTCCCCACAGCGACGCTGCTTATATCAGTACTGTCGATAGGGACGTTTGGGTCTGTCTCTTTTACACCTAGGACCTCTCTCTTTTAAACCTTTCTGGATGAAACTTTGGGCAGTTTGATGCTGGACAGAAATCCAGCGCTTCTGGAAATGGGATGCAATAGGATTTCGTGGCTGTAGTTGTTGTCTCCGCTGCATCTTTTTTTCTGTCTGTTTTGACATAGCTTTCTTTCACACGAAACAGGCCACATGTGTGATACAGACAGAACGTCGTCTTCTCTTCTTCATCTTCTTTTTCTTTGTTCGTGGGCTGCAGCTCCCACTAAGTTCACTCGTATGTACACAGTTTGGGCTTTTACGTGTTTGGCTATATCTACCCCCCGCCATGTAGGCAGCCATAATCCGTTTCGAGGGTGCGCATGCTGAGTATGGTCTTGTTTCCTTAACCCACCGGACGCTGACATGGATTACAGGATCTCTAACGTGCGTATTTGATCTTCTGCTTGCGTATACACACGAAGGGGGTTCATGCACAAGCAGGACTGCACATTTGTTGACCTGGGGGATATGAAAAATCTCCATCCTTTACCCACCAGGCGCTGTTACCGAGACTGGAACCCGGGACCTTCAGATTGAAAGACCAACGCTTTAACCACTCGCCTATTGCGCCATTCGAACTTGGTCAGAAGCTCGGTGACCACAGAAAGAGAACATGAGTGGTAAATGAGAGACTTTCCTGCAAAGAATAGCAGCACTAAAACAAGTTTACTTTGTTGGGATCAAAGGCATTTATCAGAATTCAAATCACTTTTATGGTAATTATGTTGATGCTAAGAAGTGGGTCCGTTGATATGCAACGCGCGCGCGTGTGTGTGTATGTATGTGTGTGTGTGTGTGTGTGTGTGTGTGTGTGTGTGTGTGTGTGTGTGTGTGTGTGTGTGTGTGTGTGTGCGTGTGCGTGTGTGTGTGTGTGTGTGTGTGAGTGTGTGACCTTCAATATCACCCATAAAAAAAGTATGTCAGTTACCTAGTGGTAAACATCATGTCAATGCCCCCACGTCCACCACCCAAAGGAGCTACTATCAAACTGATAGAAGCCATAAGTGCTCTCCATACAAACCGGAGCAAGGTTTTAAAGCATGCAGACGTCAGGGGTAGCGCCGATACTGACAGCTCAGACAATCCTTTTAGAAGCCAGGACTGGAGCGCGGGAAAGCTCTCAGGGCAGATATCACTGTAACACCCTGTGGACGTACTTAAAGACGGGGAGCCCTGCCGTAGGGTAGTTAGTGCTTCCACACAGTTCACTTGTTCCAGACATATATTGGCCTCCAGTTATGTCCTCGAGTAATGGCAGAAGTATTAGCAACGGCAGCAGCATCAGCATTAGTTGAAGTAGCAGTATCAGTAGAATAGGTAGTGGTAGTCGTAGTAGTTGTAGTAGTAGTAGTAGTAGTATTGTATAAATTATTAGGAAATAGAGAAGGGCTAATTTTTTAAAGTAAAAGTTCCATCAGTCTCTCTCTCTCTCTCTCTCTCTCTCTCTCTCTCTCTCTCTCTCTCTCTCTCTCTCTCTCTCTCTGCCATTACTCGAGGACATATGTTCTCTTGATGAAGAATGGTTCTGTTTACAGTATTCGTAAACTATGCGTTTATATATTTAATGCCCGG
The DNA here is from genome assembly GCF_041734735.1 of Babylonia areolata. NCBI lineage: Eukaryota > Metazoa > Mollusca > Gastropoda > Neogastropoda > Buccinidae > Babylonia > Babylonia areolata. Next base: position 20,105,930 of record NC_134886.1, on the reverse strand, counting down.
AAGATACGACAGGAATTTTGTGACAACAATGATGAAAGTTAGAATTAATTTACTATGCATGAGAAGCACTTTTGTTCTACAGGTTAAGTTAGTACGTATTTTACATTTCGTTGTGGCTGGGTGATCACCATATTGTGTACTTTTGACCTCTTTCAAGGGGCCGGAGGCCTGGAGATTAAAGTTTTGTTCTTGTTCTTGTTCTCTCTCTCTCTCTCTCTCTCTCTCTCAATATATATATATATATATATATATATATATATTGGTGTGTGTGTGTGTGTGTGTGTGTGTGTGTGTGTGTGTGTGTGTGTGTGTGTGTGTGTGCGCACGCAAGTGAAGACAAATGACCCAGAAAATCACAATACTCGTAAACACTTTTTTGGCCTCATGTGGAATAGAAACGTTACCGTCGGAAGCAAATTTACTGTGACCACAAGTAGGCCGTAGATACACTCCACCCACACGCTGTGAGGCCTGCTCCAAACTGAATCTGATTCTGAAACACACAAGCAGACACACAGAGAATCAGAGAGTGAGAGAGAAGAAGAGAGAATTTGAAAGTCTGAGTGCGGCACTGTGACTGTCCATTTCTACCAGAAGGAAGTGAAACACGACAATCAGAAGCAAATTTATACACTCTGAACCAAGTCACCCTCATGTTCCACCCCTCTGACGGTGGCTGAAGTGTTGTCACACAACTCAGTACAGTGAAGTGGCGGGAGGTTTGGAGAGGGGGAAGGTGGGGATAGAGGTGAGGGGGGACGCTGTTGGCTTTGCGTGAACAGGATGGGACGTAAAGAGATAGAGCCCTGTCACAACTCTCTCATCTTGTTGACTGTACCATTTGGCTGGCCTTTGGAAAGAACCATTCCCTGACATTATCATGCAGCCAGAACTCTCTCCAGCGTCTTTTTATTGAAGTCCTCCTACATAGAGACATGTACACGATTCGCTTTGACTCTTTGTCTATTTCACGGCGACGTCTCTCAACTGCTCGTGCTCGTGCTCTCACAATTTGGTACACACCGTTTCTACAAGCGGAGTGGGTCTTTTCCTTGTCCAAGAAACTACACCTTGCTGGCATTCCGAGTGCTTTCAGCAGCTCTTAAGAAGTGACGAATGGTTTCATTGGCAATAAGGCATGTTCCTGGAGTCACAGCCATTGGGTAAAGGGATCTGCCGATAGCTGATATTAGGAAACTTTGCTTTTATTGGGTTGACAGTTTTTTACATCTGGTTTCCCCTCAGTATTTCATTGTTCGATCTGTATTATCCATAATGCTGTGCCCGTGTTGTCAGCTAGGAAATGGAACCAGTAGGGATGAGAGTTTCCTGTGTGCATTTAAAACTTTCCACTCCAAGGAAGCAAAGTACTAGAAACGTATATCAGCTAGGAGACTGCAGTTAAAAGTTGGTGCTTGGAATGATGTTTACACATGTACTGATACAGAGTGCTGAGGTTGTGTGTTTGTGGTGGCAAGCGAAAACAAGTGCGTGCGCACATGTGTTAGTGTTTGTATGCGTGTTTGTGTGTGAGTGTGCGCGTACGCACGCACGCGTGTACGTGTGTGTATGTGTGCGTACGTGCGTGTGTGAGTGTGTGTGGGTGTGTGTGCGTGCGTGCGTGACTGAGTGTGTTGTGCAGAAGCTCTAGTTGACGTGAGTCTATTTTTGACATCCAAAAATACTGAAAGAACGTGATTTGGGTGTGTTTAAAACATGTATTTTTTACTAGATAGGCAGCTTTTTATTTTTGTCAGCATGAAAGAAAGACGTTCAAAGTTACATTTCACTTCGCTTTCAAATGGTACAGTATATTCAGTCATTGAATAAAGAAACAGGGAAGAGCAGACAGTGTAACAGATTCAGGAAACCCGTTCTCGTCTCTTCCGTCTCCAGGATAAATGGCACACTTTCCACAGACATGGAAATCAAATCGCATTGAAAACATGCAAATCAATGATCATCTTTCAGAGCCTCATGAATATTGAACCAAACAGATCACATCAGACCAGGGGGGAGGGGGGGGGATGAGGGGGGTGGCGGAATCTTGCCTCTCCTCCTTGTTTTCATTATCAGTAACTGTTCGACCAGAAGAGCTCAGTGGATTTGCTTGAAATCAATCTGCATTTCCTCGTACGACATCCGTTCATATATTTCCCACAGACGAAAAAACTGCACCCATTTCAGAAGGTCGATGGAGAGCTAGATCTCATTCACACGCCTGCATTCCTTTTCACACCTCGAATTGTTCCTGGTCTTAAAGAGTCGTATAAAGGAGACGTTCCGAGCGGGCATTTAGGACACGCCGTGCATTTGCAACCCGCTTCCTTCTAATAACGCTGGTTTTCAAGACAGATTGCTATCTGATTAAACCCATCCTGTGCCCCTGGTGTCGTTCATCTCCTATAAAGACAGCATTCCAGAGAACGTGGATGGCAGTCGTTGGACCCGTGTCTCTCCCAAGTTGTAGAATGAAGCCACTTACACTGCTGTACAGGGCAGGACTGTAGCACTGGCTGACAAGGACCTCAGTGGATATCAGGGTTGTCTGCTGCTGTTCCTTCTGCTGCTTTTCTCCTGCAGCTAAGAGGGGAATATGCATGCTTGTGAATGGCTGTTCTGTCCTACGATTGCATCACGTCTAACTGGGGTTTTAGATGTGATTGTGCATGCAATGCTCCTGGACTTTAAGCTAGTCAGTGCACATTTGCAGTGCCATGCCCTTCATACGGAAAAAAAGCGGTTTGAGAGAACGTCTGGTTATCTAGTGAATTATTGATTCATTTACCTATTATTTATGACTTTTTTCTTTACTCGCTCATGATTATATATATATATATATATATATATATATATATATATATATATATATATATATATTCATCTTTACGGTTATCATACAATTGCTAACCACGTTTACGTATCACTGAAGCAGCAATGACCTGATTGTTACTAGACACGACAGGGTAGTGGTGATTTTAATGTGGGTGTGTGGAGTAGGTTTTAGAAGTGTACACATGAATAGTTGCACTCATATTTACTTATCAGTCATGCTGCACACACACGAACGGTGTAGGAGGAATACCTACACGTCTAAAACATCTGGGGCACAAATTGATGCGTCCGTTGTTGTTGTTTTTTTTGTGTTTTTTTCTGCACTAACATAACGATGTTGTCACACCCCGTGCCTGATTCTTGATTGATCAGCCATCTCCTAACACTTTGCGTCCTGTCAACCAGCTGGTTAGGATGATTTGGTCCGCATCGTCTACGATGGGGGGAAAAAAACAACAAACAAACAAAGCAAAACAAAAAACAACAAAAAACAAAAAAACCGTGTGGTATTCATTTAACAGGGATTCTTGTGTTTTTTTGTGTGTGTTTTGTTTGTTTGTTTTTGTTTTGTGTTCTTGAAGCTGCGTTATCCGTTCCTTTTAGGGATGGGTGTTTGTGGTGAGAAGGAGTGGGAGGTTTCGAGTGGGTCAAGGGGGTGGAGACAGAGGGGAGGAGGGGGTACGGTGCAGTGAAAGACATAATGTGATAGAGTTGTGGGTCATAGGTGAGAGAGAGAGAGAGAGAGAGAGAGAGAGAGAGAGTGTGTGTGTGTGTGTGTGTGTGTGTTAGAGAGAGAGAGACAGACAGACAAAGAGAGAGTGAGTGTGTGTGGGGGGGGGGGGGGGAGGGGGGCGTGGGTCTTTTCACTGTAAGTGGTATTAGACGAGGGTAGGGGGAAAATAAGGAAGGGAAGAGAGAGAGAGAGAGAGAGAGAGAGAGAGAGAGAGAGTGTGTGTGTGTGTGTGTGTGTGTGTGTTTGAACATATCGTACAATGAATTATTTATTTTTCGTACGATTCCTAGACGGAAAACCAGATTTCAGACTTCCGTCAAACTGGATTCAGTTTCTGTCTGATTGTATCGGTTCTACAGCTTTGTACTGCAGCTTTGGGGGAAGTGGCAGTGGTGGTGGTGGTGGTGGCCTTAATGGTGTTGCGTCCAACTAGAGAGTGATTGTCCACAGGTTGAGTTCGCTATTTCGCGTGCGCTAAGTGCATGCTGCATGCGGCTCCTTTTGGGGAATCTGTTGCTCTGGACATCACTTACTCCCCTCTCTGTCTGTATAGCGATGTGTATTCTGTTCTGGTAGGCGCCCCTTTCCTTTTCGCTCAAGATTTTTTTTTTTTTTTTTTTTTTTTTTTTTTTCAAATGGCGAAAGAGCAAAACTGCAATGTTGTTTCTTTTTCTCCTTTCTCTCATCAATTGTTTTGTTTCCTCTCAACAGCTTTTCTTTCTTTCCATTTCTACTTTTTCCTGTTTTGCATTTTGTTCCATCTTTCACTTTTATTTTCATACTGTTGATTTTGTCCTTGCTTTTTTTTCGTTTATTTTATTTTATTTATTTATTTTTTGTCGTGGGTTTTGTTTTAATTACATCATATTCACTGTATCTTTCATGTTTCTTATGTTGTTTAATGATTTGAAAGAATGTGTTTTTATTTCATATACGAATGCTTGTGTGCAGACATAACGAATCGTTGGAGTGTCGTCATGAACATCATTTCATCAAAGCTGTACATTTTAACAGACAGCACGCTTCATTTCACGACATTTGCAAATATTCAAACCATTGCTCCACGCTCACCCCCCACCCCTCTCTCCCCCTCTCCCTCTTTCTCTCTCTTTGTCTCCCTCTCCCTCCCTCTATCTCTCTCTCCCTCTCTCTCTCTCCTTTTCTCCCTCTCTCTCTCCCCCCTCTTACCCCACCTCTCTCCCCCCCTTTCTCCCTATCTTTCTCCCTCTCCCCCCTCTCTCTCTCTCCCGCTCTCTCTCTCTCTCCCTCTCTCTCTCTCCCTGTCTCCTTCGCTCTCTCTCCCTTTCATCCTCTCTCTCTCTCCCCTCTCTCTATTCTCTCTCTCTCCATGTCTCTCCTTCTCTCTCTCTGTCTCCCTCTTCCCCCCTCTCCCCCCCCCCCCCTCTCTCTCTCTCTCTTGCTGTGTTCACCCTCCTCTTTTTCTCTATAATCAATTTCCATCGTTTTCTTCTTAGTTCAAATCTGTCTTTTTTTTTTTCGTTGCTCATCTTTTTGTTCTTCTTTTTTCTTTCGTCCTGGCTTTCGTGTTTTTTGCTTTGTTTTGTTTTGTTTTTGTGGCAACATTGTTTCATTCTTTCAGCTTGCTTGTGCTTCGTTCCGTAAAGAACAAAACCACGATTAAAGCAAGAAGAAAAAAAAAAAGAAAAGAAAAGAAAGAAAAGAAACATACAAGTGTTTCGTTCAGAACCCCAAAATCCACGCGCAATATAGAGCTACGATCCCCTGCCTGGAAAATGGAACATTTGGGGGAGTTCGAAGAGATAGGATTTTTTTTTCTTGCTCCTGTGCCGGGCAAGTGATTGCTGCTTGAAGGCGGTAAACTGGAATTGATCAATGGGGGGAGGGGGTGGGGTGGGGGGTTGGTTTTATTTTCATTTTATTCTTTGTTCTTTGTTTTTGTGTTCTCTCCGTGTGTTAAAAGGCGCGCGCATTACAAAAACATGAGAAAGAGAAGGGGAGAGAAGAAGAAAGGAAAGAGAATCAGAGGTGGACACTGGGGAGGGAGGGTGGAGAAGGGCCGGGGGAATGGAGGAGGGGGGGGAATGGAGGAGGATGGAGTCTGACACTGGTCGAAGCCTATTGTCGTTGGCAAGGGGTGTTATTTATTTATTTTTTTTTAGTTTTATTTTATTCCATTTTGTTTTGTATTGCTTTGCTTTGTTTTATATTATTTTATTTTGCTTTGCTGGATATTATTTTATTTTGGTTTATTGTAGTCTATTCCGTGTTATTCTATTCTGTTCTGTATTATTTTGTTTTATCTCATATCATATCATTTTTTTTTACTTTACTTGCTTTTATTGTGTCTTCAACAAACAGGCTCCGGTTTAAAACAGCGCAGCGTGATCTAGTGGGATTGGAGTGTGTGTAGGGGAACAGGACAAGGTAAACGTATATGATATAGCAACGATAAAACATATCTTTCAACTAAGTATATGATATAGCAACGATAAACCATATCTTTCAACTAAGTATGCTCGCAAAATCTTCTCCTTGCGTGTGGTACTAGTGCTTAAATTCCCAAACGCTTAACACTTGTTTCCACACAAAGTTAACTCTCTCCATACGAACGGCGAAAGAGACGACGTTAACAGCGTTTCACCCCAGTTACCATCATCAAAATATTGCAAGCGGAAAGCTCTTATACTGAAAAGGTGAACGTTGACAAAGAATACCACAATTCTGACGACGGAAGCTAAAGGTTGGGTCATTCAGACACCCACTGGACACCCGAGGGGTCTGTGTAGAGGAGAAGAGAGGACTGGCCGTACTGAGTGAGTTAATAGATGTCTTTCAGCGACATACGGAGCCCGGGCAGTACAAGTTCATCATTATCTCTTGACGACAGACGTGTGTGGCCGATTCAGTGAACATGGCATACCCCATGTTCAACAATGCTGGGCAAGTAAAGAAATGAAGGATCGTGGTGTTACAAAAAAATATCGCGTTGGTAACATTTTTTAGCTTAATTTTTTTGTAAAGACTGATAAAAGAAGAATGTTTGTGAATGTTGCCAAACGCTAAACAAACCATTAAACAAGCATACACATAAATGGACACATGGACAACAATGGAAGCTCAAAAGACATACAGTGATAGGAAGAAGACGCATGGAGGGGAGGGGGTGTGTGTGATAAAATTAAGATTTTCACCTTTTTCTTTAAAGGAACAGTGAGTGAGTGGAGAAAGGAACAGGGAAGACTCGTTTCAAACAATCGTCCTCCTTTGTCAATGAATTTGTAAAAAAATAGCTTGTTCGAATGATCCCCGGATGCATACAGAGGCATACTGAGGGACCACATCCCATGAATACATAGTTGTTGTTTTTTTTTTTATTCCTTACCTACCTCTGCCAACACTGGTCAAATTCCTTCTTTCAGACTTTCTCCTCAACTATACATTTCTCTGCTCAAGTTTGTACTTACATGCATGTATTATTTCCCGAAAACCTTCGTGCTCTGCCCCTGTATCTCGCCGTAACTTTTCACCCTCCCTTGAACTGGGACTTGGTGCAAGATCAGGACAGAAGTGGCATTTACGAGCCACGCAATCGCTTCCAAGCTACAGAATCAAATCAGCACTGGGAACGGCAGCAGACAGCCCAGATATTCAGTCAAGTGCCTTGTTAGCCAGTACCCAGCTCCTGTGCAGCATTGTAAACAGCTCCGTTCTGCAGCTACGAAAAGAGGCAGGTCCAAAAAGGACGATCATGAAATATGCAGTCTGAAGGACCCGAAAAAAAAAAGAAAAAAAGTGGAGACATTCCTTGATTTTTATCAGATGCCAGAGTGTCTTGAAAACTAGGATCAACGATGAGGGACAATGTACTTCTAAACTGTACGTTTGGGACGTTTATCGAGACAGATAAAACAACTTGGGTTGTTAAAAAAATGAACACACACACACACACACACACACACACACACACACACACACACGCACGCACACACACGCACATGCACACACACACACAAATAGAGGAAAGATTAAACAGACACCTTCTTATTCTTCTTCGTTCGTGGGCTCGTTCACTCTCTCTCTCTCTCTCTCTCTCTCTCTCTCTCTCTCTCTCTCTCTCTCTCTCTCTCTCTCTCTCTCTCTCTCTCTCTCTCTATATATATATATATATATATATATATATGCTTCCTTGAGCTAGAAAGTTTTAAAGTTTAAAACATACTTTGGAAAACCTCTTCCCTATTTGTGGCATTTCCGAACTATCAACATGGATACAGCATAATGGTTATTTTTAACAGCAATGAACGACGGAGAACAAAACAGAAGAAAAAAACATAAAAAAGACATGTAAAACACAGTAAAAGCACAGTTTGCTGATCTTAACTGAAGGAAGATCACTTCGCCCATTGGCTGTAACTCCGAGACCTCACCGTATTGCCAAAGAAGTTAGTGCTCACTTCTAAAGAGCTGCTGACAGCTCTCCAAATGTCGGTACTCTGTACGTTTTTAGACAAGGAAGAAAGAGACCCACTCTAAATTTGAAAAGAAGCTGTAAGGTGTGCAAAAAAAAAAAAAAAGTGAAAGCACTGGAAGTTAAGAGATGTCATCTGGTAAAACAGACAGTCAAAGTGAATTTTATTCTTGTCCCCATGTGGATGGGGGTGGGGTTGGGTGTGTGTGTGTGTGTGTGTGGGGGGGGGGGGGGGGGGGGGGGGCAGGGGGTCCATAAAGAAACGAATGACACTGAAGAGTTCTGGCTGCATGATAGTGTCATGGAATGGTTCTCTTTCCAAAGGCCAGCCAAATGGTACAGTCAACAAGATGAGACAGTTGTGACAGGGCTCTATCTCTTTACGTCCCATCCTGTTCACGCAAAGCCAGCAGCGTCCCCCCTCACCTCTATCCCCACCTCCCCCCTCTCCAAACCTCCCGCCACTTCACTGTACTGAGTTGTGTGACAACACTTCAGCCACCGTCAGAGGGGTGGAACATGAGGGTGACTTGGTTCAGAGTGTATCCACGGCCTGACTTGTGGTCACAGTAAATTTGTTTCTGATTGTCGTGTTTCTCTTCCTTCTGGTAGAAATGGACATTCCCAGTGTCACACTCAGACTTTCAAATTATCCCCCTTTCTCTGTCACTCTCTGATTCTCTGCGTGTCTGCCTGTGTGTTTCAGAAACAGAATCAGTTTTTTTAAAAAAGGCATTAGAGCGCGCGGACAGATCCATATTCGCGAGATGCGTTACACTGAATTAGCTTTCTTCATTGTCTATGTTGAGTCACCCAGGTGTTCCCCCCACCCCACACCCTCCCAATACCACAAAGAGCTTCCTGCACTTCTTCTTCTTCTTCTGTTGTGGAAGAAAGCAGCTCTTGTTATGAATGTTGATCATCACAGATGCTACATTTATCAGTTCATCAAAACCCAGAAGAAAAACTGTGGAAGTTCTCATGTGGTCTTTAACGTTTTTTGTCTTAGCCGTGATACAAGCCAGTGCTAAAGTCCTGCCCTGTGCAGCACTGTAAGTGGTTTCAGTGTACAACTTGGGAAAAACACGGGTCCTCGCCGACGCTCTTTGAAATGAACTGTTTACAGGAGATGAGCAACACTAGAGGCACAAGATGGGTTCAGTCATATGGCAACCTGTCTTGAAGTCCAGCAGTACAAGCACAAGATGGATTCAGTCATATGGCAACCCGTCTTGAAGTCCATCAGTACAAGCACAAGATGGATCCAGTCATATGGCAACCTGTCTTGAAGTCCAGCAGTACAAGCACAAGATGGATTCAGTCATATGGCAACCCGTCTTGAAGTCCAGCAGTATAAGCACAAGATGGATTCAGTCATATGGCAACCCGTCTTGTAGTCCAGCAGTACAAGCACAAGATGGATTCAGTCATATGGCAACCTGTCTTGAAGTCCAGCAGTACAAGCACAAGATGGGTTCAGTCATATGGCAACCCGTCTTCAAGTCCAGCAGTACAAGCACAAGATGGGTTCAGTCATATGACAACCCGTCTTGAAGTCCAGCAGTACAAGCACACGATGGGTTCAGTCATATGGCAACCTGTCTTGAAGTCCAGCAGTACAAGCACAAGATGGATTCACTCATATGGCAACCTGTCTTGAGGTCCAGCAGTACAAGCACAAGATGGGTTCAGTCATATGGCAACCTGTCTTGAAGTCCAGCAGTACAAGCACACGATGGGTTCAGTCATATGGCAACCAGTCTTGAAGTCCAGCAGTACAAGCACAAGATGGATTCAGTCATATGGCAACCTGTCTTGAAGTCCAGCAGTACAAGCACAAGACGGATTCAGTCATATGGCAACCCGTCTTGAAGTCCAGCAGTACAAGCACAAGATGGATTCAGTCATACTGCAACCTGCCTTGAAGACCAGCAATACAAGGAAGCAGTGTGGAGCCGTGACATTTTCTTTCTGCCTGTTCGGAACGTCCCCGTGTAGTTCCACGGCTCTTCAGGACCAGGGATGATGCGAGAGGCGAAATCAAATGCAGGCGAGCGAATGGAAACTAGTAGTCAGGTGGGTGGAGAAAGTGTGGTTGTGGAGAGAACATGTGTAAGGGGTGGAGAGAGGGTGGAGGAAGTGGGGGTGGGGGATGGGAGGTTGGCTGTGGATAGGACATGTGGAAGGATGCTGGGCGAAGAAGTAGAAGTTGATTCCTTGTTGGCGCGCATTCACTATGACGGTATATCCAGATAATTATATATTGTGAAATGTTCGCCTACATTGTGATTGCTGTACATTGCTGGCAACTGCGTCTTTGAGATTCACCAGGTTGTCGTGGGACCTCTAAAACATTGTGAACGTTTGCATACCAACTAAACTGTTCCAGTCGAGTGATCATGTATGGTAAGAAGAACAAGACCAGTTTGCAAAACAATATATTCCGTTTGGTTCAATATTCAGGCCGTATTTCTAGGTGTTGATTACCGCTTGACCTGAGATTTATAGGAATGAGGTCAGTGAGGCATTGATTTGAAGTGAATTAGTAATTCCTGTGCATTTGTGATTAATATTGTTGAACAAAGTGTGATGCAAGAGCAAGAAAGTATCGGAAGAGCAAGAAATCAAAACAGAGATTAGATGTTGACACCACGATCTCCAGTGAAATGACAGCTCTTCACTAATGAACACACCTGTCAGCAGCAATCAAGTTGTCAGTTTGTATGGCTCTTGGTGCGATCCAGTCTCTACATACATGACATAAAGAGACGGAAATTACTTTCCTGACTCCATGACATACCAGACGCTTGCTATTTATCATGCTTATTTTAGAGTGAACAAAGCACAAGCTTGGATATAACTTCATTATTCTTTATTAAAACAAGAACAACCTTTAACTTCTGAAACTGAAATACGATACTTAAAAATAAGTGTGTAAAGAACGAAAGAGAAAAGTAATGCATTACCATCAAGCCAGCATTCAAACGTATACAAATGGCCCTGGCAAAAAGACAGCCCAAATGAATCCCGATCCCCCCCACCCCACCTCACCCCACTCCTCCCTCTCACAGAGGGGGCACAAATAAAGAAACAACACTGGACTAGAACCCACGCAAACTTGCTTTCTGGACGGACACATTACTACAAGACCACCACTCCAACATACATGACGGGCCTGGCCAGACAGACCGTACAAACACATCCAGAACACACCCTAATGAAGGAGATAAATGGATAACTAAGGGCGCTGGTGTATCTCATCTTCATGGCGATGTCATGGTCAGTGGTTCAGTCAAGACGTCAGCCAAACGTAGCGCCAATAAAATGAAAGTAATGTGACAGGAAGCACTGTTCTTTCAACGTTCATTCCTGTCCACGCAAAGCTAACGGCGCCCCTTTCACTGTCCTGAGATGGGGCAGCTCTACAGCCATTGGGGAGCAGACGAAGTAACATGGTTCTGTCCATGATTTGCTTGTCGTCGCAGCAAATTTGCCTCTGGGCGTGGCTTCTGTCACTCGCTTGGCTGGGGAGAAAACAGACTGACGCAGTATTTCAGTCACATTCTGTTTCTGTTTCTCCAACCGTCTGTGTCTTGTCTTCCTTTTTATCGAGCTCGGTGTGTGTGTGTGTGTGTGTGTGTGTGTGTGTGTGTGTGTGTGTGTGTCCATATATCTATGTTTGAGTGGGGGAGGTGAGGGGGGGAGCGTAGGGGTGGTGGCGTGAATGGGGTCTGCACACAGAAGCAGACAGAGGCGTTGAAGCAAAACCACTGGCTTTTTTCAGCAATACTGCCACTACTTTCATCACCATATTTGTTACAAGTCCATCATCGCATCTGGCAGACTAGCACTCGGACCACCGTTCAAGATCTTGTGTTAATGGGAAGGAATATCGAACGCATGGACAATTGCTTCCTGGTCGGACACATTAACACTAGATCATCATTCCAACATATTCAATTGTCCAAGCAGACAGACAGTTCAAACAAATGTTGTACACGCCCTCACGTAGGGGACGAAATGCAAATACTGAACGGGCACTGGTGTATCTCATCTTCATGGCGATGTCATGGTCAGTGGTTCAGTCAAGACGTCAGCCAAACGTAGCGCCAATACAACGAAAGTAATGTGACAGGAAGCACTGTTCTTTCCACGTTCATTCCTATCCACGCAAAGCTAACGGCGCCCCTTTCACTGTCCTGAGATGGGGCAACTCTTCAGTCATCAGAGTGCGGACGAAATAACATGGTTTCTACGGATGTGCTTGTCGTCACAGCAAATTTGCCTCTGGACGGCTGATTGGGTTAACTGTCCCTTATTAGGGGAGGTGGGGGGGACAGGAGGGGTGGGTGGGTGATGGACTGTCGACAATATTTCAGTGACATTGCTTGTCGCCATGGCAAATTAGCCTCTGGTTTTACTGTTTATTTGTATTTGTATTTGTATTTCTTTTTATCACAACAGATTTCTCTGTGTGAAATTCGGGCTGCTTTCCCAAGGGAGAGTGCGTCGCTGTACTACATTGCCACACTTTTTTTTCTCCTGCGTGCAGTTTTATTTGTTTTTCCTATCAAAGTGGATTTTTCTACAGAATTTTGCTAGGAACAACCCTTTTGTTGCCATGGGTTCTTTTTACGTGCGCTAAGTGCATGCTGCAAACGGGACCTCAGTTTATCGTCTCATCCGAATGACTAGCGTCCAGACCCTCACTCAAGGTCTAGTGGAGGGGAAGAAAATATCGGCGGCTGAGCCGTGATCCGAACCAGCGCGCTCAGATTCTCTCGCTTCTTAGGCGGACGCGTTACCTCTAGGCCATCACTCCACTATACTTGGGTGGGGAACGGTGGACTGTCAACAGTTTTTCAGTCGCATTCTGTCTCTGTCTCTCAAACTGAGTCTTGTCTCTGTGTGTCTGCCAGATTCCATGTTTGTTCATATTTTCATGACTGTGTGGATTGAGGTCTGGTGAGGGGGTGATGGCTTACAGATGGGGAGAAACACTTTCAAACAAACCATCTAGCTTGTTTCGGGAATGTAATCATCCATTACTTTTGTTGCCAGTTGATTGTTCCATTCAAAATACAAGCATCCATTCCACCACTCAAGATCTTGTGAAGAAGAAGGTGGGGGGAGGGGGGGGGGGCAGTAAAACCCCAAGCACAGTACAAATATTGAACCTATGGACACTCATTTCTTAGTCAGATACATTAACACGGGGTCACCATTCCATCATATCCAATGGTCCAGGCAGAGGCAGACAGACAGTCCAAACGAATTCAGAACACGTCATCACGTATGGGGAACGCGGATAAAGAAAGAGCCCTGGTGTATCTTTATCTCATTGCTGGAGGGCAATGCTTCATTCCGGGCGTCAGCCAAACGTAGCGCCAATAAAATGAAAGTAATGTGACAGGAAGCACTGTTCTTTCCTGTCCACGCAAAGCTAACGGCGCCCCTTTCACTGTCCTGAGATGGGGGGAAGCTCTGAAAGCAATCACCACACAGAGTGCAGACGTAGTAACATGGTTTCTGTGGATTTGCTTGTCGTCACAGCAAATTTGCGTCTGGGCGGTCAGGTTTACAGAGAGAGAGAGAGAGAGAGAGAGAGAGAGGTAGACTGTGGTATTTCAGTCACATTCTGTTTCTGTCTCTCCATCTGTATGTGTCTTGTCTTTCTTTGAAGCTGTGTGTGTGTGTGTGTGTGTGTGTGTGTGTGTGTGTGTGTGTGTGTTTCTTTTTCCTTATGTGTGTGTGTGTCCATGTATGCATGAGTCGGACAACAGGTGAACAGTGGCAGGACAATTGAACTGAGCCGAGGGGGTGTGCGTGGCAGTGTAAGGGCGGTGGGGAGCAGTGAGATATGACCCAGATGAGCTTTAGAAAAGGGTTCATGGAATCCTGTCTCTGACTGCCTCTCTCTCTCTCTCTCTCTCTGCCTCTGTCTCCTCTGTCCATCCGTCTCTGTCTCTGTTCCTCTATCTCGCTCTCTTCCTCTCTCTCTCTCTCTCTCTCTCTCTCTCCGTGTCTCTGTCTCCTCTGTCCATCCGTCTCTGTCTCTGTTCCTGCCCCCCCCACCCCACCCCCCGTCTCTCCATGTTTCTATCTTTCTTTATTTTTCACTGTCTTTGTCACTGTCTCTCTGTTTCTCCAATTCCCTGGGTCTCTCTCTCTCTGTCTTTATGTCTGTGTCTGTCTGTCTGTCTGTCTGTCTGTCTGTCTGTCTCTCTCTCTCCTAATCACGGTCCTTGTCACCCCGAACGGACAAAAGCATCGTGAACATGGTCATTAGCACCAAAACACACAGGCATCAATCACTGAACAATTTTGCATTGTCACGATTCCAAGGACACAAATCGTGTTACCCAGCATCAGTGACAAGAAGACAGGTGTGAAGGTTTGCAGGAGTTGTAATTAGACATGAAAAATGCCAGATGAAGAAACCGGAAAAATATAATTGACAGCAAGAACGAGTGTGTGAGTGAGCGAGAGAGAGAGAGAGAGAGAGAGAGAGAGAGAGAGAGAGAGAGAGAGAGAGACAGACAGACAGACAGACAGACAGACAGACAGACAGACAGACAGACAGACAGACACAGACACAGAGAGACAGAGACAGAGACACACAGAGAGAGACAGACAGAGACAAAGACAGACACACACACACACAGACACACACACACACACACACACACACACACACACACACACACACACACACACACACACACAGAGAGAGAGAGAGAGAGAGAGAGAGAGAGAGAGAGAGAGAGAGAGAGAGAGAGAGAGAGAGATGCTATTTTCTTCCAGTCATGTTGCATTGATATCTCTGCTGCTGGTATTCCTGTTGGTGCTGTTCTCGCCTCTATTGCAGCAAGCATCAATGAGAGGAGTGCCCCTTTACAACACAAGATAACTCTCCAAGACCGTCAGATCCTTTTTACAGCATCCCATATGTCTGAATCAAATCCTTTGTATGTCACCTTCCCTGATTTCTAGGCATTGGACTCAGGCGGTAAGCCTGCTCAGACATGCAGAACTCTTCAGGGCTTAGGAGGTGTCTCTTTGGAAACTTTCAGTGTGAAACTTTTGTCTTGTAATCGGGTACAATGAAGGTCATTCCAACAGGTATAGACATGGCAACATTTTCTGGCCGTCGCTGTT
>NC_134886.1:20063254-20075754 GCF_041734735.1 Babylonia areolata | reverse complement strand
TTCCAAAGACACCCAGTGGTGTTGATAGTTTTAAAATCAAAGACACGCAGTGGTGTTGATAGTTTTAAAATCAAAGACACTCAGTGGTGTTGATAGTTTTAAAATCAAAGACACCCAGTGGTGTTGATAGTTTTAAAATCAAAGACACTCAGTCTGGTGTTGATAGTTTTAAAATCAAAGACACTCAGTGGTGTTGACAGTTTTAAAATCAAACACGCAGTGGTGTTGATAGTTTTAAAATCAAACACGCAGTGGTGTTGATAGTTTTAAAATCAAACACGCAGTGGTGTTGATAGTTTTAAAATCAAAGACACTCAGTATGTGTTGATAGTTTTAAAATCAAACACGCAGTGGTGTTGATAGTTTTAAAATCAAACACGCAGTGGTGTTGATAGTTTTAAAATCAAAGACACTCAGTGGTGTTGATAGTTTTAAAATCAAACACGCAGTGGTGTTGATAGTTTTAAAATCAAACACGCAGTGGTGTTGATAGTTTTAAAATCAAACACGCAGTGGTGTTGATAGTTTTAAAATCAAAGACACCCAGTGGTGTTGATAGTTTTAAAATCAAAGACACTCAGTATGTGTTGATAATTTTAAAATCAAAGACACCCAGTGGTGTTGATAGTTTTAAAATCAAAGACACCCAGTGGTGTTGATAGTTTTAAAATCAAAGACACTCAGTGGTGTTGATAGTTTTAAAATCAAAGACACTCAGTGGTGTTGATAGTTTTAAAATCAAAGACACGTAGTGGTGTTGATAGTTTTAAAATCAAAGACACCCAGTGGTGTTGATAGTTTTAAAATCAAAGACACCCAGTGGTGTTGATAGTTTTAAAATCAAAGACACTCAGTATGTGTTGATAATTTTAAAATCAAAGACACCCAGTGGTGTTGATAGTTTTAAAATCAAAGACACCCAGTGGTGTTGAAGGTATTAAAATCAAAGACACTCAGTGTGGTGTTGAAGGTATTAAAATCAAAGACACTCAGTGTGTGTTGATAATTTTAAAATCAAAGACACGTAGTGGTGTTGATAGTTTTAAAATCAAAGACACGTAGTGGTGTTGATAGTTTTAAAATCAAAGACACCCAGTGGTGTTTTATAGTTTTAAAATCAAAGACACGTAGTGGTGTTGATAGTTTTAAAATCAAAGACACCCAGTGGTGTTGATAGTTTTAAAATCAAAGACACCCAGTGGTGTTGATAGTTTTAAAATCAAAGACACCCAGTGGTGTTGATAGTTTTAAAATCAAAGACACTCAGTGTGGTATTGATAGTTCTAAAATCAAAGACAACCAACAAACACAACATCAAAACAAAGAAACGTAGAAACAAACGACGACGACGACGACGAAGACGAAGAAGAAGAAGAAGAAGAAGAAGAAGAAGAAGAAGAAGAAGAAGAAGAAGAAGAAGCAGAAGAAGAAGAAGAAGAAGAAGGAGGAGGAGGAGGAGAAGAAGAAGAAGAAGAAGAAGAAGGAGTAGGAAGAAGAAGAAGGAGGAGGAGAAAGAGGAGGAGAGGAGGAAGAGGATGAGAGGAGGAAGAGGAGGAGGAGGAGGAGGAGGAAAAAAACTAAGCACACACAGGTCTCTGGTCCCCAAAACCTGGTTTGGTCGTGGGGAGGCTGCACTGGTGAACGCACACCACCACCATTTTCCAATTTCTGCCGGTCAGTGGGGCAGGGTCTGAGTTTTAGGCACAGCTCCTCTCTGTCCACTCAGTGATGTTGTCTGCCCATTTCTTTCGCTGTCTGCTTCCTTACCTCCCCCCCCCCCCCATCCCCACCCCCTACACTGTTCCCCGAAGGGTGATCAAGCAGACAAACAGCCAAAAAGCCTCTCCATTTCTTTAATCTTCCATCACACTAACGTCTCTCTCTTTTATTTCTATGATTTTGTGTCTTCGTGCATTAGTTCAGTTTCATTGGAATCCAATATATTTTGTGAACTATTTCGAACAACATGATAATAAAAGAAATTAATGATATTCAATTCAAGAGAGAGTTTTGTCTGCATTTCCATTTCTGTTTCCTGAATTTGTGTTTCCATGCGTGTTTCGTTTGCTGAGTTTCATTCCTTTGATATTCGATTCTTTGAAAAAAACACACCATTATTCCAATTCCGACATTTCTCATCAGTGACGTCAGTTATCGATTGTTATCTGGTCGTGTGTGTGTGTGTGTGTGTGTGTGTGTGTGTGTGTGTGTGTGTGTGTGTGTGTGTGTGTGCGTGAGTGCGTGCGTGCGTGCGTGCGTGTGTGTGTGTGTGTGTGTGTGTGTGTGTGTGTGTGTGTGTGTGTGTGTGTGATCGCGTGGACAGGACGTGGTGGCGTCAGGGTGGTGTGGACAGGACGTGGTGGCGTCAGTGGGGTGTGGACAGGACGTGGTGGTGTCAATCTGGTGTGGACAGGGCGTGGTGGTGTCAGTGTGGTGTGGACAGGACGTGGTGGTGTCAGTGGGGTGTGGATAGGACGTGGTGGTGTCAGTGGGGTGTGGATAGGACGTGGTGGTGTCAGTGGGGTGTGGATAGGACGTGGTGGTGTCAGTGTGGTGTGGACAGGACGTGGTGGTGTCAGTGTGGTGTGGACAGGACGTGGTGGTGTCAGTGGGGTGTGGACAGGACGTGGTGGTGTCAGTGTGGTGTGGACAGGACGTGGTGGTGTCAGTGGGGTGTGGACAGGACGTGGTGGTGTCAGTGGGGTGTGTACATGACGTGGTGGTGTCAGTGTGGTGTGGACAGGACGTGGTGGTGTGGATAGGACGTGGTGGTGTCAGTGTGGTGTGGACAGGACGTGGTGGTGTCAGGGTGGTGTGGACAGGACGTGGTGGTGTCAGTGTGGTGTGGACAGGACGTGGTGGTGTCAGTGTGGTGTGGACAGGACGTGGTGGTGTCATGGTGGTGTGAGCAGGACGTGGTGGTGTCAGTGTCTTTCCTCACTTCTTTCTTTCTTTCTTCCCCAATACAGAGTTCCACCAGTTCCGTGGCCTGGCAGCTGAGATTCTGATATATGTCTCGGGACCATTTTTCTTATTTCTTTTTTCCCCTTTCTACTCCCCCCCCCCCCCCCCCCCCCCCCACACACACACACACCCGCCTTCTTTTTTTTTCTTTTTTTTTAAATGCCAGCTTGACTCACAACTCTTCTGCTTGGGGAACATCACGGGATGCATTTGGCTGGGATGTCTGTGCATTGTTCAATCATTTTGCCTTTTATACATGCTTGATATTTTGATGAATGTCTACGCATCATCCGCACCTATGCCTCGGCATTAGAAAACGGGGCCCAGTCCTTTCGTTTCGTTTGTTTCACTCCAGCTCCCACCCCCCCCCCCCCCCACTCCCACACACACACCCCACCCCCAGCACCCCCCCACACCTCCCCCCCCCCCCTCAGCCCCCCACTCCCCTCCCAACCGAAATTAGGTACCCATTTACAACTTTCTCTTTGTGGCCTTACAATCGGTAGCTTCTGAAATCATAGGAGAGTATCAGTATCAGTATCAGTATCAGTAGCTCAAGGAGGCGTCACTGCGTTCGGACAAATCCATATACGCTACACCACATCTGCCAAGCAGATGCCTGACCAGCAGCGTAACCCAACGCGCTTAGTCAGGCCTTGAGAAAAAAAAAAAAAAAAAAAAAAAAAAAAAAAAAAAAAAATATATATATATATATATATATATATATATATATATATATATAGAGAGAGAGAGAGAGAGAGAGAGAGAGAGAGAGAGAGAGAGAGAGAGAGAGAGAGAGAGAGAAGCGTACATACATAAATAAATAAATAATAAAATAATCATAGGAGAACAATCATAAGAAAAAAAAAAAAGAAATACATTACATCGTTATCACCCAATGCAGAAACGAAAATCCATGGCTGTGGTTATGGCACAGACGTGTCCATACCCCAACGTGATCTGTTGGTCCTTGGCCAAAGATCTGTCCAAAGCTGTTTGTGTTTGTGTGATCCTGCAGACAGAGACACAAAACCGCGCCGAGAGAGTAGAAATATAACCTCCCATTCCTCTGTCTGTCTGTCTGTCTGTCTGTCTCTCTGTCTGTCTCTCTGTCTGTCTGTCTGTCTGTCTCTCTCTCTCTCTCTCTCTCTCTCTCTCTCTCTCTCTAGCGGGGATTATGATTCTTGTAAAACCTTGTTTGTCCTCAAGTCAATCATCATTATCTTCTGAGAGAGAGAGAGAGAGAGGGAGACAGACAGTCAGTCACTCAGACAGACAGACAGATAGACAATTCAGTCTAATATCATCATCTTAGATGAACAGACTATAGATAAATAAACGAACAGACAGACAGACATAAAAAATAAGTGAGAGAGAGAGAGAGAGAGAGAGAGAGAGAGAGAGAGAGAGAGAGAGGAGTTAACAATATGTCAATACTGGTCGTGGATAACAACATACTTCAATCAAAGCAGAATGTGAAAGTACGCGCGCGCGCACGCACGCACACACACACACACACACACACACACACACACACACACACACACACACACACACACACACACACACACACACACACACACACACACACACACACGCGCGCAATGTAGGCCTACATCCACAGGGAGAGAGAGAGGCAGGAATATAAAAGAGACGTAGAATTAGAATTAGAAACAAACAGAAGACTGATAGCGAAAGTCTAGCAATTCCATTCGTCTTGACACTTCTTAGATCACTCACCTTTGGGATTTTTTTTTTTTTTTCTTAATTGGGGCTGGGTGGTGCGTGGAGGTGGGGGTGGAAGTGGAGGTTCCACTGCCTTAAATCTAGCCATGTAGTAATGAGTCCAGGGATTTTTGTGCGTGTCTCTCTCTCTCTCTCTCTCTCTCTCTCTCTCTCTCTCTCTGTAAAATGGAGGGATTTTCTCCGCTCTTTCTATCTTGTTCCATTTCTAATTCCTTCTGTGCTTCTGTGACCCTATTTGTTTCAGGCGGAATAATCCCCCCCCCCCCCAAAAAAAAAAAAGAAAAAAGAAAAAAAAGAAAAAAAAAAAAAAAAGGACATCATTGATCAGAACATTTGAACCAGTTCCATTGACAGCACGAATCTTTTCACACCCCGGAGACAGTGTAAAACAAAAATGCACGCTGTTGCGTGTGTGTGTTTTGTGTGTGTGCGTGTGTGTGTGTGTGTGTGTGTGTGTGTGTGTGTGTGTGTGTGTGTGTGTGTGTGTGTGTTTGAGTGTGTGTATGCATGCATGTGTGTGTTTGTGTGCGTGCGTGCGTGCTTGCGTACGTGTACGTGTGTGTGTGTGTGTGTGTGTGTGTGTGTGTGTGTGTTCGTGCGTGCGTGCGTGCGTGCGTGTGTGTGTGTGTGTGTGTGTGTGTGTGTGTGTGTGTGTGTGTGTGTGTGTCTGTGTCTGTGTGTTTGTGTAACCAAGGTTGAAACAAAACAAAAAAACAAGCAGACAAACATATTTCAAAGATTTCAATCGATTAAGACATCTTTAAGGTTTATTTTATATCCGAGATAAAACGTTGAACGAATTTTTTTTTTAGTGTGTGTGTGTGTGTGTGTGTGTGTGTGTGTGTGTGTGTGTGTGTGTGTGTGTGTGTGTGCCTTTGCTCCACGTTTCTAACTGGAAGAAAAGAGGGGACAATGACCAAGGAACAAACAAACACACAAAAAAAACCCTTGCAGACTTAAATGAAGTCCTTTCACGTGCCCTCTCCACCACCACCCTCTCTCCTACCCCTGCCCCCCCACCCCACCCCCCACTGCCCCCTGACCCCCTTAACCCTATTTCTACAACGACCTTCTTTTCTTTCTTTTTTTTTCTTTTTTTTAAACGAACCATTTCATGATATAAAGCTTTTAGTGCCTGGCACACTATGAGACGACATCAGCCATTCCGCACAGCACTGAAAACATTCCAGCTTGCATTTTAACTGTGTTTTTTTGTTGTTGCTGTTGTTGTTGTTGTTGTTTGTATCTTAACTGTGGTTTTTCACATTTGTGGTGTTGTTCTGGGACTGGAGGTTTCAATAGAAGCTTTGACTGATCTTACTTCAATTCCCCTGACCCAGACTGTCATTCTCTGTCTTTCTGTCTCTCTAACTCTGTATCTGTCCATGTCTGTCTGTTTCTCTCTCTCTGAGTTCTTAGTTTCTGAGCTCTCTCTTTGTCTCTCTCTGTCTCTCTCTGTCTCTCTGTCTCTGTCTCTGTCTCTGTCTCTGTCTCTGTCTCTCTCTCTCTCTCTCTCTCTCTCTCTCTCTCTCTCTCTCTCTCTCTCTGTTAGTCTCTGCGTGGATCTGTATCTCTCTATCTCTTTCCTCCCTGTTTGCCTCTCTCAATAAACAAAAATAAAGTTGAATTTAAAAGTGTCCCCTCTCTCTCTTTCTCTCTTTATCTTCCTCTGGGTCTCTCTCTCTGTCTCTGTTTGTCTGTCTGTGTCTGCCTCTCTGTCTCTATCTGCCTATCTGTCTGTCTGTCTGTCTGTCTGTCAATGTCTGTGTGTGTGTGTGTGTGTGTGTGTGTGTGTGTGTGTGTGTGTGTGTGTGTGTGTGTGTGTGAGAGAGTCCTCCCTCAGTAAACGGTCTGAGCTATTCTGTTGACCTTAAATAAAAGCAAAACCAAATGTACACTGGGGCAGAGGTATGGATGCGTGTGTGAGGCAGAAATATGCGCATGTCATCCACTTTTGTTGCTCCAGACGGTAGGTTAGGTTGCACAGCATGCAAGCGACATTTTGTTTGACATCGTGGTTGCTTGTAACGCGGCGTCCAGGTTTTTGTTTGTTTGTTTGTTTGTTTGTTTTAAACCTCGCGTTTTTTGGTGATGATATTAAAAGTATATCAGGTAGTCAGCGCTACGCATCACACACACACACACACACACACACACACACACACACACACACACACACACACACACACACACACACACACACACACAACACACACCACACACACACACACACACACACACACACACACACACACACACACACACACCACCACCACCACCACCACCTCCACCACCACAACACACCACAACACACTTCATATAGCCTTATAACAGGGTAAAAAAAAAAAAAAGGTAGAGAAAGGCAATGATCGGTTCAGAGATTACTTCATTAAGGAAAAAAAGAGATCATTATCATGATAGCAGCAAAAAGTCGAATGAAAAAAAACAACAACGAAATGTTATTCAATAAATAACACCCTTCGCCTCAACTCACAAAAGCCGAAGAAAACGCACAGAGGAAATCACAAGACAGAATTTCAGATTAATGGGAAAGTTTTTCATTCTGTAAACAAAGGTGAAAATTCGATTGGAACCCCAACGAATAAAACTAAGACGTGAACACGCACACAAGCAGATGAAAGCGAATTAAGGAATGTCTTTAATATAGCTTGAAATGAGTCTGGGAATCCATCTTGTTTTTCCTTGAACACAATTTCAGTTTCAGGATGTCAAAGCACGCAGGCTGATCAATTTCCGCCACATCACATATGTAAATGTAGAGTATTGGCCCAGTGATAACGTGTCCGACTAGAAAGCGACAGATTCTTAGCGCACTGGTTCGAATCCCACAGACGCTAGTATTTTCTACCACTCCACGAAAGCTTAAATGGTGGTTTGGATGCTAGCCATTCGGATGGGACGATAAACTGAGGTCCCGTGTGCAGTATGTACTTAGCGCAAGTAAAAGAACCCACGGCAACAAAATGGCTGTCCCTGGCAATATTATGTAGACAAACACAGAGGGGAGAGGGGGGGTGGGGGTTCCCGTTGAGATTTAGAGTGTTTCTTTTTTTTCTGAAATCGTGTTTCTAATAATACTTGTCATTCTCTCTCTGTCTCTGTCTGTCTATCTGTCTGTCTGTCTGTCTCTCTCTCTGTCATACAGAGGCACACACACACACACACACACACACACACACACACACACACACACACACACACACACACACACACACACACACACACACACTCACACACATACGCACGCACACACACGCACTCACACACATACGCACGCACACACACACACACACGCACACACACACACACACACACACACACACACACACACACACACACACACACACACACACACACACACACACACAACCGAACACCGGGTTATTACATAGACACACATTGTTTACACAAGTGAGTAAAAAAATGGGCCTTGTTCAGCGAATAAACACACACACACACACACACACACACACACACACACACACACACACACACACACGCACGCACGCACGCACGCACGCGTGCATATATACATTAAATAATAGCAAGTCGTTTCCGACCATGAACATCAGAATTGCTGTCTGGACTATCTGGGCTAGAATTTGATAATAGTGGCAAGAGTGTCTTGTGAGTGTGCGTGCGTTCGTGTGTGCGTTACTTGTTTGAGAGTGATCGCGCGCGCGCGCGCGCGCGTGTGTGTGTGTGTGTGTGTGTGTGTGTGTGTGTGTGTGTGTGTGTGTGTGTGTGTGTGTGTGTGTTTAGGATACAACTTACTTACTCATGGTGGAACTGTGTGTGTCTTTGGTACAGTTTATCCAGTGCTATACTAACAAATAGCATTGTTACGCAATATATCAGCACCTCTTGTCGACTGTCTTAGAAGCAAAGGCAACGAAATGTTTTTTTGAAAGCGAAGTTAAAGCAGTAGCATGGTCTTGCATGCACACGTCGTATTAGCTGGCGTGACAGTATCTTATACGTGGAAATAAGACCCCATCTTCTTTACAGCCACTGTACGGAGTTGCTTATCACGATTCGTAAGAAGTAGAACCATCATGTTATATATACTAAACTCGTATTTTTCGCTGGCATACCAAGATCTATCGCCCCCCCCCCCCCCACCCCCCCCCCCACCCCCCCCCACCCACACACACCAATCGTTCACCAGACTCCCCCGCAACTGATCCTGAACTGACGATGAGTCATTTCGCTGGCATTCAGTGGTGCTTGTCATAATTGCACATCCACTTGACGCCACTTCAAAGCCCCTGCTTCTGACAACAACAATAATTGCTTCAGTCGCGGAAACCAGACTGAGCGAGTGTCTACCCCGGACTGGAGACCGCTGGCCAGGTTCCTCTCTCTCCAAGGGAAGTCCTGATTAAGTTGGCGACATGGGAGACTGGGACAGACACTAACCGTGGGAATGGGAGGGAAGGGAGGGAAATCGAAACTGATATCGTTACGTCCTCAAGGCATCAAAGAAAGGGCGTAGATTCGGTGGTAAGTGTACTGTATCTTGTTAACATGACTATGGAGATCGGTTTTAGGTTTAAGATTGCGTGGCAGGCTGACACACATAGCATTTATTCTCCAGGATCAACCAGGCCCGGGAGACACATGTACATGCGGGGTTGGTGACGAATAAACACTCAAAAAACGTATTGATCAAATAGACCACAAATGATTGTATCGCATGAATTTATACGAATGTATAATAACAACAAAGGTAGAAAAGTTCGCTATAACAAATCTTATCATCTTTATTAACAGCACAGAAGACACAAAGATGATTAACAATGAAATAAACTTCTTCGACCGAAAACTTGTGTGGCTGCGCAAACGTGGAGGCGAAATTGCCGCTGGTGGATACCTGTTACCGCCGGAGTTACAGCCCACGAACAGAAAACGAGGAAGCCTTTCCGAAGAGCTGAACTAGTACATAGTGTGTCGATAGCATCTATCACTCTGTTCGATCGTAGCAGACTATGTATGTCTACAGACTATGTAGGTATACTGCTCACAGTGTCAGTATCGGTCCCAAGAAGAAGGCGGCAAGCCGCGCCGACCGACCGATCCATATCACACACACACACACACACACACACACACACACACACACACACACACACACACACACACACACACACACACACACACACACACACACACACACACACATCCATCTTTCGCGCGCACGCACACACAGATATAGAGAACACACACACACACACACACACACACACACACACACACACACACACACACACACACACACACACACACACACACACAGAGGCTAAATAAAACACAAACACATACACAGAGACATAGAGGGACAAACAGGCACACACACACACACACACACACACACACACACACACACACACACACACACACACACACACACACACACACACACACACACTTCCATCTTTCGCGCGCACGCACACACAGAGATAGAGAAAACACACACACACACACACACACACACACACACACACACACACACACACACACACACACACACACACACACACACACACACACACACACACACACACACACACACACACTTGCACAGACGTCAAAATGAATTCAAAAACCCGAAGAAAGTGAAGTGGAAGTATGAGTGTCTGGGAAAATTAACACACTGTGGGACCTGTCTAGAGACCAGACATCTAATGACCAGTTCTGGTCACAATTAGACCACTCTGCTATCAGATCAAAGGCCTCTCTCTGTCTCTGTCTCTCTCTATGTCTCTCTGTGTCTCTGTTTCTATCTCTGTCTCTTTGTTTCTGTTTCTCTGTCTCTCTTTCGTTATCCATCTCTCCCTCCCTCCCTCTCTCTCTTCTCTCTCTCTCTCTCTCTCTCTCTCTCTCTCTCTCTATCTGTATCTCACTCTCGCTCTGTCTCACTTCCTCTCTTTCTCACTTTATGTCTCTGTCTGTCTCTCTCTTTCTCTTTTTCTCTATCTCTCTGTCTTTCTCCCTGTGTGTCTCTCTGTATCTCTCTTTCTGTCTGTCTTTCTTTTTCTCTCTCTCTGAATCCGTTTCTCTCTTCCTCTCTCTGTCTCTTTCTCTATATTTCTCTTTATGTCTCTCTGAATCAGTTTATCTCTCTGTCTCTCTCTCTGTCTTTCTCTCTGTG
This sequence comes from Babylonia areolata, assembly GCF_041734735.1. NCBI lineage: Eukaryota > Metazoa > Mollusca > Gastropoda > Neogastropoda > Buccinidae > Babylonia > Babylonia areolata. The sequence continues at coordinate 20,064,872 of NC_134886.1, read as the reverse complement.
TGTCTCTTTCTCTCTCTGTCTCTGTCTCTTTCTCTCTGTCTCTCTGTGTGCCTCCTTCTCCCTCTGTCTCTTTCTCTCTCTGTCTCTTTCTCTCTGTCTTTTTATCTCTCTCTCTCTCTGTCTCTTTCTCTCTCCGTGTCTCTTTCTCTCTCTGTCTGTTCCTTTCTCTCACTCTGTCTCTCTCTGTCTCTCTGTCTCTCTCTCTCTCTCTCTCGCTCTCTATGTCTGTCTTTCTCTCTATGTCTGTCTCTCTCTTTCTCTATCTCAATCTGTCTCTTTTATCTCTCTCTCTCTCTCTCTCTCTCTCTCTCTCTCTCTCTCTCTCTCTGTCTGTCCCTTTGTGTACCCTGCCCTCTTTCTCTGTATCACACATTGGAGGGAACGTGGTTCACTGAAATGACTTGTCCATCCCGAGACCTTCCTAGATGACACTTGCTGATGAAGGTGGTGAGAGATCACCTGACTATACGAATGGTTTAGGTTTTGGAAACTTTTCATTCTGAATATATTTTTTTTAAAAACTGTCCACACTCTACATACAGAACAAGAGAATTTTCACCAACGGTTATTACACTTCCTGACACACAGAGAGAAGTGGAGAGAGGGAGAGAAAGAGAGGGAGAGAGAGAGAGAGAGGGAGAGGGAGAGATGGAGAGAGAGAGAGAAGAGGGAAGAAAGGGAGAGAGAGAAAGAGGGAGAGAGAGAGGGGTGGGTGGGAGAGAGAGAGATAGAAAGAGAGAGAGAGCAAGAGGGAGAGAGACATTGCATGCAGGCAAGTGGCAGGATGTAAATGCGTCTACCATGACCCCACCTGTATTCCAAACTGCAGTTGCTTCGTCCCTTTAGGTCATTAAGGGGATGTCTTCTTCAAAGCCTTCTTTCTCTTTCTCTCGCTCTCTATATAAATAAAACGAGCCGACCTCAACTGTGCTGGATTTATCTTAGTCAGGTGGGCCTCACCCTGCAAGACGCACTACCTGAGGTGTGCAGGTTTCGTGGGTAGTTTATGGCTCGCTTGATTAGACGTCTCTTTGAAGATTTGATCACTACTATTATTATATGACTCACTGGCTGTGGCCGAAAGGTGAACGAGGTATACTGCACAGTTGGTCACAGGTGGCTGGATCTGTACTCTCTCCATGACCAGACCCGAAGTATACAGTTGAGCGAACAGCAAAGTGAGAGCTATATGATTAGCTATGGTTTCTCTATTGCAATGGGAACTCATTTACAACTTAGTCTTTGTGAAGGAGTATGACTCTCAAACAATGAGGCAAAATTGTACTGGCTCTTTGTGCTGCAGCCGTGGGGGGGCTGTTTGGCCTTTGGGAACTGTCCCAACGCCGACTGTCCTAACACCCTCTTGGATGAGATAGTGGGGATGTAACTTGGGCAGGACACGCTCCACTATAATCAAATTCTAGACCAGATAGTCGGGACAGCAGTTACCTCCTCTGCTATTCTGATGGTCACAGTAGAACACATATGACTATAATAAATATATGTTACTAAGTGGGTGAGGAGACAGACAAGATAAGGGAAGAAATGCTTAGCGAGTTCAGTCTTCAGTCTCTCACTCTCTCAGTAAACAAACAGAAACAGACACAAGGAATTCCCC
>NC_134886.1:20055754-20058254 GCF_041734735.1 Babylonia areolata | reverse complement strand
CTATAAGCGTACCCCCCCCCCCACCACCACCACCCCCACCCCCCAAAAAACACACACAAAAACTGTGTAGCCTTTCACGCCACTGTGTTTTCACAGTGACCTCGTCCTGGCTCCTCACCCCATGCCGGCCTTCACCCACACCCCGCTCCCTCCCCATTCCACCTCCTGGCAATCCCCATGGTTAGTTCTCCTCGGGATCACCATCATCTGCAAATGAGATCGTGTGGTGGCTTTTCACGCATTGCTTTCACATAGCGATCTCACTTCCGTCTCTCCCTCCCCCCCCTCCCCCCACGCCCCAGCCCCCCCCCCCCCTCCCCCCGTCTTCCATTCCCCTCTCCCTTCCACTTCCTGTCAATGTCTTGGATGCCAGCAAATTAATTAGATCGTCAGCAGTATCAGCAAATGAAATTGTATTTGATCCTTTCACGCGGTGCTTTCACAGCGACCTCGCTTGCGAACCTCACCTCTCTCCCACCCCGACTTCCCCCCTCCACTGCCACCTCCCGGCAGTCCATACGGTCAGCTCCTCTCGGGCTCTCTGATGTCAACAGATTAAGTAGATTATCACCAGTATTTACAGATGAGGCGGTGCGTCTTTTCACCTCTTGCCTTCATAGCGACCTCACTTCCGTCTCCCCCTCCACCCCACCCCCCACCACCCCCCACTCACCGCCCTCCACGCCCCTCTCCCTCCCACTTCCTGTCCATGTCGGTGCTTAGGTGGTCCTGTCAATGTCCTGGATGCCAGTAAATTAATCAGATTGAAAACACCATCTACAAATGAGACTGTGTGGCTTTACACGCATTGCTTTCATAGCGACCTCACTTTCGCTCCTTACCTGAGTCCCAAACCTACCCCATACTCACTTTGTCTTCATGCCCATGCCTGGTCTTAGTGCCTGTCAACCTCTTGGATGTCAACGACTTAGTTTGATCTTCACCATCATCAGTAAATAAAAGTATGTGGTATTTCATGCTGATCTTTCATACTGATGTCACTTCCGGCCCTGTCCCCCTACCCCCTACCCACACCCACCTGCATGGCTATGTTTAGTTCCTGTCATCGTCTGGGGTGTCAGCAAAATCAGTTAGATTGTCATCATTATAAGTAAACGACTTAATATGACCTTTCGCGCAGTACTTTCAGACTGACCCCACTGTCGCCCCTCACCTCATACCCCTACATGCTTACCCACAACCTACGTCCATGTTTGTGCTTCGTTCCTGTCAATGTGCTGGGTGTCAACAAATCAATGCAGATAATCATCGTCAGTACTGAGTTCCTGTGACCTTCCACGCGGTGCTTTCACACTGACTACTTCTCTCCCCACCCACACTTCCACTTCCACTTCCACGTGCGTGGTTAGTTCCTGTCAGGGTGTCGGCGAATGAATTTGGACTGTCACTGGAGGGACGTGGCGGCGGTCTCCATTCCAGGGAAAGACAACTCGCTGTCTGGCGCTCCGTGACTGAAGTCATTACTGTTGTTGTCAGTGACGGGGTCTTGGAAGTGGTGTCCTGTGTGGCTTGAGTCAGAACGGGTAGCACTGAACGGCACCGAAATGATTCACCAGCAGTGCAGTGTCCGTCCGTGTGGACACTGAAAAAGTACCAATGATTGTTCTCTTTTTGTCTCTGTCTCTCCTTCTCTCTGTCTCTCTCTCTCTCTCTCTCTCTCTCTCACTCTCTGTGATTATCTGTCTGTCTGTCTGTCTGCCTTGCCTTGTGCATATACACGTGTACTGAACATAGCTACATTTATATGTTTATTTGTTTGTGTGTCCCTTAGAATAACGGCAGATATGTAAGTCGTACAATGTGCAAATCTACCGCAAAAAAAAAAAAAAAGAATTCGCTCATTCATTCATTCATTCATTCATTATCCCTGTCTCTGCCTGTGTCTGTCTGACTGTCTGTCTCTCTTTGTGGCCGCCAGATGAACGATTAGAGGAAGGGACAAGTTATTCCCCTTTGTCAGATTTTGGCAAGGCAGCAAAAAAAATATCATTTTAGACCCTGCTGCAACACCTTTAGCTTTCGGTATAAAGCGAGGAGAGGCAAATATTTCAACTTTGCTGCATTATTGGCTTTCCATTTTCTCTGTAACATGTCTTGTAATTTCTTTCTTTCTTTCTTTCTTCCTTCCTTTCTTTATCTACATATCTATCTCTCTATTTATATATATTTTTTTCATTCATTCATCTATTTGTTCTTGGTTGTTGTTTTTTTCTATTCATTCCTTCATTCATTCATTCATTCATTCATTCATTCATTCATTCATGTATTTGTTTGGTTAGTTAGTTAGGAAGGTATCGGCCCAACTCTCAACTTATATAACAGATTGACATATTGTTACACGTTGGACCAACAGCAAAGTGTGAGCTGTATTATCAATGGTTTCTCCATTGCAATGGGAAGTCATTTACAGCTTAGTCTTTTGTGAGGGACTATGACTCTGAAACTAGGAGTCAAGACTGCACTGGCTCTTAGTGCTGCA
>NC_134886.1:20038254-20048254 GCF_041734735.1 Babylonia areolata | reverse complement strand
ACAAAACATCAACTGAAATTTTGTTTATACCCATCGCACACCGTTGAATTTGTTCACTGCTATCAAGTGCGTTGCAGAAAAAAAGAAACAAAAGACACACACACACACACACACACACACACACACACACACAGTAACTGTTAGGACTACAAGTAGAAACAGGGAGCTATACATGTATTGGCGTTGCGAAAAATTCCTCCTGCTTTCAGTTCCGATGGTCTGCTCTCTTCAGTCCCTAATCAGGAATAGCTGGCACCTGCAGAGAGAGAGAGAGAGAGAGAGAGAGAGAGAGAGAGAGAGAGAGAGAGAGAGAGAGAGAGAGAGAGAGAACACTGAACACTGAACACTGAATGGTTTAATGAATAGGCCACTGGCCCATGCCACACACACACACAAACACACACACACACACACACACACACACACACACACACACACACACACACACACACACACACACACACACACACACACACAGAGAGAGTCTTGAGTCTTGAGTCTTGACATATTTATTGATTAGGCCTATGACCCATATCAACAGAGGTTAACACATCTAGATGTTAGTATGAAAATAGCACAAACATATAATTGATAATTCACATATTTCTGATTTGAAAGGCTTTGTAAATGTAAGTGGCAAGACGTGTTTGAACGTTTTTGTTTTTGTTAGCGAATAACGACAGTTTGAAGTTGGAAGGACGATCGAAATACTTCTTTGCAATATATAACTCCCTAAGTTCATAGTATTTTGGACAGCACAAAATGAAGTGAACTTCTGTTTCTCTGTGATATCTGCAAAATGGACAATCAAATTTTCTTTCACTGGCATTGTCTGTGAAATGTACTTTGTGTATTTTTAATGATGATACTCCTAATCTCAAACGAGTTAAAAATATCCGAATTCTAATGTGTTTTAACATGTTTAAATACGGTGCTAAAACTAAAGATGAGCTGAATGAGCAATAGAATGAAAATCTGTCATTTGAATTTATACTGTTTACCCATTCTTTTTTTTTTTTTCTTTTTTTTTTTATAGGACCTTACTAAACGTTCCTTAAATTCAGCCCAAAACGCCTTTTCATCACCCACTCCCTGATTCCTCCAAACTTCTTCAAAACCGTAATAATACAATGTATAACAAATGGAAGAGGCCCACGTTTTCTTATTTTGTTCATTTAGGTATAAAAGCATTTTATATGCTTTAAATGGCAAATGATGAGTAGGCATCATGACGATACGTAACCAGTATTTCAACCACTTAGTGTACATATTTATGTACAATGGGTAGCGTCCTGTCTCGCCATAAACTAAATGATTTGGCGTTTTGGTGGTGACATTCAAAAATATTTTCAGTGCAAACAGATGCACCCTTTCTATGGCTAAGATCGTTATTAATACCCCTAACTTCAGCACCATAACACAACATAGGCTGAATCTGTGCATCAAACAGATTGAAAGACACAGTGGGGGATCTTTCTCCTTGAGACCAGAGTAACCTGAAGATACATACCACGCCTTTTTTGCACGATCAGCGATATCTTTCAAAGCGTGGGAAAACGACAAGCGAGAAGAGAGATAGACACCAAGATACCTGTAGAAGTTTGTCACTTCTATCTGATTCTCTCCATAGTACCACCGTTCACATGCAGCAACATGACCACCGTTTCTAAAGATAATCACGTTTGATTTTTCAAGGTTTACCTCTAGTCCCAATTTGACAGCTACATTATGTAAAACGTTTAGCTGGTTTTTGTAAACCACAAACAGTATCAGAAGCTAAAATGACATCATCTGCAAACAACAGAATTAGAATTTCCACGATATCAGGTATCAACTGAATTTCATGTCTGCCATGTTTTCTGATTTCTTCTGCGAGATCATTAATAAGAAGGGAAAATAAAACCGGACTGAATATTTCGCCTTGTTTTAGTCCTCTTGGACACAGAAAAGACTGTCATATCAATACCCGATTGGACTTTAGCTTTCACTGTTCTATACATGCTTTGTATGGCTCTGTACATTTTCCCATTTACACCGTGTTTTCTTTATATGCTCCAGAGCTTTTGTCTACTAACCGAATCGAATGCCTTCCTAAAGTCAATAAAAACAAATATAACTTTTTATAGTATAATAATTGTCTTTGAACTAAACTAAACAGGTGAGTGTGAATACATGATCAACTGTACTATGATTTCTTCGAAAACCAGCTTGACTGTCATTGAGAATGTTGTAATCTTCAATCCGTTGAGACAAGCGCTTATTCAAAATAGAACTATACAACTTACTGCATACATTTAGCAAAGAAATGCCTCTGCGGTGTTTGGGTCGCCCTTTTTGTGTAGAGGTTGTATAATGGCTTCTGACCAATCTTCCGGATAAGAACCTGAAGAAAATGATTCATTAAAGAACTGAACTAAGAACGGAACAATAACTGTTGATGAGTTGGGTTTTTTTTTTTAAAGAAATTCATTAATAACCCAATCTGGTCCTGAAGCTTTACCGCTTTTCAAGTAAATTTCCGCCTCAGTAATGTCGTTTTCTAGCATGATAGTGTTGTGTCCTTCATATGAAACCGAGTCTGTATCATTACCGTCTTCACTACAATCATATCCAGTGTAGTTAGTATCACGTGAATTAAAGACTGTGGAAAAGTGGTTAAACCATTCCTCTTTGGAAATCGTTGTTGAGAGAGAGAGGGAGAGAGAGAGAGAGAGAGAGAGAGAGAGAGAGAGAGAGAGAGAGAGAGAGAGAGAGAGAGAGAGAGAGAGAGAGAGTTGCTCAACGGAACAGGACCTCCCTGACAATGACCCCTTGTCCTGTCGTCCCCAACCACATCCTTCCTGTTATTACTTGCTGTTGCGCACACCCTTTCGGCCCCAATGGCGGCGTTTCCGGTTCCTTCCGATTGCCTTCACTTGCCCCAAGTCAGTCAATTCAACAAGCGAGTTCACAAAATACCGATCTTTTCTCTATCTCTCGCTGTGGAACCCCGTTGCTGTTTACTATTCACGTTCTTCAAAACAAACTGTGCAATGCAAATGTAAAGTTGATACACACTAGCTCCTGATTTTAGCACAATGATACCAGGTGGTATTTGGCAAGGAATTCCATACCTCTTCGATTTTCTGAAATATTGCAAACAGACATTCGTGACGACAGAGACAGAGAAAAGATATGAAATATTCATGGCGTATTTACGACGTATAGTTATCATTGCAGGATCGCCACACACACACACACACACACACACACACACACACACACACACACACACACACACACACGCACACACACACACACACACACACACACACACACACACACACACACACACACACACGCACGCACACACACACACACACACACACACACACACACACACACACACACACACACACACACACAGAGGCAGACAGAGGCAAAGAAACAGAGAGAGAGAGAGACAGAGACAAACAAACAGGGAGAGAGGCAGACAAACATACAGACAAACTTCTTCTTCTTCTTCTTTGTTCGTGTGGTGCAACTCCCACGTTCACTTGTATATACACGAGTGGGCTTTTACGTGTATGACCGTTTTTACCCCGCCATGTAGGCAGCCATACTCCGCTTTCGGGGGTGTGCATGCTGGGTATGTACTTGTTTCCATAACCCACCGAACGCTGGATTACAGGATCTTTAACGTGCGTATTTGATCTTTTGCTTGCGTATACACACGAAGGGGATTCAGACACTAGCAGGTCTGCACATATGTTGACCTGGGAGATCGGAAAAAAAAACAACAACTCCACCCTTCACCCACCAGGCGCCGTCACCGAGATTCGAACCCGGGACCCTCAGATTGAAAGTCCAACGCTTTAACCATTCGCCTATTGCGCCCGTCAGACAGACAGACAATCGGGGGGTGGGGGGGGGAGGGGGGGGGGGCATAGAGACAGGGAGATAGAGAGGCAGATGCATAGTAGAAACACAGAGAAACAATAAATACAAGTACAAAGACAAGGACGAAGGCAGAGAGAAAAGCACACAGACAGACAGAACTCGAACTCGAACTCGAACTCGAAAAGTTTCATCAGTATAGGCCATGGCCCTTTCTGGCGAAAGACAGAGAGAGAAACAGAGAGAGAGAGAGAGAGAGAGAGAGAGGGAGAGAGACAGAGAGAGAGAGAGAGAGGGAGAGAGAGAGATAAGGGATGAATGAATGAATGAATGAATGAATGGTTGATTGATTGATTGAATTAATAATTAAATAAATGAATGAATGAATGAATGAATCTTTATTTTCAAACGGTGGAAAGATCAGCACTTTCACATCTGCCGTTTGTTTGTTAAGAGAGAGACAGAGACAGAGAGAAAGAGAGAGAGAGAGAGAGAGAGAGAGAGAGAGAGAGAGACAGACAGACAGACAGACAGACAGAGACAGAGACAGACAGACAGACAGACACAGACACAGATACACAGAAACAGACAGAGACGTATGGAGACAGAGAGTCAGAGTCAGAGACAGAGGACAGAAAGAGATAGGCAGAGAGACACACTGACAGACAGAGACACACAGAGAGACAGACAGACACAGAGAGAGACAGACACAGAGAGAGTCAGAGACAAAGACAGAAACAGAGTGAGATGACTGCTAACGTGTTTCTGCTTAAGTTTCCCGCAGCAGGATCAGAGCTGAATGTCTTTCCTGACCTTCAGTCTTGTAAGGCAGAAGATGAATGCTGAAAGGCCTACCCCCCAGCAACCCCCCCCACTCTCCCCCCAACAAATCTCTTCAACCCACGCCTGTTCCCACCCTGTCTCTCAGTCTGCAGGTCTGTGAGCGATCATGTCAAACAGCCTCCATGGAATGTCTCGCGGTTTGGATCGGAGATCTTGTGGAACTCACCTCGATCATCAGATTTCTGTTACCACTTGTGCGTTCGAACATGTGTGTGTGTGTGTGTGTGTGTGTGTGTGTGTGTGTGTGTGTGTGTGTGTGTGTGTGTGTGTGTGTGTGTGTGTGTGTGATCATCGTGGATTTAGTCGTGGTGTGACGTAGTCACTTTCGTTTTCGTGTTAATCGTGCACTATGTTTGTCTGTCTGTCTGTCTGTCTCTGTCTCTGTCTGTCTGTCTGTCTGTCTGTCTGTCTGTCTGTCTGTCTCTCTCTCTCTCTCTCTCTCTCTCTCTATATATATATATATATATATATATATATATATGTATGTGTGTGTGTGTGTGTGTGTGTGTGTGTGTGTCTGTCTGTCTGTCTGTGATGTTTCCATTTTATGATGTTCATGTGCTCTTTCATAAGGGCTCTCTCTCTCTCTCTCTCTCTCTCTCTCTCTCTCTCTCTCTCTCTCTCTCTCTCTCTCTCTCTCTCTCTCTCTCTCTCTCTCTAAGAGATAAGCTGCCTCTGTCAGATTTGCACTTAAGTTCACCAGAAACCGATACCTGACGTCCATGTAAATGCCAGGTTCAGTCAAGGAAGTTTTTTTTTTTCTTATCTTAAGTACTGGAAAGCACGAGATGCATCTATTTTATCCCTGACATATACTTTGAAAATTCTCTTCTGCTGATTTTTTTTTTTTTTTAAGATTACTGTTGATGTAGCCGCTGTCTTTTCCGAGTGTTTACTGTTTCTTTCTTTCTTTCTATCTTTATTTCCTTGTTTTTATATATATATATATATATATATATATATATATATATATATATATATATATATATATATTTCTATTCATGTTCGTTTCTTCTTTTTCTTTTTTTTTATTCATGTATTCATTCATTTATCTACTTGTATTTGTATTTGTATTTGTATTTTGTATTTTGTATTCTGTATTTCTTTTTATCACAACAGATTTCTCTGTGTGAAATTCGGGCTGCTCTCTCTCCAGGGAGAGCGCGTCGCTACACTACAGCGCCACCATTTTTTTTTTTTTCCTGCGTGCAGTTTTATTTGTTTTTCCTATCCAAGTGGATTTTTCTACAGAATTTTGACAGTGAACAACCCTTTTGTTGCCGTGGGTTCTTTTACGTGCGCTAAGTGCATGCTGCACACGGGACCTCGGTTTATTTGTGTGATTCGTTTATTGGTGATATAATCAAATCGCCTTTCACCACCACACCATTCTACACGACCACTTTTTTTTTTCTTTTCTTCTTCTTTTTTTTTTTTTCTTTTTTTCAAATGCCTCTCCTTCCACTTTCCACCCTCTCTTTGCCATCCATTCTGTTGTTGGAAAATGCGCATGCTCACGTGTCTGTAGCACCTTGTAGTAACTAAAGAACGAAGCAACGAGAGGAAAGAATAGAGGTCAAATCAATCGCAAATATCTATGGTGATTATGTATCGCAACACAGTGTTTATTTTAATTTAGATAGATCTGATTATGTCCTCCCTCGTCCATGCCTCCGACTCAGAAATAAAGAATGTTTGCTTTTGTTTTATATCTTATTTCAAAAGCATTGTTTTCTGAAATTTCCAATGTTGCAAGTGTTTTTTTTGTTTTGTTTTGTTTTTTTTGCAATCGTTACTACTTCTTCACCTACACTGGATTGTCTCCCCACGGTGTGATAGGTATGAACGACATGACCATATACGTCCTTTTCCGAACCCTCGTTTCTTTTGTGTAAACCGTAATTATGAAACACCCCTGTAAACGATCGCAACTGGAGCGCCAGTTGAAGCTGAAACTCATTTCGCTTCCATTTTTTCACACCGACTGTGCTGCCATTTGAATTTGTCCAAAACCATAATTGATTGCTGATACGAGCGCGATCAACTTTGTCTTTCATAAACACGCAAAACCATGTTTTCTTCAAATCAGACACTGGCGATATTGATTCCAACTTGAATGAGAAGCTCCAGGGCATGAAACCAAAACTGAACTAACGTTGGATGTTATCAGTGGAGATTATAATGTTTGCTGTTTCGGACTGTGAATGCAACACTTGAATGTGACTTGATATCAATTGTTGTCGGTTTCATTTAGATGTGGGTGTTGCTGCGTTTGCGAATTTCACAACATCCCATTGCTTTTTGTTCTGAAAATACCGAAACAAGTTATAGATACACATGGAGATGTGGATGATGACGAAAACGATGATGATAATTCCTTGACATTTACACCTGTAATAATCATCCGTTGTTTACAATCTTTCGATCAGTACGTACTAACAACAAACAATGATTCTAACCCCCTATCATAAATCAGTCTGTCAGGTAGGAGGTAGCGAACGAACACAAAACTTAACAAAAACCAAAACAATGATAATGGGGAAAACGAGTGCAGATTAACAATTCTTCTGCGTATTGAAACAGATAGATAAACAAAATTTCAATCGAGTAAACACCTTCTTCTTCTTCTGTTTCATCTTCGTCTTCTTCTTCTTTATTTACTATTGTTGTCATTGTTGTTGCTGTTCTTTATTTACTGTTGCTATCATTGTTATTGTTGTTCATTACTCATTGTTGTTTTTTGTTGTTGTTGTTGTTCTTCTTCTTCTTCTTTGTTTTTGCTGTTGTTGTTGTTTTGTACCTTAGGAATGCATCCATTCTTTTAACGCCATGCTGAATTTCTGTGACGGGAGTGGGGGGGGGTGGGGGGGGGGGGAAGTTGTACCATCTTCTCCAGCTGTCAGACATACATGCTGATAAATCTCAGACCCCACTAAGACGAACGCCACGCGACTACATCCCCGTCCTCCCCCCCCACCCCCCCACACACACACCCCAAGTGGCACCAGCATCACCGGTGCACACACACAGTAGTGCCTCCCCCTCCACCCCACACCCCACCCCAACCCCCTCCGCTTCCTCCGGTGTAAAAATTGGATAATGAAAACTCAGGAGAACATTCTTAACGCCGACGTACGTAAGAAGATTCTGTTCTATGCTGAAAAGGAATTATTCCCTGCTCTAAGTAGCCAGGAAACTTACCCACAACCTTTCTGAACATTCCTCAATGGTGAAATAAAAGGAGAAAGGGGGTGGGGAATGTGGGTGGGTGGGGGTGGGGGTGGGGTTCGGGGGGAGGGATGGACAGAATGAAAGAAAGAAAAACATAAAGACTGACCAAAAAAAAAAAGAGAGAGAGAGAGAAGGAAAAGAAAAGGCTGAAAGAACGAATGATAAAAAAGAGAAGGAAATAAGAAAGGACACACTTCGAAAGCTGTACTGAATTATAAGGAGAGAGAAAACGGATCCATAGTAAGTTCGAATAGTCTTTCAAGCTGGAAAAAAAATCGAAATAAAATAAACGAAGAAAATAAAGACAAAGGTGATAAAAAATACAAAAAAACCCAATGAACTAGAAAGAAATTTTTAAAAAAAGACAGAGAAAGGTGGAAAGAAAGAAAAGGAAAAAAAAAGAAGACAAAATCGATACTGAAAGAAACTCTAAGATCCAAAGAGACAGGCTGCTGGCCCGTGCTAACTTTGTGTACTCTTTCAAGTTACAGAAAATGAAAAAGCGAAAGAAAAAAGGAGGAATAAAAGAGAAAGAGAGAAGAAGAAGAAGAAGAAGAAGAAGAAGAAGAAGAAGAAACGGAAAAAAAAACAGAAGTGAAAGAAGCCAACAAAACAGCAAGGAAAGAAACAAATCTCAGAGCTGACAGGGCTTTTTGAACACTGAGGAGACAGTCAATTGATCCACACTAACTTTATGTCTTCCTTCGTGTTACAAAAGGAACAAAAAAGAGGGTGTGGGGTAAGGAGTGGAGGTGATAAAGAAAGGAAGAAACGAAATGAAATAAAACAAAGTTTTCGTTAAAAAAAAAGTATTTAAAAATAAAAAAAAATATAAAAAAAACAGAAAAAAGGAAGAAAGTAAGAAAGCGAAAAAGAAAGAAAGAAAGAAAGAAAACACACACACACACACACACACACACACACACACACACACACACACACACACACACACACACACACACACAGAGAGAGAGAGAGAGAGAGAGAGAGAGAGAGAGAGAGCTTTACAATCAGCTTCTCCAAATAAACATGACACTTATCTCTGAAAATAGACGGGTTTTTTTTTTCGTGTTATATCTATCTATCTATCCATCTATCTATCTATCTATCTATCTATCTATCTATCTATATATCTATATATATATATATATATATATATATATATATATATATATATATATACTTTTTTTCTTGCTCAGACGCACCAAACGAATGTAGCAATGAGAAGATGTACACAGTGTATGTCTTCAATGCATATATTGACCTATACATAGTGAGATACATCAGTAACAATGTCACAGAATTATGGAACGCACGCCGAAAACATACAAGTTGTGCACGCAGATGCTCCCGCTTCGTTGGGAATGCGAAACACTCAAATCATGCCTCAGTCCTTAGTCCTCATCCAGTTTGCTGGTGTCATCCAATCGTCTGTCGAGTAAGTCTGAGGTCTGTCTCCACTGTTTCCCACGCTTTAAAAGAAAAAAAAAAAAAGAAAGAAAAACAACAAAAAAAAAACAAAAAAAAGTACACAAAACAAACCTCGTTCGTTAGAATGACATACTGCGACTGAGGTGATCTGGAGGAACCGGAAACGCCGCCATTAATAACAGGAAGGATGTGGTTGGAGATGACATGACATGACAAGGGTTGTCAGGGAGGTCCTATTCCGTTGAACAACTCTCTCTCTCTCTCTCTCTCTCTCTCTCTCTCTCTCTCTCTCTCTCTCTCTGTCTGTCTGTCTGTCTGTCTCTCTCTCTCTCTGTCTCTGTCTCTCTCTCCCTGTCTGTCTGTCTGTCTCCAGGTGCCGACTTTTCCTGACAAGGGACTGAAGGAAGTAGATGATTGAGGGAGTTGTGTCCCTTTAGAATCCAGATGTGTGGGGGTCAAAACAAGAAGCCAGGGGAGGTAAGAAAGGGAACAGCTCTGCATGTTGTTTCCCCTGATACATGGACAGTGGCACGCGACGTATTTGCTGCCCGGCAGCTCTCTCTCTCTCTCTCTCTGTCTCTCTCTCTCTCTCTCTCTCTCTCTCTCTCTCTCTCTCTCT
>NC_134886.1:20008254-20018254 GCF_041734735.1 Babylonia areolata | reverse complement strand
AATGTTTAGAATTATGCATGCACTTCAAGGCCTGATTAATTTAACTCTCTCCATACGAACGGCGAAAGAGACGACGTTAACAGCTTTTCACCCCAATTACCACCATCAAAATATTGCAAGCGGAAGGCTCTTATATTGAAGAGGTGAATGTTAACAAAGAATACCACAATTCTGACGACGGAAGCTAAAGGTTGGGTCATTGAGACACCCACTGGACATCCGAGGGGTCTGTGTAGATGAGAAGAGAGGACTGGCGGTACAGAGTGAGTTAAGCGCGTTTGGTTACGTTACTGGGTCAAGCATCTGCCCCGCAGATGCGGTGTAGCGTATAGGGATATGTCCGAACGCAACGACACCTCCTTGAGAAACTGAAACTGAAACTATGTTGAGATGATAAACCCGCCTTTATTAAAATGATAAAGTGTAATACTTCCACCACATTGGTTTGTATCTTTGTAACACAAAATCAACAGGCCTACTTCTTGAGCGCTTTGGTTTGTCTCTGCACAAGATTCAGCGCGATATACATATCATTATCTATAATTATTATGTGTCTGTCAATATGTTTGTCACTTTCTCTTTTCTCTCTGTCTAGCTATCATTCATGAACCATTGTCAGCCTTGGAATCCGCCTAAACGGTTAGAAATGAAGAAGGCGAAAAAGCTACGTTGTAAGGAATGGACATGTTGATTCATTGATTTGTTTGTTCGCTGTACCCCCTTCTTGAAGGGCCATGACGTTTAGTGAATAAACTATCCGTACTCCCCCACCCTCTACTCTCTATGTCTGTCTCTTTCTCTCGATCTCTTTGTATGTCTGTCTGTCTGTCTGTCTGTCTGTCTGTCTGCCTGACTCTTTTTTCTCTGTCTCTGTCTCTCTGTCTATGTTTGTCTGTCTGTCTGTCTCTGTCTCTCTCTCTCCCCTCTTCCTCTGTCTCTCTCTCTTTCTCTTTGTCTCTGCCTGTCTTTGTCTGTCTGTCTGTCTGTCTGTCTATCTTTCTCTCTCTCTCTCTCTCTCTCTCTCTCTCTCTCTCTGTATGTCTGTATGTCTGTCTGTCTGTCTGTCTCTCTGCCTCTCTCTCTCTCTCTCTCTCTCTCTCTCTCTCTCTCTCTCTCTCTCTCCATCTCTTGTTTGCTTATTTTTTGTAATACTGAACGGCAGATCGTCTGTCCTAAGAGACTGGTTTCATCATGTGCGCAAGAGAGTTTTGGGGCGAGCAAAATGAAGCCAGCAAGAACTTTATGTGGCATGGTGCACCCTGACACGTTAAAGGAATCTGGCCTGAAAGAATGTCAGCGGAGCAAGGCTGTGGAGCCACGCCAGTGAAAGAGGGACGGACACGTTGATTTAGTGTCTTTTAGATGAGCTCCTCTGTGTCGCTCTTTGTTTGTCTGTCTGTCTGTTTGTTTGTCTGTCGGGTTTTTGTTGGTTTTTTTTTGTTTGTTTTTTTGTCTGTCGGTTTGTCTGTGTATCGGTTTATTTGTCTGTCTGTCTGTCTGTCTGTATGTATGTATTATGTCTCTGTGGGTGTGTCTGTCTGACCCTGTCTCCCTGTTTCTGTCTCTGTCTTTCTCTCTCTGTCTTTTTTTTTTTTTTTTTTCTCTTTCCCCTGCTGTACATGTCCTCTCTCTCTCTCTCTCTCTCTCTCTCTCTCTCTCTCTCTCTCTCTCTCTCTCTCTCTCTCTCTCTCTCTCTCTCTCTCTCTCTCCTGTCTCTGTTTGTCCGCCAGTCCGTCACTCATTCTGTTTGTCTGTCTGTCTTTATGTTTGCATCCACCCCACTCTGTCTGTCTATCTATCTATCTATCTACCTAGCTAGCTAGCTAGCTAGCTAGCCAACTATCTATGTGTCTGTCTTTCTGTCTTTCATCTGTCTGTATGTATATATATATATATATATATATATATATATATATATATATATATATATATATATATATGTGTGTGTGTGTGTGTGTGTGTGTGTGTGTGTGTGTGTGTGTGTGTGTGTGTGTGTGTGTGTCCGTCATATATCTATCTACCTATCTAACAATATACCAATATATTCATATATCGCATTTGTTTATTACCAATCATTTGCTTTTACAAATATAATGCATGAGGTACCATAGTTCATAACGCCCCTTGAAAAAGAAATATTTTCATTTGAACATATTGCCTCATCTTGAAAATGTCTTTTCTGATATTATGAATGCGTATGCAGCCAGACTTAAGAAAAGAAAAGAAAAAAACAACACAAAAACAAATGTTTACAAACACACATTCGCACATACGAATGTACTACTCGGCAACAAATTATAACAATAAGTATGAATGGTTATGTTTAAAAATATATATATATATATTTACGACTATAGCTGCAGTGAATTAATTAATATTCATTGCGTCCAGGACTCGACATGGTAAGGTTGAGCCTAATCCTCTCTTTATGCCGTTGTCATCTTCCCAAATCGAAATCAGAAACCGACGTAAACCAATTTAATGTTAGGAAGATCGGAGAAAAATGCTTTTACCAAGAAAACACAAAAGAATGCTAAAAGACGGCCTCGAACCCTGACCACTAGGGATCACTGGATCAGAAGGTCAATGTCATTACCGTTTCTGCTGTGGCGTCCTGTACGTGAGTGACATAAGCATGTCGAACAGAAATCACAACTGAAAAGTTCGTCGCTTTCGCTTGACATGTGTGATTCTAACAAAGATGCCGATGATGTGGAAATGTGTGTGTGTGTGTGTGTGTGTGTGTGTGTGTGTGTGTGTGTGTGTGTGTGTGTGTGTGTGTGTGTGTGTGTGTGTGTGTGTGTGTGTGTGCTAGGTGATTATTGTTTATTATTGAAAATAATATGAATAAAGAACTTTTTGGGGGGTCAGGTTCTTTTTTAAGAAAACGATCTCTGTGAGGTATATACTAACACTGTAGGTCAGAGTAACCCTGGCAGGAAAATAGACAGAACATTGCGTTTCGATTACAACTTTTGGGGACATCCTGGAACAGTGATTTGTGCATTCGTAGTTTGCCACGCCACCCACTTGTAATTGCTTGAAAATACTCCACACTATTTTCTTCTGCAGGGACGTGATATGTGTCCTTGTCAAACACATCTTTCAAAAAGTGTCAGCGTGTGTAGAGAAATATTTCGCTTCAACAGTTGTGATTTATTCAGCGCGGGATGGAATAATATCACCCAGCCCCCTTAGGAAATAGCCAAACTTGTTCAAATCCATCATCGCATGACATCAATTTCACAAGCTACATCCAAGTGGCAATACGTTTATCGTTGGGCGATTGCGATATTTGTATGTTTTCATAGAGTACATCATTTCCGGTTAAAGAGAGAGAGAGAGAGAGAGAGAGAGAGAGAGAGAGAGAGAGAGAGAGAGAGAGAGAGAGAGAGACCGACACACAGACAGTAACAGAGACAGAGAGACAGAGGCATAAGAAGAGAGATAGGGGGAGAGACAGTGTAGAGAAGGAGAAGAAGAAGGAGGAGGAGAGAGAGGAAGAGAGAGAGAGAGAGAGAGAGAGAGAGAGAGAGAGAGAGAGAGAGAGAGAGAGAGAGAGAGAGAGAGAGAGAGGGAAGGGGGTTCGTGTTTGTATGTTGTTTTTAAGTTTGCCAAACACACAAAAACGAGTATCACTGTGCAGGACACGGGGGGATACTCAGCTCTGAAATATGGCCAAACAAATCGACATGGTGAGTGATGAGCAGTGTGTGTGTGTGTGTGTGTGTGTGTGTGTGTGTGTGTGTGTGTGTGTGTGTGTGTGTGTGTGTGTGTGTGTGTGTGTGTGTGTGGAGGGGGTGATGAGGGGCGGGAGGACGGGGAGAAGAGTGGAAGGAGCCCTATTTCTGAAGGCTTCTGTACAAGGTGCTTGCCCTGACGGCTTCAGACCGATTGCTGTTTCCTTGTCTCTGTCTCTCTGCCTCTCTTCTATCTCTATGAAAATGTCTGTATTTCTTATCCCGTCTCTCTCTCTCTCTCTCTCTCTCTCTCTCTCTCTCTCTCTCTCTCTCTGTATCTGTCTCCATGTCATTGTCTCTCTGTCTCTGTCTGTCTCTCTATGTATATAAGTAAATATATATATATATATATATATATATCCGTCTCTATGTTATTGTCTCTGTGTCTCTCTGTATCTCTGTCTGTCTCTCTCTGTATCTGTCTCTGTCTGTCTGTCTCTGTCTCTGACTGCTTGTCTATCTCTGTCTCTTCTCTTTTTCTCCCTCTCTTTAAAGACAGAAAGTACCAGAAACAACGAGGAAATTAATAAGAAAAAACAACCAAACAAACAAACACACAAAACCAACCAAACAATAGGTAACAAGCTGGAATGAAAGGCAGAAGAAAAGTCACAATTGATCAAACATAGCAGGAGACAAAAGTCAAATCAAACTAACCAGCAAGAAAGGCAACAACGCTAACTAAACTCCTTTAAGCAAACACAACGCTCGGACGCACATATTGAGAAAGCATTTATCAATTTCCCGCTTACAACTTTTTTTTTTTCTTTCTTTCTTTCTTTTTTTCTTTTTTTTTTCAGTTTCCAGTTTCACCCTTGACCAAGACAGAAAACTTTGGAGAGAAATGATAAACTATTCAGAACTCTTGTGTTTTCAGAAGAATGGCTGGGTTAGCATATCGATCACTAAGGTTGTGTGTTGCAAGAAAGCAAACGAACCAAGGATATCCGCCTCAGTAACACGTTTGAAAAGAGTCATGCATGCAAAGAACTCAGGACTGAAATAATAAACTACCCAGAACTTTTTGTGTACTTTAAGAAAAAAAAACAGGGTTAAGATAACAACACATCGTTTACTTTACAAACTTCTTGTTTGGGAAAGTAAACGAACGAGTCCATGTTCTGTGCAGTCATGCAGGTCGTTTCGTGTTGATTTTTTTATGATATAAACGCTTCTTCTTCTTGTTCTCCTCCTCCTCCTCCTCCTCCTCCTTCTTCTTCTTCTTCTTCTTCTTCTTCTTCTTCTTCTTCTTCTTCTTCTTCTTCTTCTTCTTCTTCTTCTTCATCATCATCATCATCATCATCATCACCATTATCATCGTCATCATCATCATCTTGTTGTTGTTGTTGTTGTTGTTGTTGTTGTTGTTCTTCTTCTTCTTCTTCTTCTTCTTCTTCTTCTTCTTCTTCTCTGTGAAGGGTCATTGGGGCCCCACACAGAAGAACTATTCACCAGATTCATCCACGTCTGTCGGCTGTGTGTCATAGCAAGGGTCTATCTGCAAATGGTTCTGCCGTCCATTCTGCAACGCTGACAGTTCATCGTTCTTTCTGCCCCCCTCGTCCCCCGGCCCCACCTCGCCCCAACCACCTCTCTCTTCCCTAAGACAATTCTCCTTATAAACACTGCTGTTGCAGTTTCGAGTGAAGGCATGTTCCGTTTCAGCGTTGTATTGATTGTCGTTCAGTGCTCAGTTTTCTGGCGCCAAGTGAGGAAAGAGGTATACAGGGAGTAGACTTTCTTTTGTTTGTTATGCTCTGATTACTTTTCATCCGTGTGTGTGTGTGTGTGTGTGTGTGTGTGTGTGTGTGTGTGTGTGTGTGTGTGTGTGTGTGTGTGTGTGTGTGTGTGTGTGTGTGTGTGTGTGTGTGTGTGTGTGTGTGACAGACATACAGACAGACAGACAGACAGACAGACAGACAGACAGAGACAGAGTCAGACAGAGAGAGACAGATGCAGAGAGACTGAGAGACAGAAATATCAAATGATGTTACTGCCGCCATTTTGTTGTCGTTTTTCTTTTTTTCTCCTTTTTTTAAGGTTGTTGTTTTTATTTTTCGTGTTTGTCTGTTTTTAATGCATAGTCAATATTAAGTGTATTGATGAATGAACTTTTTTATATATATATATATATATATATATATATATATATATATATATATATATATATATATATATATATATATATGTATATATAATTCATGTCTGTTTGTTGCCAGTCTCTCTCACTATTGCCTTTACCTTCTCCCGACTTGCACCCTACTTCCTCGACCACCCCCACACCTACCCTATCACTCTCCTCCCACCCCTACCCCCACACCTTTGTAATGGTGATGTGGACGATGATGGTGTTGGAAAACAACAGCAGCAGCAACAACAACAACAACAACATATATATATATATATATATATATATATATATATATATATATATATATATATATATATATATATATATATATATGATAGTCAATCGTGTCCGACGATGACCATCAGAACAGCAGAGGAGGCAACTGCTGTCCCGACTATTTGGGCTATAATTTGATTATAGTGGAGAGAGTCTTGCCCAAGTTACATCCCCACTCTCTCGGCCAAGAGGGTTTTAGGACAGTCGACGTTGGGATGGTTCCCAAAGGCCAACCAGCCCACAAGGCTGCAGCACTAAGAGCCAGTGCAATTTTGCCTCCTAGTTTGAGAGTCATAGTCCTTCACAAAAGACCAAGCTGTGAATGATTTCCCATTGACTGGAGAAACCATTGATGATACAGCTCTCACTTTGCTGTTGGCCCAAATGTAAACTTAAGACAACAACAACAACAACAGCAGCAGCAGCAACAACAACAAAACAAACAAACAAACAAAAAACGCGTTTTCCTGTTCCATTCCATTTTTCTTACCCCTCCTTCCCATCCCCTCTCACCCATCCTTGACCCCTCCACGAGCCTACCCCTACCCCCACCCCCACCCCATACCCCCATACCCTCCTTCTCTCCCTCTAAAATTCTCGCCAAATCAATCAAAAATTATGCTCCCCTCCCATTGCCCATCTTTCACTGTCTAGATGTAAGACCTTTTTTTCATAATTTCTCGGTGGCCAGCGCTTGCTCCGTCCTCTCCAGTCACTAGACATCAATTACACCAGTCATCTTTCACCTCGCCGTTTCTGAGAAGGGACGCATTCTAGTGAACAGGGAAGAGGGTTTTATGGGTGCAGTTAACCCTTTCACCGCCAGTCAATTTAAAGTAGATAATTCCCTTGTGGTATAAACACAGAAAAGACAGTGGTTAAGCTATAAGACTAGCTGGGGATTCCCCCTGCGATGTATACAAAAATGTGGCCTATCCTACCACCGACACATTACGAGCAGTAGGTTCATGGATAACAGAGCAATGAATGGTCACCTTTCAGTCACATGAGTCCTCTGCCACGCCTGTGCATAAATTCGAGCTTGGCGGTGAAAGGGTTAAGAGGCAGAAGAAGAAGAAGAAGAAGGAGTGCTTATGTCACACTTTATTTACAACATTTGCTTCCACTCCTGGCTTTTTTTTTTTTTTTTTTACCAAAGTACATGTTATAGGCATAGAACATTTTAGTGGAAAAAAAATCGCCAAAGTGAGACATAAAGAAGAAGAAGGAGGTGGAGGAGAAAGAGGGAAAGGGAAAGAAGAAGAAGAAGAAGAAGAAGAAGAAGAAGAAGAAGAAGTAGAAGTTAGCTGATGGTTATGTTTCACTTTATACAGAACATTTGCTTCCACACTTAGCTTTTTTTTATCAACGTACATGTTATAGGTATAAAACATTTATTGGAAATAATCCCCAAAGTGAGACATAAAGAAGAAGGAGAGAGGAGAAGGTGGGGGAGGGGGGGTGGGGGGGGGGGGCAGAAAGCGAAAGTTGGAAGAAGAACAAGAACAAGAAGAACAAGAACACGAAAAACAATTACATGAACAAGAAGAACAAGATGGAAAACAAAGAAAAAGAAAAAGACAGGGAGGAGGATAATGCTGCTGCTGCTGCTGCTGCTGCTGATGATGATGATGATGATGATGATGATCGTGATTGTGATAATCAGGAGGGGAAGGGTGATAAAGGAGGAAGAAGTGGAGGATAGAGAACATGGAAAGGATGAGAAAGGCTGCTTTGTTCTCCTCATGTTCCAAATTACGAACTAACCTTTGAAGATACGGTTTTACTATCTATTTCTATGGTGTGTACATTCCGTCGTCTTCTATTTCTTTGTCCCCTTCTCCCTGTTACTATAGAGACATGACTTTCTCGTTTTTCTCTTGCCTTCAGCGTCTAGGTTTCTGTTCATGCTTTACTTAACCGATCTCATTGCCAGAGGATCAAAGGCAGGCGGTCTTTATTCTCTCGCTCTCGGGGCTTGTCTCGGTGGCCAACAAAAAAAAAGGAAAAGACAATCAGCAAGGATGCGTGTCAGGAACGACAATTCTGACCTGCACAGGAAACTCGTGTGTTGTGTTGGTCCTTATTTTGCGGTTGGATGCATACATGAATTGGTGTGTTTTTCATTTGCGTGATTGATCGTTATGGGGCCAGATCATAGACAGAGATTAGTCCGAACGCATTGACACCTCCTTGAGAAATTGAAACACAACACAGACACACACGTGTGCGTGATTCAAAGGAGTTGGCTGTCCGTTTAAGTTGCAGAAATTAATTTTAATCAAAATCCAACCAACCAACACGACAAGAACAACAGCAGCAGAAACGAAAACAACAACAACAACAACAACGGCAACAACGACAAGAACAACACAACGGCAAAACAACAAAAGCAACAGCAGCAGCAGCAACAGCAGCAACAAAACCAACACAACAGCTGCCAACAGCAATTGTAACACCACTAACACCTCCAACAAAACACCGGAAGCTCATAATAATTTTCTTACTATTTTACACTTAGGATCAAGCAGCCTACCCCACCCCTACCCTGCACCCCCCTGATCTAATTGACCCACCCACCCTTCCAGTATGTCCAGTCCAGTTATCCAGTTAGGGAGAGGGGAGTGGAGGTGGGGGGGCGGGGGGGGGGGGGGGGGAGACAGGTCCCCACGCGCCAAATCACATTATCTCGAGACCAGTGCCGATAACCAGAGTAACTTGGTACATCCACACATCGCCCACTTCACAGAACTACTGCCCCATGTCCAGACAGCGCTGGATGGCCTTGACCTTGAACCATCTGCACATGCCTGCTGTATGTGTTGTGTGTGGTGGGGTGGGGTAGGAGGGGGTGGGGGGTGCGTGTGGGAGTGGAGAAACTAGTGATGTGATGTGTGGGGTGGGGTAGGAGGGGTGCGTGTGGGAGTGGAGAAACTAGTGATGTGATGTGTGGGGTGGGGTAGGAGGGGTGCGTGTGGAAGTGGAGAAACTAGTGATGTGGTGCGATGTGTTGCTCTGTGTTTGGTCAGTGATTGTGAGTGGAGTTCTGTGGGAGCGTCCACGTGAGTAGTCGTTGTTTATTTGTTTTTTGTTGTTGTTTTTTCTTCTACTACTACTTCTTGAACAATACTGGAATGACAATGAATGTTCATTCGCATTCGATCAAGTATTCTCTCTCTCTCTCTCTCTCTCTCTCTCTCTCTCTCTCTCTCTCTCTGTCGCTGTTTCTCTCTGTCTCTGCCTCTGTCTCTCTGTTTCTCTCTCTCTTTATCTCTGTCGCTGTCTCTTTATCTCTGTCTCTCTCTCTGTGTCTCTGTCCATCTGTGTGTGTGTTTGTGTGTTTCTGTGCGTGGGCGTTCGCGCGTTTGTGTGCGCATTTGATTGAAAATGATATCTTGAATTGCTTAGAACTTGTATTGTTTGCACGTGTCTAACAGTGAATTTCTGCACCTGTATACCCAAACCAGTCTTGAGTTTTCTTTCTTGTATGTCCTGTGACTGTTACTGGTTGTTTTTGTTTTTTGTTTTTTGTTGTTGATTTTTATGTCGGGCTATCTTACCTTTTATTTTCAATTCATTTATTTATTTGTAATGTGTTATTTGTTAAACAGCTTTTTTTTTTTTTTTATACAGATTAGTAGTACTAGGCACACCTCTCTTCACCAAACTTCACGAGCCAGGTTACTAACAGACTAACTAACTAACTACCTCCTTAACTGACTGACTGACTGACTGACTAACAAACTACCTAACCAGCTAGCTAACTGCCTAACTAGCTAACTAACTAACCAACTAAACAACCAACTTACTAACAAATTAACCACCTACATTAGTACCTATCTAGCCAGCAGAT
>NC_134886.1:20000754-20003254 GCF_041734735.1 Babylonia areolata | reverse complement strand
GACAGACATGTAACATTTTACGTGCATGACATGACCGTTTTTTTTTCTTTGTTTGTTTGCTTGTTTGTTTTACTCCATCATGTAAGCAACCTTACTCCGTTTTCGGGGGTGTGCATGCTTTGTTATGTTCTTGTGTGTGTGTGTGTGTGTGTGTGTGTGTGTGTGTGTGTGTGTGTGTAGATCAAATGTTTGTTTTGAAATCACTTATTGATATTTTCTCCATGAAAAAGAAGAAACTTTACTGTGCTTTTGTTGATTTTAAAAAAGCCTTTGATTCAGTTTGGAGAAGTGGGTTATGGCAAAAACTTGTTCATGAAGGCGTGAATGGTAAAATTTTGCGTGTCATAATGAACATGTATGATAGAATTAAGTCATGTGTGTTTTTAAATGGTGAAAAATCTGGTTTCTTTAGCATTTGTAAGGGTGTGAGACAAGGAGAAAATCTCTCGCCTTTGCTTTTTTCTCTGTATCTCAATGATTTAGAGTTGTATTTGACTGAGCATAAGAGTCCATCTGTTGATTACATGCGATTATTTGTACTGTTGTATGCAGATGACACAATTTTACTTTCAGAGACGAAAGAAGGATTACAGCAGTCACTCAATGTTTTTCACAAATATTGTTTAGAATGGAAACTAGTGGTGAATGTAAAGAAAACTAAAGTGATGATATTCAATTCTACAAACAAGCTAAAGCCTGTTTTTAAGTTTGGTGATGCATGTTTGGATGTTGTCGATTCTTTTAAATATCTTGGTATCGAATTTAGTAGAAACGGAACTTTTTATAAAGCTAAAAAATGATTTATGAACAGGGCCAAAAAGCTATGTTTTCGTTACTTCAGTCAGCCAGAAATCAAGATTTTCCTTTACATATCATTCTGGACATGTACCAGTCTATGATTGTTCCTATTTTGTTGTATGGTGCAGAAATATGGGGTTATGAAAATGTAGATATACTTGAAAAATTAGAATTGAAATTTTTGAAACGCTTGTTCAAACTGAACAGAAATACTATGACCCAAATTGTTTATGGTGAAACTGGTATTTATCCAATTAGTGTGTTAGTGAAAATGAGATTAGTTCGATTTTGGACCAGCTTAGTAATATCAAACACAGAAAAATATTCTGGGAAAATATATTTGATATTACTTGACTTATATCGAAATGGTATTTATTCTTCAAAATGGATGAGTTGTATCAGACAAATTTTAATAGAAGCAGGGTATGACTGTGTTTGGGATGGTCAATTCTTCTTGGAGAGGGAATCTTTCTGCAAGAATGTCAACATTGCTTTGAGAGATAGTTTTCAAAATCTATGGAGACATGCTCTAGAGGCGAGTAGTAAATGTTTGTTTTATCGAAATTTCAAAAGTGGATTTGGTAGAGAAAAATATATAAGTCAAATGCCTGATAATTATGTTATCAGCTTCTTCAGATTTCGAAGTAGTAATCATAAGCTGGAAATAGAAACAGGGAGACACAAAGGCATACCACGAGAGTTACGGTTTTGTAAGGTTTGTAACATGTCTGTGATTGGTGATGAGTTTCATTTTATAATGGAATGTCCCAATTATGATCAGTTACGAAATAGATATGTTCCTAAAAAATATTTGTCTCCAAAATCGGCTTTTAATTTTTGTAATATGCTCAAAGGAGGCAAAAAAGTCATTTTAGCTGTAAGTAAGATGATTAGATTTGCAAATGTTGCCTAGTTATACTTTTGGAGTTAAAAGACATTTGGGTTTTCTCAACTTTTATGTGACATTGTTGTGTATTTGGAAATGTTTGTTATGGGCACGAAAAGAGTATTTTGCAGTCATCCTCCATACTCCAATAGGAGTGAAAGAATAATTAAAACTTGAAACTTGAAACTTGTGTGTGTGTGTGTGTGTGTGTGTTTGTGTGTGTGTGTGTGTGTGCGTGCGTGCGTGCGTGCGTGCGTGCGAGCGTGCGTGCGTGTCTGTGTCTGTTTCGGTGTCCTTGGTTATGTGTGTGTACGTATGTGTGTGTGTGTGTGTGTGTGTGTGTGTGTGTGTGTGTGTGTGTGTGTGTGTGTGTGTGCGTCTACATGTCAGTGCGTTTGCGATCTTGTGCTGCATGTTCCTTGTTGTATGTGACACTGTTCACATGAAAGGCTTTGCTGTGATTTGTTGCCGCTGTATTTGCCTGCTGCCAGCTTTCTGTGTAAGTTCTTCAATGTGCCCTCGGGTCACTTCTTTCTTCTCTATCTTTTTGTATCTTTTCTTTCTTTCTTTCTTTCTTTCTTTCTTTCTGTCTTTCTTTCTTTCTGTCTTTCTTTCTTTTTACCGTTTCTTTTATTGTTTGCGTTTACTTTCTCCCTGTCCGCCTACCTTTTCTTTCGTTAGTTTTTTTGTTTTGTTTTGTTTTTTTTCCTTCTTTTTTTTTCCTTTCTTTTCTTTCTATCTGTCTTTCTTTCTTGTTACCGTTTCTTTTTTTTTTCTTTTTTTTGTTTGCGTTTACTTTCTCCCTGTCTGCCTACC
>NC_134886.1:19985754-19990754 GCF_041734735.1 Babylonia areolata | reverse complement strand
AATTATGCAGAAAAAAAATCCACTCTGATTGGTACGCAAATATATAAACATGCACTCAAGGCCTGATCAAGCGCGTTGGGTTATGCTGCTGGTCAGGCATCTGCCTAGCAGACGTGGTGTAGCAGATATGGTTTTGTCTGAACGCTGTGACACCTCCATGAAAAAGTGAAACAGAAACTGTCAGAAAGAAATCTGCCTTCTGTTGGATGCCTTTTACTGGGGAAGGGTATCGTGGGATGGTTGTCATACCTGCTGCACATCCATTTGTCTTCGTGATGTATTTAGCCCAGTGGTACAGGGAACTCGGCCCAACACTCAGCTTATATCACAGATTGACATCAGTTTACATTTGGGCCAACAGCAAAGTGAGAGCTGTATTATCAATGGTTTATCCAGTCAATGGGAAACCATTTACAGCTTGGTCTTTTGTGAAGGACTATGACTCTCAAACTAGGAGGCAAAATTGCACTGGCTCTTAGTGCTGCAGCCTTGTGGGCTAGTTGGCCTTTGGGAACCATCCCAACGCCGGCTGTCTTGAAACACTCTTGGCCAAGAGAGTGGGGATGTAACTTGGGCAAGACACTCTCCACTATAATCAAATTCTAGCCCAGATGGTTGGGACAGCAGTTGTCTCTTCTGTCTTTCTGATGGTCATAGTCGGACACGACTGATTATACATGGAAAATGCTTCAGGTTGGCTGCTGACTATCATATATATATATATAGGGAACATGCTTCAGGTTGGCTGCTGACTTGAATGTTCCTTTCGGGAAACAGGACGCGGGGTATGACCTGGGATAGTAGGGACTGTTGTCCTTGCAAGACCTCTGACATGACATAAATCCGATTAATTTTGAATGAAACTGAAACTGGAAATTGTCACTCACAGATGAAGTTTGGTACATTGTACACATGACGAGCTCAGTCTCTCTGGCCTTACTGCATTGGTAACTGAAGACATTTTGTTGGATTATCGATTTTTATTTTTAAACGTTATCTTCAGGAGAAGAGGGGGTGGTGGGGTTGGGGGGGCGGGGGTCGGGGCGTAAATGCTCAGTTGGGGGAAAGTGGGTAGATGGAAGGTGGACTTTGAAATGCATATTGAATTGCTTAGTGGACTGAACAAAAGAGAAGTCCTTAATCTAACTAAAAAAAAAAAAAAAAAAGGTATGCAAACAATCAAAGACATCAACGTTCCCAGTCACTTACGATGACACACTCTCGTGCGGTTAAGAGTTTAGGAAATCACAGTCAAAAAATTGTATGCTCAACGGTCACAGTATGCACTCGACTTCTGGGCAATATTCATTCGTAGTGAATTAGATAATAGTCTGCAAATTGAACTTAGATTTGATCTGCGAATTGGATCGGAGTCTGAAAGAGTCATCTGACAAGGTTTGGTTTTAGAGTTGACAAGAGAACAAAGGTTGAGAGAGGAGGACGCGAAATATAACTGAACAGAAAAGTTGTTTTTATGACAGTTCCATACAGCTGAGAAACATTGGAGACAGCGCTTCAGCCTACTCCAGAATCATAACTGCCCAGAAACATTAAAAATATATATATATATTCACGTATTGTTTTCAAAACATTCATGCTCTCGTGCACACATAGCTGTTCATCTCCATACAACAACAACAACTCTACTTTATTTATTCCCATCGGGGTTAGTATTTATCGTTTGTGAGATGTAAGTTGACATTACGTGGGTGTTGGAAGAAAAAAAAAGCTCTACTGTTTCATTGGCATAACCACATGCAACAGTCATGCGGGACTGTTGAGTAAGGGTCTGGTATCCTAACCAAATGTTACATTACCCATCAGGAGTCTGAGACTGATATGCTGTTTTCTTTTATTAGAAACATACACTTTATCAGAAATGTAAAGATAACGCTTCATCTGACTGGTAGATGTGCTGGATTGTGTTTGTTCACGTGCTTCATTTCATGGTTTGGGAGTTTTCGGGGAAAAAAAAATGTTTACGTCTCGCTTTGGCGATTTTTTATGATTGTTTGTTTGTTTTTGTTTTTGTTTTTTGATTGTTGTTTTTTTTGGTTGTTTTTGTGTGTTTTTTGTTTGTTTGATTGTTTGTTTGCTTGTTTTTGTTGTTGTTGTTGTTGTTGTTGTTTGTTTGTTTTGTTGTTGTTTTTGTTGTTGTTGTTGTTGTTGTTGTTGTTGTTGTTGTTTTTAAATGTTTTATGCCTATAGCATGGATTTTGGTCAAATGCTAGAAGTGAATATCTTAAACAAACTGCAGCATAACCTCCTCCTCCTCCTCCTCCTCTTCTTCTTCTTCTTCTTCTTCTTCTTCTTCTTCTTCTTCTTCTTCTTCTTCTTCTTCTTCTTCTTCTTCTTCTTCTTCTTCTTCTTCTTCTTCTTCTTCTTCTTCTCTCTTTAGTGCGTGCTTGTAGTGTCACACACAATAAACTTTTGACTCCCCCAAATCAGTACTTTTTTTTGTTGTAAATCTTTAATCAACAGTGTATGTGTAAATAATCATACATTTAAAAAAACAAACGAAGAAGGGGGAAGAGGAGGAGGAGGAGGAGACGACGACGACGAAGAAGAAGAAGTGCGGCAGACAGAGACATCAAGAGAGACACAGAGAGAGACAGAGAGAGACAGAGATACATAGAGAGAGATATAGAGAGACATACATACATACATACAGACAGACAGACAAACAGACAAATAAACAGACAAACAAACAGAGACGCAGGAAGATGTATATTTGATGTGTGGCTTGTAATTTTCTTCTTAAGTGTGTTCCCTCCAACATTGCCACTCCATGAATGTGTGTCATCCTACACCAACAGTTTTTATTTGTTTCTTTGTTTGTTTTGTTGTTGCTGTTTTGTTTGTTGTTGTTGTTGTTGTTGTTGTTTTTAACAGCTCAGCATCTGAAGTGTCGTCACCAGTGTTTGTGAAACGCGTCAATCCTCTGACGTCATCTCTTGCCCTTCCTCAGCGGGAATTGAAACACTCTTGCCATGAGCATACTCTGCACCGCACCATTTCTCTAATGTCGACATGGCGATCGATTCCAGCAAACCATCTTTTTTTTTTTTTTTTTAAGCCACGTGAATGACTGTGCGCATGGATCAGTTGGTTCGTCATTAAAGTGTTATTCATACATTCCGATGAATTCGTTTTAATGGAACGGCTTAAAAAACAGCAAAGAAATAAATAAACGAACGAAACAAAAACAGGACAAAAATTTAAAAAATAAAATAAATAATAAAAAAATAATAAGGAGTAAATCATGTGACCCATCGTTCTTTATTGCTACAACCAGTATTATGGGTGCTTAACTAAGACGTGAATGAATGAATGAAGGAATACATAACTAAATAAGCAAATACATACATACATACATACATATTTTAGTTCTATTTTTGAATTCTGTTTGTACTGGATCTAACACAGAAGGCTTTGGTTCGGTGCTTCATTCTGGAATGCAAGTGGAAGAACATGGAAGCAAGGAGGGGAAACAACAACAACAACAACAACAACAACAACAGCAGCACATCGAATATAAAACATAAAAAAAGATGAGAACAACAGCCCATAGAAAGGCGACAAGAGAAGAGAAGAGACATCACACCACAGTGCAGATAGGAAGTCAACAAAACATTTTCTATCCTATAGATAAAGGTTCAGAAGAAAATTAGAATTCATGACTCTCTTGTGGACACGCCAAAGATTCCCCCCTAATCATGTGCAACACTGATCATTGCTTTATGGAGCGCGTGTATGGTTATAGAATATGTTGACCTTGTTAGGGAGGAGAACGAGAGACAGACAGACAGACAGACAGACAGAGACAGACAGACAGACCGAGACCGAGACAGAGACAGATTGACTGAGACATTGTCAGAAACTGAGGAAGAAAGAGAGGGAGGGACAGACAGAGAGAAAGAGAGAGGGGGAGGGACAGACAGACAGAGATAAAGAGAGAGATGGAGGGACAGACAGACAGAGAGAAAGGGAGAGAGGGAGGGAAAGACAGAGAAAAAGAGAGAGGGAGGGGCAGACAGACAGACAGGCAGAGAGAAAGAGAGAGAGGAGGGACAGAGAGAGACAGAAAGAAAGAGAGGGAGGACAGAGAGAGAGAGAAAGAGAGAAGGGAGGGACAGAGAGACATAGAGGGGGGGGGGGACAGACAGACAGACAGAGAGTAAGAAAGAGAGAGAGGGACAGAGAGACAGACAGGGAGAAAGAAAAAAATAGAGAGAGAGAAGCAGAGACAAAGACAAAGACGGAGACAGACAGACAGACAGACAGACAGACACAGAGAAAAAAAAAAGAGACAGAAACAGAGAAACAGAAAGGCAGAAAGTGAGACAGAGACAGAGATACACACAAATGACCACCAAGGAAAGGGCCGATCCTTTCTGGACGCCATGCAATCTGTTAGGCCAGTGGATGACCATGAGGGTATAAACATCAGACTGCTTTTTTTTTTTTTTTTTTTTTTTTTTTTTTTTTTTTTTTTTTGCAAAAGCGATTTTTATAAGGAAACAACATATGGCATGTTGTGGTCTTGATCTTTGCATGCAGAGAGCAATATCACATGAAACAATACGGCAGCAGAATCAGTTCGATAAACATGAAGTTTAAGGCAATGAATGACATTAATAAGCTGAGCTTTAGCTTTCTCTCTCTCTCTCTCTGTGTATCGGTCTGTCCACAGGTCTGTCCTATAATTTTGCCGTTCCTCTTCTTGGATTTATGAGACATATTTCATTGATATAACAATTTGTGTTTCATTGCATGTAACTAATAATTACCAAATGCTGACAGGCCAGCAAACACAAAGATAACCATGGTATGAATTTTGTAGTAATCATATTTGAATCTGTATCATCAAAGCAAATTCGATTCAGAAAATTGTAACAATTATTTCAGTTTCAGTTTCTCAAGGAGGCGACACTGCGTTCAGACAAATCCCCATATACGCTACACCACTTCTGCTAGGTTGATGCCTGACCAGCAGCATA
>NC_134886.1:19970754-19978254 GCF_041734735.1 Babylonia areolata | reverse complement strand
AAATACACACATGTCCCTTTCAACCCATATTGCCCACTTACCTCATAAAATGAACAAAACATACGAGTTAAAATGATGTGGCAATTCGGCAGGATGTTTCCACGGGGATTGATTAACGCAAATATCGCTGAAACCTTTCAAACGAACAAATGACAACACTTCAGACTGACCAGTGGGCAGATAACGTGGCTTTCTCAAATGATTATGACCAGAGAGGTGTTATTTTCAACAGACACGAGGGAGTGGGATAATGTGACGTTCCGCTGTGACGTCAACAGCGTGTGGTCAAATTGCTGTCGAGATCAACCAGAACCTCTTTAGATTACATCTTCTTCTTTTTTTCTTTCTTTTTTTCTTTTTTTTTTCAGCCCAGAAAATTAACCTGTCACACACGAGAACAATTACGTTCATTGATCTGTCACACGCGAAAACAATAACGCGCTTTGTGTGTTACCATTACTAATTTGATTCTGGTCATGTTTCTATCCCCTGTTGAACGCAGCTGTCATATTGTAAACTGATGCTTGTATCTCGCCATGCGTACAAATAGATATGCATGTGCGCGCACACACTCGCATTCACGAGTGAACACACTCAGACTCACCCTGCCCTCTCCCCGCCCACCATCGCTCACCATCTCTTTGTTGAGGACTGGGGTATGACAACCAGCTGACGGCCCACCTGTGGAGTGATGTCCTGGAGGTAACGCGTCCGCCTAGGAAGCGAGAGAATCTGAGCGCGCTGGTTCGAACCACGGCTCAGCCCCCGATATTTTCTCCCCCTCCACTAGACCTTGAGTGGTGGTCTGGACGCTAGTCATTCGGATGAGACGATAAACCGAGGTCCCGTGTGCAGCATGCACTTAGCGCACGTAAAAGAACCAATGGCAACAAAGGGGTTGTTCCTGTAAAAATGCTGTAGAAAAATCCACTTCGATAGGAAAAAAATAAAACTGAACGCAGAAAAAAAAAAGAAAAAAAAAAAGGTGGCGCTGTAGTGTAGCGACTTGCTCTCCCTGGGGAGAGCAGCCCGAATTTCACACAGAGAAATATGTTGTGACAAAAAGAAATACAAAATTCAAATACAAATACAAATACCTCCCAACTGAAAAGCGGAAGTGTACCGTTTGCTCTGTCAGCGCTATGCCTTAGGGATTGGGGCCACTTTGCATACACGAGGCGATCATCGCAGAGCTAAATGTGCTTATCGTTAAGAATGTTCCCAACTCTACGGTTAGATTCCATATACTTTGGAAAATTCTTATTTCCAAGCAAACTTAGCGCCTTAAATATCTTTTCC
This sequence comes from Babylonia areolata, assembly GCF_041734735.1. Classification (NCBI taxonomy): domain Eukaryota; kingdom Metazoa; phylum Mollusca; class Gastropoda; order Neogastropoda; family Buccinidae; genus Babylonia; species Babylonia areolata. Next base: position 19,976,955 of record NC_134886.1, on the reverse strand, counting down.
TACAACTCACCCCGAGTCCAATGGTGAGTGGAAGGAAAAGAACAATTTGATCATTTCGGGTTCAACTCGATAACGATGTGGTCTGCTTGGCGTCCAATGACCAGTTTCAGTTTCAGTAGCTCAAGGAGGCGTCACTGCGTTAGGACAAATCCATATACGCTACACCACATCTGCCAAGCAGATGCCTGACTAGCAGCGTAACCCAACGCGCTTAGTCAGGCCTTGAAAAAAAAGGGTAAATAAATAATAGATAAATACATAAAAAAAGAACTACTACTACTAATAATAATATGTATAAGGCGCAAAAACTTGATGAAGTCAACTATAAGTGTACATAAATAAATAAATAAATGAATAATAATATATATAAACAAAGTAGTAGTAGTAGTAGTAATAATAATAATAATAATAATAATAATAATAATAATAATAATAATAATAATAATTAAATAAATAAAAAGACAACAATGACCAGCAACCATGTCATAATTATGTGGTCAGCTGGTTGGTTGGTTAGTTGACTGAATGGCTGTTTTTTGACTGGTTGGGTGGCTGGTTACTTGGTTGCTTGGCTAGTTAGTTTCTAGACGAATTGATTCGTTTGTTAATTGGGGAGTTAGATATATATGTATCTAGTTAGTTAGTTAGCTAGTCAGTTCGTTCCTTAGTTAGTAAGTTAGGCCATTAGGGTCATTTTTATCATTTTAAACGTTCGAGTCTGTCTGTCTACCTGTCTTTCTTTCTTTCTGTCTGTCTGTCTGTCTCTCTTTCTCTTGTCCATGTGTGTGTGTGTGTGTGTGTGTGTGTGTGTGTGTGTGTGTGTGTGTGTGTGTGTTTCTCTTTCCCTCTGTCTCTCTTTCTCTATCTCTTTCTCTCTCTTCCCACTGTCTATCTTTCTCTCTTTCTTTCTCACACACTCTCTCTTTCTCACACCCTCCAACTCTCTCTCAAATTACTGTCATGATCCTCATCAGCAGAATTCATTTTCTTTTTTTTTTCTTTTATGTTCTTTCTTTTATTTTGCCTGCTTCTCTCTCTCTCTCTCTCTCTCTCTCTCTCTCTCTCTCTCTCTCTCTCTCTCTCTCTCTCTCTCTCTCTCTCTCTCTCTCTCTGTGTCTGTCTATTTATATATATATATATTTTTTTATATTAAAACCTGGTTCTGCTAACACCTTCCACACCCCTGTTGCATATTCATCACTTGTCACGCCAATGAATTCAGAATACTTGTTGAAAATATTGATGGCCTATTCCCTTAGGGAATGAATGAAAAGCAAATATTTCACTTACCTCTTTGAAAAGTACAACTGACAAGGCGTCAAACTGACCAATCGACAGATAAATTGGCTTTGTCCAGTGCGGCCATAGAGGTGACTTTGATCGAAATAAACATGGGGGAATGGGATGATATGACATTTCTCATTGGAGGAAGGAAGGAAGGAAGGAAGGAAGGAAGGAAGGAATTATGTTTAATGTCCCAAAGGAAGGGAGGAAATAAAGAAATGAGGAATGACCTTCATCGTCATCAATATAACCAAAATAGTCTCAAAGTCTGTGGCCTTTCATGCCCTGCTCTCATGGTGACCTCAGTTTCGATACCCTTCCACTTCTGTGCTTGGAGTGAGTCCTGGTAATGTCTTCAGTGTCGGCAGATTCATTGGGGGCTGTTGTGTAAGGGACGTGGTGGCGGTCTCCACTCTGGTAAGGGACGCTCACTCAGTCTGGCTCCGCGACGAAGCCATTATTGTCGTTAGTAGGGGGCTTAGTAGGTGGTGTCCTAAGTACGTTAAAACAGAACAGGCACCACTGAACACCACCGAAGTGATTCAGCAGCAGTGCAGGGTCTCCTCTGGTGTGTGACTTCCTGGCGACCTAACACCGATGGTTCCCTGTGGATTGCCGACGCTGGAAATGCGACGGACGAACCTGGGTGTGGCTGTGTAATGGGGAATCTAAATGAGCGGCGTGGGAGTAATGCGTAATGCCACTGAAATGGTGCAGATGATGGGGCAGTAAAAAAAAAAAAAAAAAAAAAAAAAAAAAAAAAAAAAGGAAGAAGAAGAAGAAAAAGGAAAAAAAAAGAAGAAAAGAAATGAGGATTGAATTATGCTTAATGTCCAGTCACACATGCTGATAGACATCAGTTTGTGAAATTGATTCATTTATATACAACATGACTGTATTCCCATTTTTTTCCCCACTGTCCCCTTTAGTGCAATGTGTTGAATAGTTGTATATTGCGTTGCTGAATGAGGGACTGCATTGTAGCTACTAGCAACCCAACATTCTTCTCAAAAGAGTCAACTCGAAACATCATTCAACTGATCATCGAAAGTTTTCCTCTGATCTAGTTCTGTACATTGGTACTCTCTCTCTCTCTCTCTCTCTCTCTCTCTCTCTCTCTCTCTGTCTGTCTCTCTCTGTCTCTCTGTCTCTCTGTCTCTCTCTCTCTCTCTCTCTCTCTCTCTCTCTATATATATATATATATATATATATATATATATTTTTTTTTTTTTTTTTTTTTTTTTTAAATTCAGCCATTCCATCAAATTGCTTTTACATCCCTGCCCACTTGCATAGCGAAATATATCATTTTTCACACACACACACACACACACACACACACACACACACACACACACACACACACACACACACACACTCACACACACACACACACACACACACACACACACACACACACACACACAGATGGAAGCTCTATCAAAGATCAAAGAAAAATCTCTCGCTGATAAAATTTAAAAGACAATAAACAATACATACCCAAAGAAACCCAGCAGTGCTGTCTATTCCTGAGCTATAAATACACGGTTCACAGAAAGTAATGAACAGCGGGGGAACTTGCACAATTTTTATCTTGAGGATATCGTGAAGTGGTGCCGAATGTTCTGCTAACAGTGCTGTTTGCAGACAATGTAACAAGAACCGCTCATAACCAGAGAGTACTTTCTAGCACGTGAACAAAAAGAGAAGTTTATACAACGCTGACAAGAAAGAAAGAAAGAAAGAAAGAAGAAGAAGGAGAAGAAGAAGAACAACAACAACAACAACAAGAACAATAACAAAAACAATCACAAGAACAAGACGATGACGATGATGATGATGTTGATGATGATGAGAGGGAGGAGGATACCATCTTTCCTGTAGTGATGAACAGCACGCATCCGCAGCTTTGAAATTGAAACTTTCAATTTATTTCCCATGCACACGCAGTTTAAACCTAACTGGAACGAGTTAGGATAAGCAGCCGAACATGTTATCATGCCAAGCTTTCTGTATTTCATCACCAGTTCCCTGTAGTTATCTCCAGGTTTGATTCTCCGAGCTATCGACATCTTGGAACCAATCTCGGAAAGTGTAAATTTGTGTGATGTTTCACTCCAGCCTGTGATGCCGCCTGATCTTGAGGGAAGATTAAAAAAAAAAAAAAAAGTGCCAGATGTACAAGACTAGCTCTTTTTTCTTTCTTTAGGGGAATGGGGGTTGTGGGTGGGAGGCTGTTTGTTTGTTTGTTTGTTTGTTTCTCTTTTTTTTTTTTATTTTTTTATTTCTAACAACATCCAAGTTTTGTGGACTCCATCAAATACAAGCCTTCCTAATTTGTGAAACAGGAAATAGTGGTACTAGTTACATGAGCAAAAAATAAAATAAAATAAGATAAATAAATAAATAAACAAATAAATAAATAAAATAAATAAAAAATATAAATAAATAAATAAATAAATAAACCCAGATCCCATGTGCAGCACGCACTTGGCACATTAAAAAAAGAACCCATGGCAACAAACTTATTGTGCTCTGGGTTTGTTTTTCTTTTTTTTTCTTTTTTTTAATAGATGATAGGTACACAAATTTGCATGCATGCTACATTGGGTTATGCTGCTGTAAGGCATCTGCTTAGCAGATGTAGTGTAGCTTTTATGGATTTGTCCGAACGCGGGGACGCCACCTCGAGAAACTGAAACTGAACCTGAAACTGGCATGCATTACTACATCATATACATCTGTGTGTGTGTGTGTGTGTGTGTGTGTGTGTGTGTGTGTGTGTGTGTGTGTGTGTGCGTGCGTGTGTGTGTGTGTGTGTGTGCGTGTGCGCGCGCGCTTCTCCTAAGCTATTTGTTTTCTTTTTTTTTGTAAAGGCATGGTGAAATCACTTTATTAAAAAAAAACATTATAGAGTATATTCTTTTTTTCTCTCGATTGGAAAAACAAAACAAAAACAACAACAACAACAACAACAACAACAACAAAACCGTTTCGATATCCGTTTCGATTTCGGATTCAATTTTAAACTCCTCTCTCTCTCTCTCTCTCTCTCTCTCTCTCTCTCTCTCTCTCTCTCTCTCTCTCTCTCTCTCTCTCTCTCTCTCTCTCTCTCTCTCTCTCTTGTTGTAGTTGTTTGTCGTTGATTTTTTTTTTTTTTTACCCCTAGAAATGAGTCAATTTATCTGTAAACCGCCGTTATTCTTTTGTTCATACATTGTCCCCCTTGCCAAAGATAGTATTGTCAATGGCAATAAACATCGTCCGTTTGTCCGTGTCTGTGTCTCTCATTCTCTCCCCCCCCCCCCCACCCTAACACCCACCCCCACCGCCGCCTCTCTCTCTTTCGTCTTTGTCTACCTGCCCCCACCCCCCCTCTCTCTCTCTTTCTCTCTCTCCCTCTCTCCACCCCCTCTCTCTCTTTGTTTTCTCCCCCCTCTCTCTCTCTCTCTCTCTCTCTCCCTTTCTCTCTCTCTCCCTTTCTCCCTCTCTCCCCCTTCTCTCTCTCTCCCTCTCTCCCTCTCCCTCTCTCTCTCCCCCTCTCTCTCTCACTCTCTCTCCCTCCTCTGCCACCCCCCACCCCTCTCTCTCTTTTCTTTTTAAATCCTGAACTAGGCACTTCAAGTCCTTAATCAACCCTTACCAGCACCCTCTGCCCCCCGCCCCCCCCCTCCCCCCAAGTCTCGTGTTACTCTGGAGGTAATCTGCTGACACTGCTGATACGTCTTGTAACACCACAGCAAGGGTTACAGGTTCGACCAGTTCTTCTTCGGTGCAAACAACTTGCCGAGCTCTCACACCAAGGGAGAGATTGTTGGCCTCGTCTCTGCGTCACGTGATCCCTGTGGCCCAATGACCGTTAAACGATTAATTATTTCTTTGCCCTGTCTCAAGGGAAAAGTCGCTTGCTGAGATCTGACGTGCAAGCAATACACGTTTTGCACTCATTAGTGGGGACTGTGAGACGATTGAGCTGTGGTGGTGGTGGTGGTGGTGGTGGTGTGTGTGTGTGTGTGTGTGTGGGGGGGGGGGGGGGGGGGGGGGTTGGATAGGGGGGGCTAGAGAATAAACGAAGGGTAGGAGAATAAACGAAGGATGAAAAAATGTGAAAAAAAAAAGGATATGTGGAATGCTTGAATGTAGAAACCGAAACGGAAGAATGGAATCCGATGGAATAGAAAGATGGAAGTGTGTGTGTGTGCGTGTGTGTGTGTGTGTGTGTGTGTGTGTGTGTGTGTGTGTGTGTGTGTGTGTGTGTGTGTGTGTGTGTATCTGTGTTAAATGCCCGCGTCTTTTTTTTTTGTCTGTCTGTCTGTTTATCGATCTCCATCTTTCTCTTTGTCTGCCTCCATGTCTGCCTACCACGCTTTCCTCTCACATAGTTGTGTCTCAACATCACTCTTCCTTTCTATCCGTCATGTCATTGGTGATAAGTGGAAACAAATAACTTCCAAATATCAATCAAGGGAACTGAAGAAGACGGGATGATTTGGCATCACGACAAAGTGTTGTTTGTTTATTTGTTTGTTGCGTTATTCTTTTTTTTGTTTTTTGTTTTTTTTGTTTGTGTTTTGTGTTTTAATTGCAAAGCGCTCAGAACAACATTGATGTGATAAGGTGTATAAGTAACCGTTATCAGTAATATATCTATTAAAGATCCTGTAATCCAGTGTCAGCGTTTGGTGGGTTATGGAAACAAGAACATACCCAGCATGCACACCCCCGAAAACGCAGTATGGTTGGCAACATGATGGGGTAAATAAACTTAACGGTCATGCTAAAAAGTAGGAGTATTAGTGACGTTGTTATTATTCGTATTGTTGTTATTATTATTCGTCTTCTTTTTGATTGATTGATACGGATACTTATATAGCGCCTATCCTCGGTCAGAGACCAAGATCTAAGCGCTTTGCAAAC
>NC_134886.1:19963254-19965754 GCF_041734735.1 Babylonia areolata | reverse complement strand
AGAGAGAGAGGGGGAGAGAGAGAGAGAGAGAGAGAGAGAGAGATATTAATAGACAGAAAGAGAGAGGTAAACAGACAATGAAAGAGAGAGAGGGAGAGAGAGAGAGAGAGATAGAGAGAGTGTGTGAGAGAGAGAGTATGTGTGTGATAGAGAAAGAGAGCGTGACAGAGAGAAAGAAAGGAAGAGGGAGAGAGAGAGAGAGAGAGAGAGAGAGAGAGAGAGAGAGAGAGAGAGAGAGAGAGAGAGAGAGAGAATAATAGACAGAAAGGTATATATATATATATATATATATATATATATATATATATATATATATATATATATATATATATATATATATATAAGCAGAGAATGAAAGAGAGGGTGAGGGAGAGAGAGAGAAAGAAAGAAAGAGAAAGAGTGAGAGAGAGTGTGTGTGTGATAGAGAGAGAAAGAGAGAGCGTGACAGAGAGAAAGAGAGGAAGAAGGAGAGAGAGAGAGAGAGAGAGAGAGAGAGACAGAGAGAGAGAGAGAGAGAGAGAGACAGAGAGAGAGAGAGAGAGAGAGAGAGAGAGAGAGAGAGAGAGAGAGAGACTGAAGACTGACTAAAGATGTTTTATTCATAAAGGCCGTAGCCCCTTAGAAGGGGGATAAACATGAAAGTCGCGTACAGATACACAGAATGTCCAAGATGTTACGAAGGCACTTCGACGTTTAAACGCTTTACACAGATAAAGAGTGAATTGTTTAACAAGACTTTCGTTTGTAGATGACATTAACAAGACGAGTTTGAATAAACAAGGTTGTCTGAAATATTTTTTTCTGGAATTAATTGTTCTCTGATATCTCTCAATTCTGCACAATCTAGCACAAAATGGACTTCATCTTCCTTTGACTTTTTGCATAACGGACAAATAGTATCAGAAATGTTAGACTGTCTGTAACGATACCGATGGACAAACAATTCAGAAACGCCAAATCTAAATTTGGTCATTACATGCTTCAGATGCCTGTCAACATTCATAGACATATAAGTTGGAAAACTATGTTGGTTATTGATAAGTCGATAAATCTCAAATCTGTCACTGCCTTGGATATGTGAATTCCAGTTTTGCCATCTGCTGTGAATCATTCTTTCACGAAACACACGAATAAAAGCTTTAGTATCCCCAACCCCTTGGCTAAGCCACACAAAACCAAATCCATTTTCACATAGCTTCGCCCTAATATTCGAAACCCAATTTTTCTTGCCTCTGCTATCCAGTTTTCTGTATGCCTTATGTGTGTGTGTGTGTGAGAGAGAGAGAGAGAGAGAGAGAGAGAGAGAGAGAGAGAGAGAGAGAGAGAGAGAGAGAGAGAGAGAGAGATGGGAGGAGGCAGTGGCTTCATATTGGTGGTTTATTATATTTCCTGTTCATTCAGTCATAAAGATGTTTGATGCATGGCTTGCCTGCGAAATCATACGTCTGCAATGTAAGTGTGTGTGGGAGGGTGGGGTGGGGTGGGGTGGTGATGGGGGTGGGGTGGGGGGTGAGGAGTGGTGTGTGTGTGTGTGTGTGTGTGTGTGTGTGTTGCATATCTATTTATGTATTTATTTAGTTATCTAGTTTGTTAGTCAGTTAGTTAGTTAGTTAGTTAGTTAGTTAGTTAGTTAGTTAGTTAGTTAGTTAGTTAGTTAGTTAGTTAGTTAGTTAGTTAGTTAGTTAGATATTCATTCATTATGATAAAATCACATTGGAAAACGAAACACTCAGACATAAGCCAAAACTTATATACACGCATACGAAGAGACAGATAAGACAAGCAGACAGACAGACAGACAGACAGAAGCCAAAGAGGACAACCAGTTGATACCGTAAGGTCAGGAACGATCATGGACAACAACAAAAAAACCACTATGAATATTGATGATGGACATCGGCAGAGGGGGAAATAGCAGGCCGACAAGTGTTCATGTCGCGGTCAGATTCCTTTGACCCTCTCGTATTTCTGATAATTTGATGCTGTGTGTGTGTGACTGAGAGGCTGTGTACCCTGCATTGTGAATGTCTTAAGATATAGAAGATCTAGAGGGAGAGGAAGAGGAAGAGAGAAGGGGTGTGGGGAAGGAGGAGAGGCAGAGGGAGAGACACAGAGAGAGAGAGAGAGGCGGAGAGAGAGGGAGAGAGAGAGGGAGAGAGAGATAGAGAGAGAGAGTGAGAGACAGAGAGTGAGAGACAGAGAGAGGGAGACAGAGAGAGAGGGAGAGAGAGTGAGAGTGAGAGAGAGAGTGACAGAGAGTGAGAGAGAGAGTGAGAGAGGGAGAGGGAGAGAGAGGGAGAGAGAGAGTGAGAGACAGAGAGAGAGGGAGAGAGAGAAAGAGAGAGAGTGAGAGAGAGAGAGAGAGAGAGAGAGAGAGAGAGAGAGAGAGAGAGAGAGAGAGAGAGAGAGTGCAGAGCCACAATAGTTTCCTTTGATCCTTCTGTCTTTCTGATAATTTGATGCTGTGTGTGACTGAGTGGCTGTGTACCCTGCATTGTGA
>NC_134886.1:19932884-19935384 GCF_041734735.1 Babylonia areolata | reverse complement strand
GTTCACGAGAGACGCTTTTCTCACACACAACACCCACACCCACCCACACCACATGCACACCCGTCCAACAGCCCACACCCACGTCACACCAATCCATTGCCACTTCCGTTAACATTCTCTCTCCCATTGACTTCTAAAAAAAAAATATTTAAAAAAAAGTGGGGGAAACCAGAAGGAAAAGCTTACCTTAACACAGTTTCACAAACGCAGATTATCATCTTCGGTGTACGCCCCAAAGCCATGCATCTTCTCAGTTTCAGTTTCAGTAGCTCAAGGAGGCGTCACTGCGTTCGGACAAATCCATATCCGCTACACCACATCTGCCAAGCAGATGCCTGACCAGCAGCGTAACTCAACGCGCTTAGTCAGGCCTTGAAAAAAAAAAAGGTGAATAAATAATAGATAAATACATTAAAAAAAATCTACTACTAAACTAATAATAATATGTATAAGGCGCAAAAACTTGACGAAGTCAACTATAAGCGTACATACATTTTTTTTTTTTTAAGTAGTAAGAAGAAGAAGAAGAAGAAGAAGAAGAAGAAGAAGAAGAAGAAGAAAATAAATTAAAAAGACAAAATGATGATAAATAAGCAAATAAATGTAAAACATGGAGACACACATTCACACATACACCCACATATGCATAACAGATGTGCACCAAACATGCAGTTTCACAGATACGAAAGCACAGTCAAATACACATAAACGTACATGAGCCCCAACACACACACACACGCACGCACGCACGCACACACACACACACACACAAATTACCCTGCACTTCCTCTACCCCCCTCCTTCACACACTCATTTCTAGGCTACGTATCGCAGTTTCCACGGCACACACACATGCACACACACACACACACACACACACACACACACACACACACACACACACACACACACACACACACACACACACACACACACTTATCTTCTCAATCCATAAGATCCTGTACCGATTCCTTAAAGAGCCTGCGAACCGTGTCAACGTTCGATGGGTTATGGAAACAAGATCACACCCAGCATGCAACCCCCCGGAAACTGAATATAACTGCCTGCATGGTGGGGGTATATAAACAAAATTGTCATATACGTAAAATATTACATGACTGTATGAGTGAGTGAGTGATCGTGAATGTGTGTGTCTGTGTGTGTGTGTGTCTGTGTGTGTGTTTGTGACTCTGTGTGTGTGTGTGTGTGTTTGTGTGTGTCTGTGTCTGTGTGTCTGTGTGTATGCGTGAATGAAACCTGATTGCATGACACCGAAAACAAATGATAAAAACCCAAATGACAGCTGTCAGTCGGCTTTTTTACAAGTAGGCAGCCTGTGGTGCAAATGACCCCGAGTTTGAAAAAAAAAAAAAAAAAAAAAGCCCTTAGAACTTGGTCTCTGAGCGAAGATATGCGCAGAATAAGTATCTATATCATCGTCCATGCTCTCCTCCAGCTGCTGTTTCATTTGCCCCCTGAGCCACAATGATGGCACGATGTTTTCCATGGGCTTTAACAGTCCCATCTGTATTTATGCACGTGTCTGTGTCTGTCTCTTTCTCTGCCTTTTTGTCTGTGTGTCTCTGTCTCTGTCTCTCCCTCTGTTTGTGTGAATTTGCCTGCCTGCCTGTCTGTCTGTCTGTTCTCTCTCTCTTTCTCTCTCTCTCTCTCTCTCTATTTTTCTCTCCCCTCTCCCTCCCCCTTTCTCTCTCCCTCATCCTTTCTCTCTCTCTATCTCAGTATCTATCTATCTCTCTTTCTGTCTCTCTCTCTCTCCCTCATTCTCTCTCTCTCTCCCTCTCTATGTATGTCTCTCCCTCTCTCTCTCCCATTCTCCCCCCTCTCTCTCCCTCATTTTCTTCCTCTCTCCCCCTCTCCCTCCCTCTCTCCCTCCTCCATCTCTCTCCCCTCCCCCCTCTGCCCTCCCCCACCCTCTCTCTCTCTCTCTCTCTCTCTCTCTCTCTCTCTCTCTCTCTCCCATTCTGTCATATTATTTATCTACTCTTTGATCAGTTAGTCATCATCAAAGTGTCCCGCACCAGCCCAATTAATCGGATCCCCCTACCCACCCACCCACTACCACAACCACCTTCCCCTTATCTTTTTCTCCTTTCCCTCTCTTCAAAGGAAGGGGGGGGGGGAGAGAGAGAGCAGCGGGCACTTTCGGAGATCACAGTCCAAGTCAGAAGTGAGATGAAAAGACACAGGTGAAGAAACCAGAACGGACGAATGAAGAGGCCTCATGATACAGATGCTCATCAGATGCCAGTTGCATTGCCTTGGTTCTAACTTTTTTTTTGGACAGTTACACGTGACCAAATGCTTCGTTCGTTCGTTTATTCATTTATAGTCTGTTCATCTAAGATGATGATATTAGACTGAAAATAAATGATATTATTGTTATTATTATTATTATTAGTAGTAGTAGTAGTAGTAGTAGTAGTAGTAGTAGTATTTGGATTATTATCATTCCTATCATAATGATGATTGTTGGTATTAA
>NC_134886.1:19907884-19912884 GCF_041734735.1 Babylonia areolata | reverse complement strand
AAAAATGTGTGCGTGCGTGTGTGTGTATGCGTGTGTGTGTGTTCGTGTGTGCACGCGCAGTGCGTGCGTGCATGTGTGCATACGTTTGTTTGCGTGCGTATGCGTCTGTGTGTGTGTGTGTGTGTTCCTGAGTGTGCGCGCGTGCGTGCGTGTATGTGTGTGTGTGTGTGTGTGTGTGTGTGTGTGTGTGTGTGTGTGTGTGTGTGTGTGTGTCCTACGATGAGCAACAACTGTGTCCTCGAACCTTCGGACACTCACTTGGCCGTCAGATGCATGACCACCGGACCATCTCTCCATCGGTCCCCCCCTCACCCAACATGCCTGCGATGTGTGGTGTGAGTGCAGCATTTAGAACAGGGGAGACCAGACTACGTGGGGGTGTTGGGAGGGGGGGTTGGAGGGTGGGGGGCGGGGGGGTGTGGAACGGATACAAAACACACATTCAGCCAGACAAAAGAAAGAAAGTAAGAAAGGCTGTGCAGAACTAAGTTTGGATAAGTGCAGATTTGCAAGTAGAGGAGGAAAAAGAGAAAATGTCGGTGAACTTATTCTTTTGATTCTTGCTGGTGGAGTCGATATATATCCTCCCCCCCCCCCACCCCCCGTCTCTCTCTCTCTCTCTCTCTCTCTCTCTCTCTCTCTCTCTTTGTGACTCTTGACTTTCTGTGCACCACCCACTTCACACTGTCCTCTGTTCGCTGTTATTATTTCTTTTTTTAAACCATCTTTTTCTTTCGTTTTTGTTTTTTGTTTTGTGGGGTTTTCTCTTGTTTTATGTTGTCGGTTTTGTTTTGTTTTTTGTTTGTTTGTTTTGGGGTGGTGGGTTTTTTTCGTATTTTTTTTGTCTCCATCCACTTACCCCCTGTCTGTAGACAAGGTGGTTGACGTCATCATACTAAAACGTGTTGTGTTAGCGATGGACAAGGGGAAGTAAATATGTTGTTTGTGATGTCTTTCCGTGAGTATGGAGTTAAAAACAGCAACACAATGTTTGTCTTTCTGCCTGTATGTCTGTCTGTCTGTCTGTCTGTCTCTGTCTCTGTGACTCTGCCTGTCTCTCAGTCTATATCTGCCCTCCCCACACCCCTTGTCTAGCTCGCTCTCTCTCTCTTTCTCTCTATCTCTGTCTGTCTTTCTCTGTCTCTGTCTCTTTCTTTCTTTCTCATTACCCCACTCTGTGTTTCTTTGTGTCTGTCTGTCTGTCTGTCTGTCTACCTATCTCTATCCCTCTCTATCTCCCACCCCCCTCTCTCTCACTTTCCATATTGTTCTCATCTTTTTTTTCTCCGTGACAAACTATGTGAAATTCCTTTTCCCTTTCCCTGAAGAGTCTTCTTTGCTGGCCCTCTGTCAGCAGTGGTGTCACCTCACGTCACTCTCTCTCTCTGTCAGCAGTGGTGTCACCTCACGTCTCTCTCTCTGTGTCAGCAGTGGTGTCACCTCACGTCACTCTCTCTCTGTGTCAGCAGTGGTTTCACCTCACGTCACACTCTTTGTCAGCAGTGGTGTCACCTCACGTCACTCTCTCTGTCAGCAGTGGTGTCACCTCACGTCTCTCTCTCTCTCTCTCTCTCTCTCTCTCTCTCTCTCTCTCTCTCTCTCTCTCTCTCTCTCTCTGTCAGCAGTGGTGTCACCTCACGTCTCTCTCTCTGTCAGCAGCGGTGTCACCTCACGTCTCTGTCTCTGTCTGCAGTGGTGTCACCTCCAATCTCTCTCTCTCTCTCTCTCTCTCTCTCTCTCTCTCTCTCTCTCTCTCTCTCTCTCTCTCTGTGTCAGCAGCAGTGTCACCTCACGTCTCTGTCTCTGTCTGCAGTGGTGTCACCTCAAGTCTCTCTCTCTCTCTCTCTCTCTCTCTCTCTCTCTCTCTCTCTCTCTCTCTCTCTCTCTCTCTCTGTGTCAGCAGTGGTGTCACCTCACGTGTGTCTGTCTACCTGAAGTGGTAAAGACATGCAGCATTTCGTTTTGTCGCCTCCTCCGGATCCCTTTCAGTTTCAGTTTCAAGGAGGCGTCAAAGCGTACGTGCTGATCCACATGCGCTACACCCCATCTGTTTTGACAGGAAACAAACTAAAAGGGAACGGATACCTGACTTAAGCAATGACCCAGCTTCTCTTCTTCTTCTTCTTCTTCTTCTTCTTCTTCTTCTGTGTTCGTGGGCTTCATCTCCCACGTTCACTCGTATAATACGCGAGTGGGCTTTTTACCTGTATGACCGTTTTTTACCCCGCCATGTAGGCAGCCATACTCCGCTTTCGGGGGTGTGCATGTTGGGTATGTTCTTGTGTCCATAACCCACCGAACGCTGACATGGATTACAGGATCTTTAACGTGCGTATTTGATGCTTGCGTATACACACGAAGGGGATTCAGGCACTGACAGGTCTGCACATATGTTGACCTGGGAGATCGTAAAAATCTCCACCCTTTACCCACCAGGCGCCGTCACCGTGATTCGAACCCGGGACCCTCAGATCGAAAGTCCAACGCTTTAACCATTCGGCTATGGCGCCCGTCGCAATGACCTAGCGAACTGATTAGGCCTTGGCAGTCCACCATTAGAATTGATATGAAACCTTTACCCAAATAAACGAAAGAAGATAAATCAAGAGAATAAACAAATAACTAGGACACATTGACCTATAAAAAAAAATAATAAAAAAAAGACAATCAGATGCATACATAGCAACTGATAGAGACCAAAAATTAAGTAGAAAAAAAAAAAAAAAAAAAAAGAAAAAGAAAGAAAGATATATGGATCGGTTGAGCGAACCTGGTATCTTTGAGAGTGTTGACCTCAAGACTGCAAAGACATTTGCTGTTTGGTCAGCGCAGATTGTAATCAATGCTTTTTATTTATTTTATTTTATTTTATTTTTATTTTTTTTTTTTTTATTTTTATTTTTTTTTTTTTTTTTTGCTCCATCTTCCACGCGTGCTATCTCTGTCATTCCCCATCGCCGTCTGCATGTCCACTGTTTCGGTTTTCAGTTTCAGTTTCTCAAGGAGGCATTACCGCGTTCGGACAAATCCATATATGCTTCACCACGTCTCTTATGCAGATGCCTGACCAGCAGCATAACCCAACGCGCTAGTTAGGTCTTGTGTGCATGCATATATATATATATATATTGTGTATCAGAGTGGATTTTGTGTTGTTGTTTTTTTTTAAGTTGCAAAATTTTATCACAACGACTAATAATAGTATATCTATGTTACATCGACGCTTCATCTTGCTTTTGTTGATTTGACTTAACGACATCAGACATAAGATTGCAGACTGGAAAACCCCCTCCTCTCTCTCTCTCTCTCTTCTTTTTTTTCTCTCTTTTTCACCCACCTCTCTGTCTCTCTCTGTCTCCCTTTCTCTTCTTTTTTTTTTCTCTCTCTATCACCCCCCTCTATCTCTCCTTTTTTCTCTCTCTCCTTCACCCTCTCTTTCTCTCTCTCCTATTCTTTCTCTCTCTTTCACCCACCTCCCTCTCTCTATCTCTCCTATGTTTTTTTCTCTCTTTCACCCCCCTCCCCTCTCTCTCTCCTTTTGTCTCTCTCTTTCACCCCCCCCTCTCTCTCTCTCTCTCCTTTTTTCTCTCTTTCATCCCCCTCTCTCTCTTCTTTTTTTTTCTCTCTCTGTCTCCCCCGCCCCCCTCGCTCTCTCTTTTTTTTCTCTCTCTCTTTCACCCCCCTATCTCTATGTCTGTCTGTCTGTCTCTCTCTCTCAATCTTCTTCCTGGTCGTCTTCTTCTTGGGCAGTCGATGATAACGTGATGACAATATTTATTCTGGCACGTGTGAAGGTTAGTGATAAAATGGTTTTAACTGGCACGCTGAGTGTCGTGTCGTGTCGTGTGTGTGTGTGTGCGCGCGCGGCGTGAGTATGTGAGTGCATGCGTGTGTGTGCATGGTTAAAAACGTTGCCTCATAACAGACAAATATTTACCCGCAATCTTTCAACATCAGTTATTTTGTTCTGAAAAAAAGAAAACATACATGATATATCCATAAAAAAGAAATCTGCATTGTTTAATATATATATATATATATATATATATATATATATATATATATATATATATATATATATATATATATATATATATATATATATATATATATATATATATATACATGTGTGTGTGTGTGTGTGATACATAAATCTATAACGCCTTATTTACGATCGGGTTAATTAGGGGGGAAAGGGAAACAATTTATCGTTACTATTTTTACCTAATTCATTCAACAACTTTTTTTTTTTCAAGAAATCATCAATTCCGCCCCACCCTCCCACCCTCCCCACTACCCAAACCCCCTGCAACACAAACATACCCACCCTCTCTCACACACACACACCCATCACTTGATACCTGAACACGTCTGAAGCATGTTTGCATGTCTATCTGTACGGTAGACAAGGGCGGTAAAAAGATTCACAGATGTGGAAGTATCCTCAATTACCTCCCATCTGTACTTTGTTATAAAAAAAAAAAAAGAAAGAAAGAAAAAAAAGACCCACTTGTGCACAACAAGTCCCACTACTCTTGCTGACAAGAGAGACGGAGAGTTGTCTTACCTGAAGTGCTCTCAGCTAAAAGGCTAAGGTAAACACACCCCGCATGTGAGTATAATAGTTTAGAGGTATTTGTATACATACAAGAACACACTTTCTCTCTCAATCTGTTTCTCTGTCGGTCTGTCTCTGTCTCTGCCTGTCTCTCTGTCTCTTTCTCTCTCTCTCTTTCCCCCTTCTCCCCTCTCTAATATCTCTTTACTTCTTTCATTCTTTTTTTTTTTTTTCCATCTTTCTTTATCGTTTCTGTATTGTTTCTCTTATGCCTCTATCTCTTCCTCTCTCTCTCTGTCTGTCTCTCTCTCTTCCCCTCTGTCTCTTTCTCTCACCATCTCTCTCTCCCCCTCTGTGTGGTTCTTTCTCCCACTCTCTCTCTCTCTCTTTCTGTCTCTCGTTGTTGTCTCACTCTCTAAATTCCACACGTGAAAAATGGGAG
>NC_134886.1:19897884-19902884 GCF_041734735.1 Babylonia areolata | reverse complement strand
AGCTTCAGTTGACATAACGATGTGGGTAGAAGTAATCCCTGACCTGATAAAAAAATATCTTTTAAAATTCAATTTATTGAATGAGTGAAGTAAGTGTGTACCATCCTTCCTTTAATAAATCAACACTAAATCGAAGCGGCAAAGGTTCGAAATATGTGATTTCGATTTCAAAGCAAAGCTATCTTCCTAGAATCATTACTATTCATATTTTAACACAAACCAACAAGAGTACTACTGAAAGCAATACCAATAGCAACAACAAGAAGGACTTGGAATTGAAACAAATACATGTACATGCACATCCATCCACTCACACCTCTCTGTCCTACACACACACACACACACACACACACACACACACACACACACACACACACACACACACACACTCGCGCGTGCGCACATGTATACACACACACACACACACACACACACACACACACACACACACACACACTCCCATCCATAATGGAGTGATGACCCAGAGGTAACGCGTCCTCCTTGGAAACAAGAGAATCTGAGCGCGCTGATTCGAATCACGGCTCAGCCGCCGATATTTTCTCCCCCTCCGCTAGATCTTGAGTGGTGGTCTGGACGCTAGTCATTCGGATGAGACGATAAACCGAGGTCCCGTGTGCAGCATGCATTTAGCGCACGTAAAAGAACCCACGGCAACAAAAGGGTTGTTCTTGGCAAAATTCTGTAGAAAAATCCACTTGGATAGGAAAAACAAATAAAACTGCACGCAGGAAAAAAAAAGCAGCCCGAATTTCACACAGAGAAATATATATTAAAAAAAAAAAAAAAAAAAAAAAAAAAAAAATCAACCCTCATCCCTTTTCCATCTCCTCCCCAACATTCTTGAACAAAACCTAGAAATGTCCCCAAACTTAGTGGCGAAAATCCCAGCGAGAAATGATTCTCCAGGCGTCTGGTTTGAACAGGCCAGGATTTAAGGTCTTCAGCCACAGAGCCATGAGGTGACTGTGCTGACCTGCAGCTTGATCCGTGGCTGTGAAATGGGGAACGACCAGAGCCAGAGGTTTTTTGTATCGGCAAGACACGTCATGTGCATGGATTAAAATACTGCTGCCGGAAAATGGTCCCCCCCCCCCCCACACACACACACACACACACAATCCATCTGTTCTTTTTTCCGCCTGTCTAGTTGGACGACTGAGTTTTAAAAACCCAGTTGTTGTTTTTTTGTGTGTGTTTTTTTTTTTTTCATAGTTTCCTAAAATCATATTATATCTTTTATCCTTCTTCGCTAGTGCATCCAGGTTGAGGAAGAGAGAATTACAGTGCCCTGGTGTGTGTGTGTGTGTGTGTGTGTGTGTGTGTGTGTGTGTGTGTGTGTGTGTGTGTGTGTCCGTTTTGTTGTTGTTGTTGTTGTTGTTTGTTTCCTTGTGCATTTTCTAAATAGTAGATCTGCGTGTGTTCCGCGCTGTTCAACTAATTACATTCCATCCTTTTTTTTTTTCTCCTGAATGCACTTGATCATGCCAAAGCCATGTCATTTCTTCTTCTTCTTCTTCTTCTTCTTCTTCTTCTTCTTCTTCTTCTCCTCCTCCTCCTCCTCCTCCTTCTTCTTCTTCTTCTGGCTCCAAAGTGGGGGAATCCACGAGTGAATTCTACGCTGTGGGTGTTTTTGACAGGAGGGGATTTTATGGGATTCTCAGGTGTAGGAGGCTGACGTATAAGGATTGACAGCATCGACAGGTGAGGGGAGAAGGGGAGGGGTTGGGGGACCGGGGGGGGGGGGGGGGGGTGCGTATGTGTGTGTGCGTGTGAGGGTGGCTAGGGGGCTCTGTGTGTGTGTGTGTGTGTGTGTGTGTGTGTGTGTGTGTGTGTGTGTGTGTGTGTGTGTTTGTGTGTTCACAGGCATGTGTCTTCTTTTTCTGTTGTTGTTTTCTTTCCGTTTCATGCTTTTATTTTTCCATGTTGCAGGGGTTTATTTCCTATAGGGGAGAGGGAGGAGGAGGAGGAGGAGGACGAGGAGGAGGAAGAAGAAGAAGAAGAAGAAGAAGAAGAAGAAGAAGAAGAAGAAGAAGAAGAAGAAGGTGGTCGGTTAGGGAGAAGAAAGCGATAAAGAAGAAGCGAAAGAGAAAGTTGACCAAAAAAAAAAAAAAAAAAAAAAAATGTGGGAGAAGTTTCAATGGTTGGAGAAGAGGAATGAAAAATTATGTCGTCGGCTTCGGAGGAGTTGGAGCAGAAGGAAACGAGGGAAAACGAGAAGTGGGGAGGGGGTGTACGGGGGCGGAGGGAGGGGGGGATATGGGGGAGGGGGGAGAGAGAAGGACGAAACGTTGTGCATAATTTGTCGCCCTCTTCTGAACTTATTGCTAGGTCTGGCCATTGGAAGTTACTAGACGTTTCTTCTTCTTCTTCTTCTTCTTCTTCTTCTTCTTCTTCTTCTTCTTCTTCTTCTTCTTCTTCTTCTTTCTATTATCATGATTCTTTATAACTTAAGAATAATAATCATAATAATCATGATCATAATAATGTACATTTATATAGCATCCTTTCTCTCTAAGAGTCCAGGGCGCTTTACATGAAAGAAAAAAAATAATTACAAGTTACATAAAACATTATTGACCACTCTTTCTCAAAAAACCCTCCCTCCCTTCACAAACCCCACCTCCAACACACTCTTCCTTTCCCACTCTACATACATCCAAAGTGAGCTGACATGGGTGGTGATGGAGAACAAGTAAGCTGAGAGTGCTTATGGATAGTTTTTTTTTAAAAGAAAACTTCCAATGTCCACTAGGCCAGTGAACAAAAGCAACGTACTCACGAGAGGTTTCAGTTTCAATTTCAGTAGCTCAAGGAGGCATCACTGCGTTCGGACAAATCCATATACGCTACACCACATCTGCCAAGCAGATGCCTGACCAGCAGCGTAACCCAACGCGCTTAGTCAGGCCTTGAGGGAAAACAAAAAGAAGAAAAAAAAGATTAAAACATAAAAAAAGAACTACTACTGATAATAATAATACGTATAAGGCGCAAAAACTTGATGAAGTCAACTATAGGCTTACAAAAATAAAAATAAAAATAAATAAAATAAATAAATTAATGAATAAATAAATAAATAAATATTTCCTCACAAGAGGAAGAAGTTCTAATGGACAATGGTGACTGTCACCCTGACCTGTGAGCTCAATGTTACCTCAGTGAGGTGGCAGCTCTTCACTGACATCCTGACCTGTGAACTCAGTGCTACCTCAATGAGGTGGCAGCTCTTCACTGACATCCTGACCTGTGAACTCAGTGCTACCTCAGTGAGGTGACAGCTCTTCACTGACATCCTGACCTGTGAACTCAATGCTACCTCAGTGAGGTGACAGCTCTTCACTGACATCCTGACCTGTGAACTCGGTGTTACCTCAGTGAGGTGACAGCTCTTCACTGACATCCTGACCTGTCAGCTCAGTGTTACCTCAATGAGGTGGCAGCTCTTCACTGACATCCTGACCTGTGAACTCAGTGCTACCTCAATGAGGTGACAGCTCTTCACTGACATCCTGACCTGTGAACTCAGTGCTACCTCAGTGAGGTGACAGCTCTTCACTGACATCCTGACCTGTGAACTCAATGCTACCTCAGTGAGGTGACAGCTCTTCACTGACATCCTGACCTGTGAACTCAATGCTACCTCAGTGAGGTGACAGCTCTTCACTGACATCCTCACCTGTGAACTCAATGCTACCTCAATGAGGTGACAGCTCTTCACTGACATCCCTGACCTGTGAACTCAGTGTTGCCTCAATGAGGTGACAGCTCTTCACTGACATCCTGACGTGTGAACTTGGTGCTACCTCAGTGAGGTGACAGCTCTTCACAGACATCCTGACCTGTGAACTCAGTGCTACCTCAATGAGGTGACAGCTCTTCACTGACATCCTCACCTGTGAACTCGGTGTTACCTCAGTGAGGTGACAGCTCTTCACTGACATCCTGACCTGTGAACTCGGTGTTACCTCAGTGAGGTGACAGCTCTTCACTGACATCCTGACCTGTGAACTCAGTGTTACCTCAGTGAGGTGACAGCTCTTCACTGACATCCTGACCTGTGAACTCAGTGCTACCTCAGTGAGGTGACAGCTCTTCACTGACATCCTGACCTGTGAACTCAGTGTTACCTCAGTGAGGTGACAGCTCTTCACTCACATCCTGACCTGTGAACTCAGTGTTACCTCAGTGAGGTGACAGCTCTTCACTGACATCCTGACCTGTGAACTCAATGCTACCTCAGTGAGGTGACAGCTCTTCACTGACATCCTGACCTGTGAACTTGGTGTTACCTCAGTGAGGTGACAGCTCTTCACTGACATCCTGACCTGTGAACTCAATGCTACCTCAGTGAGGTGACAGCTGTTCACTGACATCCTGACCTGTGAACTCGGTGCTACCTCAGTGAGGTGACAGCTCTTCACTGACATCCTGACCTGTGAACTCGGTCTTACCTCAGTGAGGTGACAGCTCTTCACTGACATCCTGACCTGTGAACTCAGTGCTACCTCAGTGAGGTGACAGCTCTTCGCTGACATCCTGACCTGTGAACTCAGTGCTACCTCAGTGAGGTGACAGCTCTTCGCTGACATCCTGACCTGTGAACTCAGTGCTACCTCAATGAGGTGGCAGCTCTTCACTGACATCCTGACCTGTCAGCTCAATGCTACCTCAGTGAGGTCACAGCTCTTCACTGAGGAGCAAACTTGTAAGCAGAAGTCTAGGGGGTTAAAAAAAAGAGAGAGAGAGAGAAGAAGAAAAACAACACCACCCAAATCTAATGAAATTTGAAACAAAGGAGAACCAGAAGCAGCCTCGTAATGCACATGACTTGACGGAACACCCTGAAGGCTTCCGGTTCACTGAGTAACACACTTTCTGTGATAACCACAATTACACCATGAGAATCTGGGTCACCAAAGGTTTACAACAAACAAAAAAAAGCTTCCCGATCCTCTGGGAGTTTGGATCGTTTGACAGGG
>NC_134886.1:19887884-19892884 GCF_041734735.1 Babylonia areolata | reverse complement strand
ACGATGTATGAAGCAGGAAGAACCATCCAAGTAGCAAGAGAGATGAAAAACTACAAGATCGGAGTGCTAGGATTGAGTGAGACAAGGTGGCTACAGTCAGGACAGATGAGACTTTCATCTGGAGAGCAACTGCTGTATTCAGGACACACAGAGGATGGAGCCCCCCACACTGAGGGTGTGGCCCTGATGCTGGCACCGGAGGCACAGAGGGCACTCATCGGCTGGGAACCTGTCAACTCCCGCATCATCACAGCCAAGTTTACCACCAAGAAGAATGACATCAGGCTGAACATCATCCAGTGCTATGCTCCCACCAATGGGGACGCACGGACTGGGACAGATGAATGAGAATGGTGAGCGCTTTGCAGACCTGTGCGCCCTGAACCAGCTGGTGATAGGAGGAAGTATCTTCCCACACAAGCGCATCCACAAGGCCACATGGAGATCCCCGAACCACGTCACGGAGAACCAGATCGACCACATCTGCATTAGCCGCAAGTTCAGGAGATCATGGCAGGATGTACGAGTGATGAGAGGAGCTGATGTGTCATCAGACCACCACCTTCTTACGACGACAGTGAGACTTCGCCTCAAGAGATTCACCAACGCCAACAACACACGGACAAAGTACAATGTTGGACTGCTCAGAAACAAAGACACACAAGCAGCATTCCAGACCAGCCTTTCCAACAGGTTCCAGCCACTACAAGAGCTGATGGAAGACAGTGAGATGGACATCGAGACACAGTGGGAACACAGCAAGAAGCTCTGGCACGACACATGTGAAGAGGTCCTTGGCAAGAAGAAAACTCAGCACAAGGAATGGATCTCTGCCAACACCATCCACAAGCTGGAAACAAGGAAAGAGAAGAAAACTTCGCTGAACACGAGCAGAACAAGAGCAACTAAGGCAAAGGCACAGGAAGAGTACACAGCAGCGGACAGAGATGTAAAGAGGAGCATCAAGAAGGACAAGAGGGACTACATCGACGACCTGGCCAGTCAAGCAGAGGCAGCAGCCGGACAGGGGAACCTGAAGGACCTGTACCTGGTGACCAAGAAGTTGACAGGCAAGTTCCAGCAGACCGACAAGCCAGTGAAGGATAAGAACGGGAACCCATTGACAACAACTGAGGAACAGCTGAAACGATGGGCAGAACACTTCAGGGAGCTGCTGAACCGCCCCGCCCCTGATGCACCACCAGACATTCCACCTGCAGAGACAGAACTGCCCATCAGATGCGACAAACCCTCAAAGGTAGAGATCAAGAAGGCCATCATGTCTCTGAGAAATGGGAAGGCTGCAGGACCGGACGAGATACCAGCAGAAGCCATCAAAGCAGACACGGAAATAGCTGTCAATATGCTATACAGCCTCTTCAGCAAGATCTGGGAGAAGGAAGAGGTACCGGCCCAGTGGAAAGAAGGAATCATCATCAAGCTGCCGAAGAAAGGAGACCTCAGGGACTGCAGCAACTACCGAGGGATCATGCTCCTGTCAACGCCAGGCAAGGTTCTCAACAGGGTTCTACTGGAAAGGATGAAAGAGGCCGTCGACCCCAAGCTCCGAGACCAGCAGGCAGGCTTCTGGCGGAACAAATCCTGTGCCGACCAGATCGCCAACCTGCACATCATCGTGGAGCAGTCGCTGGAGTGGAACTCCCCCCTCTACATCAACTTCATAGATTATGAGAAGGCCTTCGACAGTGTGGACAGAGAGACGCTGTGGAAGCTGCTGAGGCACTACGGAGTCCCAGAGAAGATCATCTCCCTCATCCGTTGCACCTACCAAGACATGAGCTGCAGGATTGCCCACGCAGGCCAGCTGTCAGAAAGTTTCGAGGTGAAGACCGGAGTTCGTCAAGGGTGCCTGCTGTCACCGTTCCTCTTCCTCCTGGTCATCGACTGGATCATGAAGACCACTACAACAGGCAGGAACAACGGTATACAGTGGACACTCTGGACACAGCTGGACGATCTCGACTTCGCTGACGACCTGGCGCTCCTGTCACACAACCACAGCCAGATGCAGGACAAGACCACTCGCCTGGAGACCACGTCAGCCAAGACAGGGCTCAAGATCAACAAGAAGAAGACCGAGCTGATGAAGATCAACACCACTGCCAACACTCCAGTCACAGTCGGTGGAGAGCCCATCAGGGAGGTGGAGTCTTTCGTCTTGGGCAGCGTGGTTGACCGACAGGGAGGCATGGACCGAGACGTCACAGCCAGAATCGGCAAGGCAAGAACAGCTTTCATCATGCTCAAGAACATCTGGGCATCTGGAGCAATCAGTAAGAAAACCAAACTCTGCATCTTCAACTCCAATGTGAAGTCAATTCTGCTCTGCGGATGCGAGACATGGCGGACAACACAGACGATGCAGCAGAAAATTCAGACATTCTTCAACACCTGTTTGAGGCGCATCTACAAGATCCGATATCAGGAGAAGATCCGAAACGAAGATCTGTGGGAGCGAGCGGGACAGGAACCAGTGGCCAAGCAGATATTGCGGAGGAAGTGGGGCTGGATCGGACACACCCTCAGGAAGCCAGCGTCCAGCATCACACGCCAAGCCCTGACCTGGAACCCGCAGGGAAAGAGGAAGAGAGGCCGGCCTCGAAACAGCTGGAGGCGAGATACCGAGGCAGAGCTGAAGCAGCAAGGGACCAACTGGACTGGAATGGCCAGAACAGCCCAGAACAGAGTGCGATGGCGAGGGGTCGTCGATGGCCTATGCTCCACCAGGAGCGATGGGCAAACTGAATGAATGATAGCCCATAATTATAGTAAGGACAGCAGTTGCCTCCGCCGCTGTTCCGATGATCACAGTCGGACACGACAATCATCATATATCACTTGTCAACACAGTGACAAACACAGAGACAACCACACGTCTCAAAGTGGAACCCACCTCTCTCTCTCTCTCTCTCTCTCTCTCTCTCTCTCTCTCTCTCTCTCTCTCTCTCTCTCTCTCTCTCTCGACATTATCATATTTTGTTTAATGTATTCAGGTGTTATAATGCCCCTTCCCATGCCCACCCCCAGTCCCCTGGTTTTGAATTGTGGTCCATGGCCAAAGTTCATTAAAACATTTTTCGTTCGTTCGTTCGTTCTCTCTCTCGTGTGTGTGTTCGTTCTTTAGTTTAGCGTCTTTTCATTGTCAGTGATATTAGACGAGTGTGTGTGTGTGTGTGTGTGTGTGTGTGTGTGTGTGTGTGTGTGTGTGTGTGTGTGTGTGTGTGTGTGTGTGTGTGTTGCTTTCCCTTTTCTTTGTTTCTGCCTGAGAAAGAAAGAAAATAAGAGACAGAGAAAGAGAGAGAAGGCGGGGGGGGGGGGGGGGGGGGGGGGGGGGGCAGACAGACATACAGACAGAGACAAAAACAGTGACAGAGACAGAGACAGACAGAGACAGAGACAAAAACAGAGACAGCAGACAGACAGGAAACGCTCTTTGTTTTTCTTCTTTCTTTTTTTTTTTTTTTCTTTTTTTTTTTCTTCTTTTTTTTTTCTTCTTTTTTTTTCCTTCTAAATCGTGATTCTGTATGTCTTCCATGCAGATTCTTTAACCGATCCATGATTTATTCAACACAACAGAAGGGTGAGTTATAGGGTGGCAGGGGTGTGTGAGGAAGGAGAGGGGGCGGGGGGCAGGGGGGGGTGTGTGTGGGGAGGGGGGGGAGCGAGGACCGTGGCAGAGTAGGTTAGGGCGTTGGACTTTCTGATCCAGTGTTCACCAGTGATCAGGGTTCGAGGCCCCGTTTCAGCATGGTGTTGACGGGCGATATAGCCGAGTGGTCCAAGCGTTGGACTTTCAGTCTGCTTTATTAATTTCTCGTGAGTTTTCTCCCTCAACTGTGGAGTGATGGCCTAGAGGAAATGCGTCCGCCTAGGAAGCGAGAGAATCTGAGTGCGCTGGTTCGAAACACGGCTCAGTCGCCAATATTTTCTCCCGCTCCACAAGACCTTGAGTAGTGCTCTGGACGCTAGTCATTCGAATGATACGATTAAACCGAGGTCCCGTGTGCACAGGAAAACATAATCCACAGCAACAAAAGGGTTGTCCCTGGCACAATCCAGTAGAAGAAACCCACTTTGAAAGGAAAAAAAAACAAATAAAATTGCCTCCCTTCCCCACCCCCAGCACACTCCCCCTTCTCTCCCATCTCCCTTCCCATTCGAACCTTCTTTTTTTTCTGTCACTCACTCAACACTCCCCCTCCCCCCCCCCCCCCCCCCCCCCCCCCCCCCCCCCCCGCGCCCCCCCTCCCCACTCCCACTCACCTTCCCTTTCTACTCACCCTTCTCTGTTCCTTGCATCGTCTCTCCTGATTTCTTCTCACCCCTTTCCTTTCTGAAACAGTGCTCTGTCTGACACTCAGTCATCTCATTCGCCTAAAGAACAGCCTGTGTGACTCGATTCATCGTTTCTCGAATCTTATGCAAGGCGACTTTAACCAAGATTCCCTTATTTGACCTCTTCCATTATCTTGTGTAAAGGCGGGATAGAGACAAGAAGAAGAAGGAGACAACAACAACAACAACAACAACAAGAAACACACAACAACAACAACAGCAGCAGCAATTTCGATGAGCGTTTCTTGTGGAACGTTAATGAAGTGCAGAAAACTGATCACAAGACACATTAACATGATCGTTGAGAAGTCTGTATGTCTCACAAGGAGATCACCAGGTATCCTTCAAATACGTTAATCAAACACAATGGATGAGATGTCTACATTCGACAAGAAGAAGAAGAAGAAGAAGAAGAAGAAGAAGAAGAAGAAGCCCATTGAAGAGACGAAATGGGGAGAAGGAGTTGAATCGGGTGCGGTGGTTAAATGGTTAGAGCGCTGGATTATCGCCCGAGTTTCCTTGGTTCAAACCCCGTCACACATTGTGAATTAAGGTGCATGGTATTTTTCCGATCTCCCAGGTCAAACTATGTGCGCATCTGCTCGTGCCGGAGCCGCCTTAGTGTGTAGACACATAGACAAGAT
>NC_134886.1:19872884-19882884 GCF_041734735.1 Babylonia areolata | reverse complement strand
CTGTACTTTGATCATTGTCTTTAAGTATGTAAGAGTCCTCTCTCTCTCTCTCTCTCTCTCTCTCTCTCTCTCTCTCTCTCTCTCTCTCTCTCTCTCTCTCTCTCTCCTTCCCCCCTCTCTCTCCCTCCTTCCCCCTCTCTCTCTCCCCACTTCCCTCTCTCTCTCTCTCTCTCTGTCTGTCTCTGTCTCTCTCTGTCTCTGTCTCTCCGTCTCTGTCTGTCTCTGCCTCTGTCTCTCTCTCTCTCTCTCTCTCTCTCGCTTAGGTGCGTGGATAATTTCCACAAATATTTACTGCTCTAAATTGATTTTTTTCTTCTCCTTTTTCATTCAAAGATTAAAGAGCATGATGCCTCACAGTCCAACCCAGAGTTAAAACGGGCACAGGGCAAAACAGAGAACCCAGATCAAAGGAAACAAACACGGTGGCTGCACAATCACTTTCTCTGTTCAGATGTAATCTCTCGTGTTCCGTTTTCCCCGACGGCATCCACGTTCTGTTTGTATCTCCCTGTAATTTATTTCCCACTCTTTCCAGGTATCTTTCTTACCCGTCTTTTTTTCTTTTTTTTTCTTACGAATTTTGGTGATATTTCTCTTACACTTTGTTTTATCTTCTTTTTGTCCTCTTTTTTTTTTCTTACCGATTT
This sequence comes from Babylonia areolata, assembly GCF_041734735.1. Classification (NCBI taxonomy): domain Eukaryota; kingdom Metazoa; phylum Mollusca; class Gastropoda; order Neogastropoda; family Buccinidae; genus Babylonia; species Babylonia areolata. Next base: position 19,882,237 of record NC_134886.1, on the reverse strand, counting down.
TTTTTTTTAACTTTCACCTGCACACACACACAGACACAGACACAGACACACACACACACACACACACACACACACACACACACACACACACACACACACACACACACACACACACACACACACACACACACACACACACACACACACACACACACACACACACACACAGAGTACAAAATTACAGGAAAATGAAGACACACTGTTTACCCCCATGTCAAATAGTATGTTCATTGCTGATCACACTCAATTTGTTCACTGTACTTTGATCATTGTCTTTAAGTACGTAAGAGTAATCTCTCTCTCTCTCTCTCTCTCTCTCTCTCTCTCTCTCTCTCTCTCTCTCTCTCTCTCTCTTCTTCTTCTTCTTCTTCTTCTTCTTCTTCTTCTTCTCTCTTTCTGTCACTGTCTCTCTCTCCCTCCTTCCTCTCCCTCTCTCTCTCTCTCTCTCTCTCTCTCTCTCTCTCTCTCTCTCTCTCTCTCTCTCTCTTTTCTCTTTCTCCCTCCTTCCCCCCTCTCTCTCCCCACTTCCCTCTCTGTCTCTCTCTCTTTGTCTCTCTCTGTCTCTTTGACTCTACTTCCTCTCTCTGTGCCTCTCTCTGTCTCTGTCTCTCTCTGTCTCTTTGTCTGTCTCTGTCTCTCCATCTCTGTCTGTCTCTGCCTCTCTCTCTCTCTCTCCCTCTCCCTCTCTCTCTCTGGCTTAGGTGCGTGGATAATTTCCACGAATATTTACTGTTCTAAATTGATTTTTTTTCTCCTTTTTCATTCAAAGATTAAAGAGCATGATCCTCACAGTCCAACCCAAAGTTAAAACGGGCACAGGGCAAAACAGAGAACCCAGATCAAAGGAAACAAACACGGTGGCTGCACAATCACTTTCTCTGTTCAGATGTAATCTCTGGTGTTCCGTTTTCCCTGACGGCATCCACGTTCTTTTTGTATCTCCCTGTAATTTATTTCCCACTCTTTCCAGGTATCTTTCTTACCCATCTTTTTTTTTTCTTCCGAATTTTGTTGATATTTCTCTTACACTTTGTTTTATCTTCTTTTTGTCCTCTCTTTTTTTTTTCTTACCGATTTTTTTTTTTAACTTTCACCTGCACACACACAGAGACACAAACACAGACACACACACACACACACACACACACACACACACACACACACACACACACACACACACACACACACAGACTACTAAATTACAGGAAATAGAAGACACACTTTTTACCCCCATGTCAAATAGCATGTTCATTGCTGATCACACTCAGTTTGTTCACTGTTCTGTGTTCTTTTAGTACGTAAGAGTCCTCTCTCTCTCCCTCCTTCCTCTCTATCTCTCTCTTTTCCTCTCTCTCTGTCACTCTCTCTCTCTCTCTCTCTCTCTCTCTCCCTCCTTCCTCTCTCTCTCTCTCTGTCTGTCTGTCTCTCTGTCTCCCCCTACCTCTCTCTCTCTCTCTGTCTCTCTCTCTCCCTCCTTCCTATCTCTCTCTCTGTCGCTCTCTCTCTATGTCTTTCTCTCTCCCTCCTTCTTCTCTCTCTCTATCTCTCTTATTCTCCCCCCCTCTCTCTCTCCCTCCTTCCCCCTCTCTCTCCCCCCACCCCCGTCTCTCTCTGTCTTTCTCTTTCTGTCTCTGTCTCTCTCTCTCTCTCGTTTAGGTGCGTGGATAAATTTCCACGAATATTTACTGATCTAAATTGATTTTTTTTCTCCCTTTTCTTTCAAAGATTAAAGAGCATGATCCTCACAGTCCAACCCAAAGTTAAAACGGGCACAGGGCAAAACAGAGAACCCAGATCAAAGGAAACAAACACGGTGGCTGCACAATCACTTTCTCTGTTCAGATGTAATCTCTCGTGTTCCGTTTTCCCCGACGGCATCCACGTTCTGTTTGTATCTCCCTGTAATTTATTTCCCACTCTTTCCAGGTATCTTTCTTACCCCTTTTTTTTTTTTTTACGAGTTTTGTTGATATTTCTCTTACACATTGTTTTATCTTCTTTTTGTCCTCTTTTTTTTTTCTTACCGGTTTTTTTTTTAACTTTCACCTGCACACACACACACACACACACACACACACACACACACACACACACAGACACACAGACACACACACACACACACACACACACACACACACATACACACACACACGCACACACACACACACACACACACACACACACACACACACACACACAGAGACACACACACACACACACACACACACACACACACACACACACACACACACACACACACACACACACACACACACACACACAGAGTACAAAATTACAGGAAAATGAAGACACACTGTTTACCCCCATGTCAAATAGTATGTTCATTGCTGATCACACTCAATTTGTTCACTGTACTTTGATCATTGTCTTTAAGTACGTAAGAGTAATCTCACTCTCTCTCTCTCTCTCTCTCTCTCTCTCTCTCTCTCTCTCTCTCTCTCTCTCTCTCTCTCTCTCTCTTCTTCTTCTTCTTCTTCTTCTTCTTCTTCTTCTTCTTCGTCTCTCTTTCTGTCACTGTCTCTCTCTCCCTCCTTCCTCTCCCTCTCTCTCTCTCTCTCTCTCCTTTCTCTTTCTCCCTCCTTCCCCCCTCTCTCTCCCCACTTCCCTCTCTGTCTCTCTCTCTTTGTCTCTCTCTGTCTCTTTGACTCTACTTCCTCTCTCTGTGCCTCTCTCTGTCTCTGTCTCTCTCTGTCTCTTTGTCTGTCTCTGTCTCTCCGTCTCTGTCTGTCTCTGCCTCTCTCTCTCTCTCTCTCCCTCTATCTCTCTCTCTCGCTTAGGAGCGGGGATAATTTCCACGAATATTTACTGATCTAAATTGATTTTTTTTTTCCCCTTTTTCATTCAAAGATTAAAGAGCATGATGCCTCATAGTCCAACCCAAAGTTAAAACGGGCACAGGGCAAAACAGAGAACCCAGATCAAAGGAAACAAACACGGTGGCTGCACAATCACTTTCTCTGTTCAGATGTAATCTCTCGTGTTCCGTTTTCCCCGACGGCATCCACGTTCTGTTTGTATCTCCCTGTAATTTATTTCCCACTCTTTCCAGGTATCTTTGTTACCTATCTTTTTTTTTTCTTTTACGAGTTTTGTTGATTTTTCTCTTACATTTTGTTTTATCTTCTTTTTGTCCTCTTTTTTTTTTCTTACCGATTTTTTTTTTTAACTTTCACCTGCACACACACACAGACACAAACACAGACACAGACACACAGACACACACACACACACACACACACACACACACACACACACACACACACACACACACACACACAGGGAGAGAGATACAAAATTACAGGAAAATGAAGACACACTGTTTACCCCCATGTCAAATAGTATGTTCATTGCTGATCACACTCAATTTGTTCACTGTACTTTGATCATTGTCTTTAAGTACGTAAGAGTAATCTCTCTCTCTCTCTCTCTCTCTCTCTCTCTCTCTCTCTCTCTCTCTCTCTCTCTCTCTCTCTCTCTTCTTCTCTCTTTCTGTCACTGTCTCTCTCTCCCTCCTTCCTCTCCCTCTCTCTCTTTCTCTCTCTCCTTTCTCTTTCTCCCTCCTTCCCCCCTCTCTCTCCCCACTTCCCTCTCTGTCTCTTTGTCTCTCTCTGTCTCTTTGACTCTACTTCCTCTCTCTGTGCCTCTCTCTGTCTCTGTCTCTCTCTGTCTCTTTGTCTGTCTCTGTCTCTCCGTCTCTGTCTGTCTCTGCCTCTCTCTCTCTCTCTCCCTCTCTCTGGCTTAGGTGCGTGGATAATTTCCACGAATATTTACTGTTCTAAATTGATTTTTTTTTCTCCTTTTTCATTCAAAGATTAAAGAGCATGATCCTCACAGTCCAACCCAAAGTTAAAACGGGCACAGGGCAAAACAGAGAACCCAGATCAAAGGAAACAAACACGGTGGCTGCACAATCACTTTCTCTGTTCAGATGTAATCTCTCGTGTTCCGTTTTCCCCGACGGCATCCACGTTCTGTTTGTATCTCCCTGTAATTTATTTCCCACTCTTTCCAGGTATCTTTGTTACCCATCTTCTCTCTCTCTCTCTCTCTCTCTCTCTCTCTCTCTCTCTCTCTCTCTCTCTCTCTCTCTCTCTCTCTCTCTCTCTCCCTCTCTCTCTTACGAGTTTTGTTGATATTTCTCTTACAGTTTGTTTTATCTTCTTTTTGTCCTCTCTTTTTTTTTCTTACCGATTTTTTTTTTTAACTTTCACCTGCACACACACACACACACACACACACACACACACACACCAATCTGCATGCAGTTTAAAAAAAAAAAAAAAAAAAAAAAAAAAAAAAAAAAAAAAATCAATTGAACAGCAAGTTGAGCGCCCAACCCATTCTTATTATCCCAGTTAATTAACGAGAACGGATCAGTTACAGGCCTGTTGACAGCTAGGCTAATTGCTCTAATCAACACAGTGGTGCTAATATCCAATTTCCCTTTCGCGGGTTTCTGGGTTGAAAATCAGGTCCGTTTCTCTGATGCCTTTTGGTTCCAGGTGGTGTGAGCAGGCATTAAAGGAACAGGACCGGACGTCATTGTTCTGTAATCTGTCTCTGTCCCAATACCTCGAATGGTTTTGCATTCACGTGGTGTGTGTGTGTGTGTGTGTGTGTGTGTGTGTGTGTGTGTGTGTGTGTGTGTGTGTGTGTGTGTGTGTGTGTGTCTGTGTGTGTGTGTCTGTGTGTGTGTGACACAGAGAGAAAGTGTAGTGTGTGTGTGTGCGTGTGTGTGTGTGTGTGTGTGTGTGTGTGTGTGTGTGCGTGTGTGTGTGTGTGTGTGTGTGTGTATGTGTGTGTGTGTGTGTGTGTGTGTGTGTGTGTGTGTGTTCGTGCGAACGAGTTGTGCGTGCGTGCGAGTGAGTGCGTGTCTGTGTGTGTGTGTGTGTGTGTGTGTGTGTTAGAAAGAGAGAGAGTGAGTGAGAGTGAGAGAGAGAGAGAGTGAGAGTGAAAGAGAAAGAGAGAGAGAGAGAGAGAGAGAGAGAGAGAGAGAGAGAGAGAGATTGAATGTTATCTCTAGTGACACTCCGGCTCATTCTCTACTCTCCGCATAAGCACCGTTGATTGAAGATGAAAAGTCCTATATCTGTGAAAGTAATACACTCTTTTCGCTGAATTTAGATACACTCGAAATCACTGGCCAGTTGTACTATCATAACTCTTGATAGTGAGCATCACATTAACCAAAAGACTTCGGTGCGATGGTAGTGTCCAAGTTGTCACTTTGTATGATTTTTTTTTCTACTTGTCCAGTACTGTTAACGATAGGATGGTTTCGAACAGAGAGTGTTATGAGTGTGTGCGTAAGTTTGTGCGTGAGCTCGTCTGTTTTTTTTTGTTTGTTTTTTTGTTTGTTCGTGTGTGTGTGTGTGTGTGTGTGTGTGTGTGTGTGTGTGTGTGTGTGTGTGTGTGTGTGTGTGTGTGTTTCCCCAAAAGGAACGCATCAGTTCAACCCTTCACATCTCTATTCTTTGTTTCCTGAAAATATGAGTGTGAATCTGGTTAGGGTTAATGTTAAATGCTTTTTTTAAGGATTGCTATTTCTTTTCCTTTCTGTTTCTTGCTATGTGTATTTTTTAAATGTTGCCTTGAGTATTATCTGCATATATATATATATATCTATATATATCTATCTATATATATCTATATATATATATATATATATATATGTGTGTGTGTGTGTGTGTGTGTGTGTGTGTGTGTGTGTGTGTGTGTGTGTGTGACCAAGCGCTATGCTTGCTCCAATATTTGCCTCACGCACAAGCTGTATTAGCTTGCCTCACGCACAAGCTGTATTAGCTTGCCTTATGCACAAGCTGTATTAGCAGACGACAGTCTTCCCTCCTTACCCGCGTCCAGAATGTGTGACGTCACTCCGCTTACATCATTTTGTTCTGGCCAGACAGCCTGCTCACGGCTGGCCCAGTGTCATCGCGGTACGTCATTGGCTGAGAGCAAACTTGTGTTTCTGTTCCACCGTAATTAATTAATAACTATTTTGTCAGATCAGTAAACTACAAGTATCATATACTGGCAGAATCGTCGTAATTCCATCTTTAAGTCTGTTCCATTTATGTTTGCCTACGTTGAACTGATTTAACGCAGTTTGTAATTTTCAGCGATGAGCTCGTTAAAACTGACCCTGTTCAGGTGACTTAAATTAAGATTATAAATTTATCTTAAATAACCAACACTTCATTTTATACTCATTATAAAGTAGGTATTGAGCTCTTTCTTTTGCAACTTATCCGACGTAAATCGGTTCAGGAATCATTTAGAAATCTGTCACTGAACACCTTTAAACAAACACAATTGTCATCAGTCTCCGTGATTAGTGACGATCTGCTCGCAAGCACACGTGACGCACTTTGCGTCCGCTAAACTTGCATAAATTGGCACAGTGAGGGATGAGTGGTCATTTCATACCTGCTCAGTCATCTGACCAGAGCCTGCTGTCTCTCTCTCTCTCTCTTGCTGCGTCGAGCAGTGTGTTGTGTCGTGTGTGTTCCCACAACGGCTGACACCTCGCTAGGTATTGCTGTAAGTACTAGTGTGTAGAATGTGTTGATTTGTAAATTGTATTATTCAACATAGTACTTGTGTTCATATGAGTATGTTCACTTATTGCTTTGTTCAGTTAATTTTTTGTTCAGTTATTGCTTTGACATGTTAGTCACAGCTCGGCTATGATTGATCTAAATAATTGCCATGTCGTCATCTGCATGGAGCAGTGTTCCATTTGATTCTTAACGTCACAGTCAGTGACGTCTCTGGACACTAATAGTTTGTTTGGGAATATTCTAGTGGGTGCATATGATGCGTTCTTTCTCATTTGCTGTCACTGATGGCTACAGTGTTTCACTGATTCTCAGTACTCTAAGATGTGTGTAGTATTCTGCTGTTGTGATTACAAGATAGTGTTCGATTAATACCAGTTATTGGTTAAAGCCACCTGGTATGTATCAGTCTGTTAACTGTAATTTAGTTATCATGCTCTCTCCTATACAGCTTACTCCAGTATAGTGCAACATGATAAACTGATTCATTTGAGTCACTTTGACACAGTATAAGCTTTATCTAATCTATACTGTCAGTGTACTTTCACCAAGTCAGCATCGCTTCAATCACTTTAACTGCACTATTCAAATGTATTAGGAATGTCATTTGATGTCAGCGTTTGGTCAACAGTAACACCGTCAGCAACAGCACAAACAAAGCAACAAACAAAATCATAGATGTCCGAAAACCTTCAACGGCCATAGGAAAGGGTTGTTCTTGGCTAAAAAAGTTTGTTGAAGAATCCATTTCGATAGTAAAAGCAAATAAAACTGCACGCAGGAAAGAACAAAAAAAAAAAAAAAAAAAAGTGGCGCTGTAGTATCGAGCGACGCGCTCTCCTTGAGGAGAGCAGCCCGAATTTCACACAGAGAAATCTGTTGTGATAAAAAAGAAATACAAAATACAAATACAATGGCTTGGCATAAGAAGGTGGGCCAGTCCTTTCCTTCTGTCGTTTCAATCTTCCCCAGCCGAGTTCAGGTATCCATTCACACCTGGGATGGGTGAAGAAAACCAGAGTAAAGTGCCTTTCATACAGACACCCCCCCATGCCGAAACAGGTCCTGGGACGCTGTTAATTAACTCACTCAGTACGGCCAGTCCTCTCTTCTCCTCTACACAGACCCATCGGATGTCCAGTGGGTGTCTGAATGACCCAACTTTAGCTTCCGTCGTCAGAATTGTGGTATTCTTTGTCAACATTCACCTCTTCAGTATAACAGCTTTCCGCTTGCAGTATTTTGATGATGGTAATTGGGGTGAAACGCTGTTAACGTCGTCTCTTTTGCCGTTCGTATGGAGAGAGTTAACTGGTCAACTCTGGATCAGAAGTCCAACGCTGGATCACTTCTGTGACGACGCTCTCATTAACCCTTTCACCGCCAAGCTCGCATTTATGCACAGGTGTGGTAGAGGACCATGTCACTGAAAGGGGACCATTCATTTGTCTGTTATCCATGAACCTACTTAATCTTCGATGGTAGGATAGGCCGTATTTTCTATACATCGCAGGGGGGATCCCCAGCTATTCTTAGCCACTGTCTTTTCTGTGTTAATACCACAAGGAAATTGTAGTACTCTAAATTGACTGTCGGTGAAAGGGTTAAGGGTTTTGTTGTTGTTGTTGTTGTTGTTGTTGTCCTCTTGCCCTCAGTGACAATAAACTGCCGTCAATGTCAGTGTCAGTGCCAAAAGGTCAGCACCACCACTACTTCCGTCTCCATAATTACAGACGTCATCACAGCTGTTACAATCACCACCACCACCAAAGCTACTACCACTGCCAACACTACCACCACCACCACCAAAACACCATAAGTCCTGTCCTCAAGTATACATACAAGGAATTAACTCCCCCCCCCTCTCTCTCTCTCTCCTTGTGTGTGTGTGTGTGTGTGTGTGTGTGTGTGTGAGAGAGAGAGAGAGAGAGAGAGAGAGAGAGAGAAAGATAAAGAGAGAGAGAGAGAGAGAGAGAGAGAGAGAGAGAGAGAGAGACAGACAGACAGACAGACAGACAGACAGACAGAGAAAATCAGCATTGTGTTGTGTCGTTTCGTTTCGTGTAGTGCGATTTAGTGTTGCATTGCATTACTTTTAAAATTTTTTTTTACAAATATCATTATGTGTGAAATTAGGGGCCGTAATTCCCTTCTTAATGAGATTCGCTACAGTGCAGCAGCACCTTTTGTTTTCAGTCTGCCATTGCACTAACATTTGTTGTTTTACAACGACATGGGGGATTCCCTTCAGAACTATTACCAGCGACAGCTCTTTTCGTTAACAATAACCTTGGGTTATGTCACATGCGCCAAGTGCATGCTGCACACGGGACCTCGGTTTTATCGATAGTCTCCTCACCCGACAAAACATCTTCAAACACCCAGACTCTCATTCGTTCCGCTCTTGACTTATTCATTGCCTTGTTTTAATTTCGCTTTCCCCGTTTCAACTCCTGCACCATCTCTTACCCCCCACGCGATGCTTGTTTATGGTCAATTGAAATCTCTCTCTCTCTCTCTCTCTCTCTCTCTAGGGAGCATTTTATTTTATCAAGTCGACCTCGAGGAGAAAGTTATGGTGTGCTATGGTGGTATGTTGTGTGTGTGTGTGTTACGTAAACAATGGAGGAAACTATGTGGAAAACTTGTTGCGGATGGTGGGGTTTAAAAAAACAAAAACAAAAAAAAAATGCTCGGTAGCTGATGCATGAGCTGTCGTGTTATGTGTGTTTGTCTGAGTGGATGTTTTTTGAGTGGATGTGGGGGGTGAGG
>NC_134886.1:19850384-19857884 GCF_041734735.1 Babylonia areolata | reverse complement strand
ATATCAATAAACACAAATACAGAACTACATATGTGAATGCAGACGGAAAGAAAAACACTAAGCATGTGACTATATCAATAAACACAAATACAGAACTACATTTGTGAATGCAGACGGAAAGAAAAACACTAAGCATGTGACTATATCAATAAACACAAATACAGAACTACATTTGGGAATGCAGACGGAAAGAAAAAACACTAAGCATGTGACTATATCAATAAACACAAATACAGAAAAGTACATATGTGAATGCAGACGGAAAGGAAACGGACGTGAACAGATGCTGTCATCAATTTTGTTTTCTGAAGATCTAGAGGGAGAGACACAGAGAGATAGGGAGAGAGAGAGAGGAGAGAAAAGGGGAGGGAGAGAGAGAGAGGGGGGGAAGAGATGGGGAGGGAGAGAGAGGGGAGAAAGAGGGGAGAGAGAGACAGAAAGAGAGGAGAGAGAGACAGAAAGAGAGAGGGGGAGAAAGAGGGGAGAGAGAGAGGGGGAGGGAGAGAGAGGGAAGAAAGAGTGGAGAGAGAGAGACAGAAAGAGAGAGGGGGAGAAAGAGGGGAGAGAACGAGGGGGAGGGAGAGAGAGGGGGAGGCAGAGAGAGGGAAGGAGAGAGAGAGGGAGGGGGAGAGATGGGGAGAAGATGGGAGAGAGAGAAGCGGGAGGGAGAGATTGAGGGGGAGGGGGGCAGAGAGAGAGAGAGAGAGAGAGAGAGAAAATGAGAGGGGGAAAAAACGAAAAAGAAGGGGGGAGAAAGAGGGGAAGGGGGGGAAAGAGGGGGAGGAGGGGGGGGGGGGGGTGGGGCCCTTGGAAAAAAACCGGGGCCCCCCGGTTTTTGGCCTCTAAAAACCCCATTTCCCCACCCGAACCCATTCCCCCCCCCCCCACCTTTCTCAATAACTTTCAAAGTCCCTTTTTAACCCTTTAACGACCGTTCTCCCAACACCATTGTGTAAGACGGCCCAAGGGAAAAAAATTCCGAGGCGAAGGGAAAACACAAAACCACACCACACACAACACAACACACCCCACCCCCCACCCCAAACAAAGCGCGCGCGCGCGCGCGGCACAACACACACACAACCCCCCCAAACAAAACCACAAAACAAAAAACACACCCCAAAAAATAAACACAAACACATTATTCACAAGCAAAGGGTAGAAACCCCGACAAAGGGGAAACTACAACAACAGACAACAACGTTTAAAGGGACTAACCACACATTAAACAAAAACCCCCAACCCCACACCCCACACACACACACGAAAAAACTCCAAAGCAAACCAAAACCCCACACCTATAACCACACCACACACACCCACACACACACACAACACACACACACCAAAAACCAAAACACACACACACACACACAAACAAATTGTGCGGGGGAAAGACATGAAGATGGGCCCAACAAAGCCAGATTTTCTGTCCAATGGAGGGCGTTTCCAAAAAATTTGGTTTTTTCTTGATTGGGGTTTCCCGGGGGGTTTTTCGTTGGCTACGGTTTCCGCCCCGGCCCCCCCCCCCCCCCCCCCTCCCCCCTCATTTTCAAAAGGGCAGGGTTGTTGTGAGAAATTTTTTGGGTGTTTTTTTGGGGTTGAGATTTGGGGTTTTGTAGTTTTTGTTTTTTGTTTATGACGATTATGTTGTTTTAAAACTGTTGTATTCGGATGTTTATGTCATGTAAATTTATACTGGTTTTGGGTTTTGGTGTTTGGGGTTATTGATGTTGAGATGAAAGAATGATGAATGATGGGTATGATGAAATGATGTTTGTTGTTTTTGTTGTTTTTTGTTTTTGTCGCTTCTAAGTTATGGGAACGGACAATTTAAAATAGTAGGGGGTTTTTGCCCTTTGTTTGTTGGGGGGTTCCGTTTGTTTTTTTGGGGTTGTTTTTTGTTTAAATTTAAGGGGTTTTCGTTGTTTTTTGTTGCACCAATGCTACGTTTAAATTTTCGTGACAAAAATTAGGGAAAATCAACCCCCATGGGTTTGGGGGATTACTGTTGTTTTTTTTATTATTGATGATGACGATGATATGAGATGATTTTCCCTTGTTGTTTTTTTCCAAAATTTTTTCACAGTGGGGACCCTTGGGAAAGGGTTTTGGGTCGTTTCCAAAAAGTTTAGGGGGGCTTGCATTTTTTTGGTGGGGGGGTTACGTTGATGACTATTTTTCTGCGTTTTCTCTTTTTGGGGTTCGTTAATTTTACAGTGAATCAATTTAAATTTCCCGTTTTGATTTTCCCGTTTCACAAAAAAGGGGCGTCACGGTTCGGGGAAATCCCCTACCTAAAAACCAAATTTTTCTAGGGTAATACATTAACACAAAAACCCAAATCGGGTTGTAACCTTGAGTTGGGGGTAAAATTGCTTGCACATCCCCTCCGAGTAATTTTTGGGTACCCTAATTTTTCCAAGGGGAGATTTTTTTGTTTTTGGGCCCGGGGGGGCTTTAAAAAAAAGCGGGCCCAAATCCGTGTTTGGGGCCCCCGGGGCCTCGGTTTTTCGTCACAAACCAAAAAACTACCCCAAAATTTTCCCGCAAAATTGGGGCAAAGGGCGAAACGGGGAAAAAAGAACCCAAAACCCCCACGGGCCCCTGGGTTTTTTTTTTTTTTTTTTTTTTTGGGGGGGGGGGTTTGGGGGGGTAGGGGGGGGGGGTGGGCCCGCGGGGGGGGGGGGGGGCAGAAAATCCCTTTTTAACCATCTGGGCCCCCCTCCGCCGAAAAAATTTTTGGAAAAGTTGCCCAGTGGAAAAGAAGACAAAAAAACAAAGAGGGACGCAAACTGCGGGCCCGGGCGGGCCTTTGGGCCCCCAAAAAGAGACCTCTTTTTACATACAACCCCACTCCCTCGGTCCCAAGAAAGGGGTTCAGCACAATTGGCTGTATCCTACTCCTCTCCTAATTATTATTATCCTAATCCTCTCCCCAAAAAAGGGCCCCTTTCCTGGGGAACGGCTACAACCCCTGACGGGAATTGGCCCGTCTTGCCTCCCCCAAATTTGGGGTATCGGGCCTACACACAAACACACACGCACACCACATACACACACACAAAAACACACACGCACAAAACACACACCCCAACACAAATACACACGCACACACACACACACACAAAAACACAACACACACACCAAAACACACACACCACACACACACACCCGAAGAGAGAGAGGAAGGGGGGAAAAGGAAAAGAGAGAAGAGAGAGAGAGAGAGAGAGAAGGGGAGAGACACCTACAAACACACACCCCACACACAAACACAACCCCACACACCAACCCCACACGGGGAAAACACTCAAAAAACACACAACCCCAAAACACACCAAACAACACCCCCACACACACACACACACACAACCACACCAACATAAAACAACACACAAAACACCATAAAGAAATTTAATATTAAAACAAAGAAGACAACGGACAAAAAGGGCAACAACAACAACAACAACAAAACCCCCAACACTTGGGACAGTGTGTTTGTGGTTTTGGTTTTTTGGGGGCGTGTGTGTGTGTGTGTGTGTTTTTGTGTGTTTGTTAGATTCAAGTCACTTGGGCTTTTTCAAACCCCTCAAATATGTTTATGAACTACGTACTTGGTAAAAAACGACACCATGGAAAAATTTTTTTTTTTTTTTTTTTTTTTTTTTTTTTTTTTGTATAAACATCATGTTTTTTTTTCTTTCTCCCCCTCCCACCTTAAACAAAGTAATAAAAACCCTTTTTCATTTTTGTTCTTGGTATAAAAAGGGGAACGAAATCAACCCGGGACCCTGGAAAATTTTCCCCACAGCTCGACCACAACAAAATTTAAAAAAACCCAAAAGGCGAGGGGGATTTTGAGGATAAACAACGCCCCAAGACCCAAAGATATTTAGTTCCAAAACCCCACCCCACGCTGGGTGGTGTAAAAGAGTTTAGGGGGCATTGGGGGGCCCCTGCCATAAAATAGGGGAAATTTGGGGAAGATGATGAAGATGATGATTAGAGTAAGTGGGGGTGGGGCGGTGGGAAAATTTTTTTTTTGGGACAAGGGGGGGGAAGGAAAACGACTTAAAGATCAAATCCACTCCTACGCTTTCCCGGTGAAGGGGGAAAAGAGGCAGACCGCAGCAGCACGTTGATTTTTAAAACAATCCGGGGGGGGGGGGCGGACGGCGGGGGGGGCGACGGGAGAAGATATGGAAAATTAAGCGGGGGGACAGCGACGACGGACCCATATGAAAAAATATTATGATGGGTGATTACACAAAACCGACGACGACGACCGACCCACGATATGGGGGAAATTAAAGAGGAAGGATTAAAAAAGGGGAAAAAAGGAAAAAAAAAGAAAAAAAAAGGGGGGGGGAAATTAGAAGACCGGTGCGGAAACTGCAAAAAGCCCGCTTTAATTTTCGTCTGCGCTTGGGTTGATAATGATGATTACATGAGGGGGGACGATATGAAAAAAATTAAAAGGGGGGAGGAGGAAGGAGAGGAAAGGGGGAGGGGGAGGAGGAGGAGGGGGTTTTAAACAACGGGGTAAAATTATGATACACGATGCGGGATTGCGCTGCACGCAAAGTGAAATTCAAAAAATAACACCCCCGAAAAAACGGACAAAAAGGGGCAAAAAAAACAAGCTGCTACTGCTTTTTCCCGCTGGGTGTGATAATGATGAAAATAGGAAAGGGGGGAGGAAGGGGGGAAGGGGATTTGGGGACAACGAAATTACGATTTATGAAACCAAACTTCCCTTATTGGCTTCTGCTGTTGGGTGGGTGCTTTATGCTGGTTTATTGGGTGGGGGGGTAAAGGGGTGGAAGGGTGGAGGGGAGGGAAAAGGGAGGAGAGGGGGAGGAGAAGAGATGAAGAGTGAGAGGAGGAGGGTGGTAATGAAGGAGGTACTGAAGACAGCCTTGTTTTCAGTTCCACCTCCAAAGCTCCGGAAAAGGAGAGAGAGGAGAATTATGAGCTGAATGGAATTGCAGCCTGCTGATAGTTGTGGCACGGTTCTTTCTTCTTTTTTTTTTCTTTTCTTTTTTTTTTCTGCTGGAAGATGAGTGCATCCTTAGTGTCTGCCGGTCGTCGGGGTATCATTCCCAGTGTGTCTGTGGGCGATACCATAGAGATCTAAACATCAGGTATTATTGTCCTTTTGTGTGCTGATACAGTGTGTTTGTCTGACTGTCTGTCTGTCTGTTTCTCTCTCTCTCTCTGCCACTCTGTATCTTTCGCTCTCTATCTCTCCCTCTGTTTCCTCTCTTTGTCTCTGTCTATGTCTGTCTGTCTGTCTCTCTTTCTCTCTCCCTGTTTCTTTGTCTCTCTCTCCGTCTCTATTGTCCTTGTTGTTATTCATTTATAACATTATTGCATTGTACATAAGCATCCATGCTTATGTTTGTACATGCTTATGTAATTTTGATATTGCTGTTGTGAATTTGACTCGCATTTTTATTCTTTTTTTTTTCTTCTTCTTCTCTCAATTACTATTCTTGCCCAGAGGGCCGGATGTAAACAAGTACTTTGTGCTTACTCCTTTACCCTCGTAAAATAAAAATTCGTTCGTTCGTTCGTTCGCTCGCTCGTTCTTTGTCTCAATGTTTCTGTCTGTCTGTATGTATGTCTGTCTGCCTGTCTATCTCTGTCTGTCTGCCTGTCTCTCCGTCTCTGTCTGTCTGTCTCTGTCTGTCTGTCTGTCTGCCTGTCCCTCTTTCTCTCCTTCTCTCCGTATGTGTGTGTAAAGGGGGTGGGAGTGAGGGTGGGAGGTGGGGGAAAAAAAAGGACACTTTGGGCATTCTGCTATGAGTCAGTATGCAATACGTTCCGAAGAGGGTGGGGGGTGGGGGGAGGGGGTGTGCAATAAGAAACAAACAACAAAATAAACAACAAGAAAACACACAGAATAATCAGGATCATGTACAGGAAGCAGATATTCCATTGGATTTCCGTGTCTGTCAGGATCATTCCCGGTGTGTGTGTGTGTGTGTGTGTGTGTGTGTGTGTGTGTGTGTGTGTGTGTGTGTGTGTGTGTGTGTGTGGGCGAAGGAGTGAAATAGCGGAGACACTGTATCCGTTCAGGAATTTCACAGATCTTCTCCGAGGATTTCAAGTGAAGGTTTTTGTTTGTTTATCTGTTTGTTTCGGTTGTTTCTTGTTCTTGTCGTTGTTGCTGCTGTTGTGTGTGAGGGGGGGGGGGGGGGGGGGAAGAAAGGCAGACACACGGATACTGATATTGTTTTATTGCCATTGACAATACTATCCTCTGGCAAGGGGGACAATGTATGAACACAAGAATAACGGCGGTATACACAGAAATTGACATATTGCTTAAAGTACAAAGAAAATCAATGACAAACAACAACAGCAAAATGATAAAATGCAACATATTGCTAAGATTAAAAGGGGGAAAAAAAAAAAGCTCGACCATCCCACTTTCTACAAATGTCATTCAGATTGGAACTGGCATCATGGTAACAGTGGGGTTTTTTTTTCGATAACTATAAGGCTCCCGAAGATAATTTCTTCATAATACGTACACATAAAAATGAAATGAGTTTCATCTCAGAGACACACAGACAAAGAAAGAGAGAGAGACAGAGACAGACAGCCAGAGAGAGAAAGAGACAGACAGAAAGAGAGAGAGAAAGAGAGAGAGAGGAGCAACTTATCCGTGTCTTTGTTTCTACCTTTGTCTGCCTGCCTGCCTCTGTGTGCTCTCGCTCTGTCTCTGTCTGTCTGGTCTCTCATTCTACTTCTCGCTCTCTCTCTCTCGCTCTCTTTCTCTCTATCTGTTTGTCTGTCTGTCTGTCTGTCTGTCTGTTTCTGTAACCAACTTCCGCTCTTGATCTCTCTCTCTCTCTCTCTCTCTCTCTCTCTCCCTCTGTCTCTCTCTCTCTCTCTCTCTCTCTCTCTCTCTCTCTTATCTTGGTCCAGTCATATTATGTCATTATGCAAAACCCTATCCAAAAAGATTTATCAGCTTTCCAGAATTAAACATTTTCTTGATTTGCATTGTAGAAAATTATTCTTTTTTGCTTATATTGAATCACATATTAACTATGCGTCAACACTCTGGGATTCAGCTAGCGATAATATACTAAAACCTTTACTAAGTCTGCATAGACGAGCTCTTAAATTAATCCTTCTGAAATCTTCATCACTGACTGCTGACGACTACAGACATTTAGATATTCTTCCCCTAAAGCTTAAACTTGAATACAACAAAGCAGTTTTTATTTTTAAAATCATGTCTAATTATGCTCCATCTTTGAGAGATAGATTTCCCACCACGCTAGTCCGCCAGACCAACAAGATTAAGATCCCCATTCCAAGAGTAGATCTGTTTAAATCCAGTCTCATTTATTCAGGAGGCTGTTTATGGAACAATATTTCATCCAATCTTAATGTTCAGAAAAGCATTCAAGAATTCAAAAAACATTACCATACACACCTTATGGACAAATATGTCAACAATCATACTTAACTTGACTTTATCTT
>NC_134886.1:19832884-19845384 GCF_041734735.1 Babylonia areolata | reverse complement strand
TATTTTTGTCATGTCCAAGTATGACTAATGGTTCAGTTAATTGCGCACCTCTCAAGGACATTGTCAGGGGGACATGGGAAATGAACGACATTGGGAGGACCACCGGACACGGAAGTAACTCGGGAAATACATCCAACTGGTCAAAGTAACAAGAAGTATATGAGATTGAAACAAACACACAGACAGACAAGCAAACATCTTGATTCGGAAAATATTAAACACTATACAAACAAAATACTGGACAAAAAAAACAACAACAAACAAACAAATTATATATATATATATATATATATATATATATATATATATATATATATATATATATATATATATATATATATATATATATATATATATAAACAAGCACAAACACGCACGCACCCCCCCCCCCCCCCCCACACACACACACCCTACACACACACACACACACACACACACACACACACACACACACACACACGCCCGCCCACACACGCACGCGCACACACACGCACACACACACACACACACACACACACACACACACACACACACACACACACACACACACACACACACACACGCACGCACGCACGCACGCACACTCCCCTCTTCCACCCAAACAACACTTCCCATCACCCCCCCCCCACACACACACACACACACACACACACACACCGCCTCCACCAGCCTCCCCTAGTCTTCCTGTCACAGTGTCACACGATATATGTTTTTACCGTAAAGCTGTCAATACAGACACGGCCACCGTCAGACAGAACGACGCACACCTCGCCACCAGGACATTTCTTTTGACTGGTTGGCAGACCGTTGCTGGAAGAAATGGTGCTGATTCCGCCTGGTGGTTATAGGGTGGGGAACTTTTTCTTCTGTATCTCCCAGGTCAACAGATGTACAGATCTGGTAGTGGCCTGAACCCCCTTTGAGTGTATACGGACGCGGAAGATCAAATACGTGCGTTAAAGATCCCACAATCCATGTCAGCGTCCAGTGGGTTATGGAAACAAGAACTACTTCTTCTTCTTCTTCTTCTTCTTCTTCATGCGCGGGCTGCAACTCCCACGTTCACTCGTATGCACACAAGTGGGCTTTTACGTGTATGACCGTTTTTACCCCCGCCATATAGGCAGCCA
Source organism: Babylonia areolata (assembly GCF_041734735.1). Lineage (NCBI taxonomy): Eukaryota > Metazoa > Mollusca > Gastropoda > Neogastropoda > Buccinidae > Babylonia > Babylonia areolata. Next base: position 19,844,254 of record NC_134886.1, on the reverse strand, counting down.
TACTCCGTTTTCGGGGATGAAACAAGAACATATCTGGCAGGCACACCCCCACCCTCCAGAAAACGGAGGATGACTACATACATGTCGGGTGTTGCACGTAAAAGCCCCCTCGTACACGAGTGAACGTGGGATTCACAGCCCACGAACGAAGAAGAGGAAGAGACACTGGCTCTGTGAAAGATTGGTCACGCGATCATGATTGAAGAAAACATACGATAGAAATTGGTCCCAGGGGAATTGGGAGGGGCGTGTGTGTGTGGGGGGGGGGGAGGGGTGGTGGTTAGAGTGAGAACAATGGGGGCGGCGTGAGTCAGAGAGAGAGAGGGAGAGGGAGAGAGAGGGGCGGGAGAGAGAGAGAGAAAGAGAGAGGGAGGAAGAGAGAGAGGGGGGGGCGGAGAGAGAGGGGGGGCGGAAGAGAGAGAGAGGGGGGAGAGAGGGGCGGGAGAAGAGAGAGGGAGAGGGAGAGAGAGGGGCGGGAGAGAGAGAGAGTGAGAGAGAGATTCAATATTCAAGATTCAAAAACTTTATTACTCAAGGATAAAGATTTTAGGCATCGCCCAGTCTTCCAATCTGTCCTTGTGACAACAATAACAATAACAACATTAACGATAAAGACACAAAAAATAATAGTTTTGTTAACACTGCTACATCCACTGCTACTACAACGAAGAGAGAGAGAGGGGAGGGGGCGGAAGAGAGAGAGAGAGGGGCGGGAGAGAGAGGGAGAGGGAGATAGAGGGGCGGGAGAGCGAGAGATAGGGAGAGAGAGAGAGAGAGAGAGAGAGAGAGAGAGAGAGAGAGAGGGAGAGAGACAGACAGACAGATAGACAGATAGATAGATAAATAGACAGACATACAGCAGACAGACAGAGAGACACACATAGAGAGGGAGAGAGAGTGGGGGAGAGAAAGGGAGAGAGACAGACATACAGACAAACAGATAGACAGACATACAACAGATACACAAATAGAGAGGGAGAGAGAGAGACAGTGGGGGCAGGGGTGGGGGGGGAGGGAGAAACACAGACAGACAGACAAATAGACAGACACACAACAGACAGACAGACACACATAGAGATGGAGAGAGGTAGGGAGAGAGGGGGGGAGAGAGGGAGAGAGAGAGATACAGACAGAAAAATAGACAGACATGCAACAGACAGATAGATAGACAGACAGACAGACAGACACAGATAGAGAGGTAGATAAGACAAGACAAGACAAATTCTTTATTTCGAGGATAATAGATAAGCACTGGTGTATTTTTGAACATCCAGTCTCCCGCCCTGAATGGGGTCTACACTACACAATATTTAATAAAATGAAAGACTTAGAGACAGACGGAGATACAGAGAGAGAGAGAGAGAGAGAGAGAGAGAGAGAGAGAGAGAGAGAGAGAGAGAGAGAGAGAGAGAGAGAGTATTATTTACAGGCTGAGAGAGAGAGAGGGGCGGGGGTTATTGACTCGCTGAGAGAGATAGTGAAAGAGAGAGAGAGAGAGAGAGAGAGAGAGAGAGAGAGAGAGAGAGAGAGAGAGAGAGAGTGAGAGAGAGATTCAATATTCAAGATTCACAAACTTTATTACTCAAGGATAAAGATTTTAGGCATCGCCCAGTCTTCCAATCTGTCCTTGTGACAACAATAACAATAACAACGTTAACGATAACGACACAAAAAATAATAATTTTGTTAACACTGCTACATCCATTGCTACTACAACGAAGAGAGAGAGAGGGGAGGGGGCGGAAGAGAGAGAGAGAGAGAGGGGCGGGAGAGCGAGAGAGAGAGAGAGAGGGGCGGGAGAGAGAGAGAGAAAGAGAGAGGGAGGAAGAGAGAGAGAGGGGGGCGGAAGAGAGAGGGGGGCGGGAGAGAGAGAGAGAAAGAGAGAGGGAGGAAGAGAGAGAGAGGGGGGCGGCGGAGAGAGAGAGAGGGGGGAGAGAGGGGCGGGAGAAGAGAGAGGGGGGAGAGAGGGGCGGGAGAAGAGAGAGGGGAGAGGGAGAGAGAGGGGGCGGGAGAGAGAGAGTGAGAGTGAGAGAGAGATTCAATATTCAAGATTCAAAACTTTATTACTCAAGGATAAAGATTTTAGGCCCTCGCCCAGTCTTCCAATCTGTCCTTGTGACAACAATAACAATAACAACATTAACGATAACGACACAAAAAATAATAATTTTGTGAACACTGCTACATCCACTGCTACTACAACGAAGAGAAAGAGAGGGGAGGGGGCGGAAGAGAGAGAGAGAGAGAGAGAGAGAGAGAGAGAGAGGGGGGGTGCGGGAGAGCGAGAGAGAGGGAGAGAGAGAGAGACAGAGGGAGAGAGACAGACAGACAGATAGACAGATAGATAAATAGACAGACATACAGCAGACAGAGACACAAATAGAGAGGGAGAGAGAGAGAGACAGAGGGAGAGAGACAGACAGACAGATAGACAGATAGATAGATAAATAGACAGACATACAGCAGACAGATACACAAATAGAGAGGGAGAGAGAGAGACAGTGGGGGCAGGGGTGGGGGGGGGAGGGAGAAACACAGACAGACAGACAGACAAATAGACAGACACACAACAGACAGACAGACACACATAGAGATGGAGAGAGGTAGGGAGAGAGGGGGGGAGAGAGGGAGAGAGAGAGATACAGACAGAAAAATAGACAGACATGCAACAGACAGATAGATAGACAGACAGACAGACAGACAGACACAGATAGAGAGGTAGATAAGACAAGACAAGACAAATTCTTTATTTCGAGGATAATAGATAAGCACTGGTGTATTTTTGAACATCCAGTCTCCCGCCCTGAATGGGGTCGACACTACACAATATTTAATAAAATGAAAGACTTAGAGACAGACGGAGATACAGAGAGAGAGAGAGAGAGAGAGAGAGAGAGAGAGAGACACAGAGAGAGAGAGAGAGAGAGAGAGCATTATTGACAGGCTGAGAGAGAGAAAGAGAGAGAGAGGTATTTACAGGCTGAGAGAGAGAGGGGGGCGGGGGTTATTGACTCGCTGAGAGAGATAGTGAAAGAGAGAGAGAGAGAGAGAGAGAGAGAGAGAGAGAGAGGTGTTGAATGGCTGAGAGAGAGAGAGAGAGAGAGAGAGAGAGAGAGAGAGAGAGAGAGAGAGAGAGAGAGAGAGACACACAGGCAGACAGAGAGGAGCATTGCGTGTTCCATCAAATGGATGAGAACGGACGTCCAGAGCTTCCGTGTTGCCGCCAATGAGGGGAGAGAACATTTGGGAGAGTGTGTGGCTGAACATGAGCATGGTAACATCTGAACAAAGAGAGAGAGAAAAAAAAAATAGTGCAGTCCCTTTGTTTTATCTTTCAAATTAACTTTTTTTTTCCCCTTTTAATAATTAATTAATTCATTTATTCGTTTATTTAGTTATCTATTTATTCTTATTCGTTCACGTATTAATTCCTTTATCAATTTCTTTCTTTTTTTTTTCTTTCTATCTTTTTTTTGTACGTTCTTATTCATTTGTTTGTTTATTTATTTATTTGCCTACTTACCTATTCATTTATTGATTCGTTTAGTTTATAGCTTGAAGGAAGTGTCGGTAGTGGTTTAACTTCCATTCTAATCTAATCGTGTCTTTGTTTGCTTTTCTGGTTTTTTTTTTTTTTGTTTTTGTTGTTGTTTTTTTTTGGGGGGGGTTGGGTTTAAAAAAAAAAAAAATTATCTATTTATTTACTGATTGATTGATTGATTGATTGATTGATTGATTGATTCAGTTATTTACGTTTCTCCATTTCTCGCCATTTCTCTGTTTCTGCTTCTCTGCCTGTTTGTTTGCTTGTCTGTGTTATCTGTGTCTCTGTCTCCCTCTCTCTGTGTCTCTCTGTCTCTGTCTGTCTCTCTCTCCCCGCCCTCTCTCTCTCTCTCTCTTTCTCACACACTCACTGTCTTTTCCTCTCTTTCTCTCTTTCCGTTTTGACCCAGAGGGCCGGATACCATAAAAAACAACAACAACAACAGCAACAAAAAACAATCAAACGCGAACTGTGTTTATTCCTTGACACTCCTCCATTTTGAATTTCGTTTTTTTCCTTTTTTTTTTTTTTTTTCTTTTTTTGTTTTTACGGTGCCAGTCCCAAAAGCAGGCCAGGTTCTTAGTAATGAGAGGCGGGGAAGAAAAGAGAGCCTGCGATTTGTATTGATGGAGCAAAATGCATGGATGAAATGAAAAAAAAAAAAAAAAAAAGATCTCACACACACACACACACACACACACACACACACACACTCACTCACTCACAATCACTCACAATAAGTCACAGTCGCTCACATGCTCATGTACATAAACACACACACACACACACACACACACACACACACACACAATCACTCACAATAAGCCGTAATCGCTCACATGCTCATGTACATAAAGACACACACACACACACACACACACACACACACACACACACACACACACAGACGACCCCAACACATCCCTGTCCACAATCAATTTCAGCCCAGTTCACAGAACACAGATCTATCCAAAACAAAAACAAAACAAAAAAAAAACAGACACACAAACACTAAACCAGCCAAACACATAAAACAAACATATGTCCCGTGGGATGTCCAGATTTAGAGTTCTTCTTTAGTCCTTTTCCTCAGAGCAATCAACTTCGGAGCCAATTAAACATCTTTTAATTTCCGGTTGATTAGCTAACGGGTCGAACTACTCCCAAGGTGTGTAAAAATACGCCACACTACAATCACTTTCCGAAACTTAATTAGGCTTCATTGATTAAGGAATGTCGATGTGTATTTGACTTGATCCATGACGGGCGCAATAGCCGAGTGGTTAAAGCGTTGGACTGTCAATCTGAGGGTCCCGGGTTCGAATCACGGTGATGGCGCCTGGTGGGTAAAGGGTGGAGATTTTTACGATCTCCCAGGTCAATATATGTGCAGACCTGCTAGTGCCTGAACCCCCTTCGTGTGTATATGCAAGCAGAAGATCAAATACGCACGTTAAAGATCCTATAATCCATGTCAGCGTTCGGTGGGTTATGGAAACAAAAACATACCCAGCATGCACATCCCCGAAAACGGAGTATGGCTGCCTTCATGGCGGGTTAAAAACGGTCATACACGTAAAATCACGTGGAGTGATGGCCTAGAGGTAATGCGTCCGCCTAGGAAGCGAATCTGTGTGCGCTGGTTCGAATCACTGCACAGCCCCCGAAATTTTCTCCCCCTCCACTAGATCTTGAGTGGTGGTCTGGACGCTAGTCATTCGGATGAGACGATAAACCGAGGTCCCGTGTGCAGCATGCACTTAGCGCACGTAAAAGAACCCACGGCAACAAAAGGGTTGTTCCTGGCAAAATTCTGTAGAAAAATCCACTTCAATAGGAAAAACAAATAAAAGTGCACGCAGGAAAAAATACAAAAAAATGGGTGGCGCTGTAGTATGGCGACGCGCTCTCCCTGGGGAGAGCAGCCCGAATTTCACACAGAGAAATCTGTTGTGATAAAAAGAAATACAAATACAAATACAAATACAAAAGCCCACTCGTGTGCATACAAGTGAACGTTGGCGTTGCAGCCCACGAACGAAGAAGAAGAAGAAGAAGAAGAAGAAGAAGAAGAAGACTTGATCCATGACAGACGGACAAAGAGAGGTCAGGAGGAGGAGGAATTTTGTTTAATGTCCCGTCACACATATCGGTGATTGAAGACATTTTGTTAAAGTATTTATGAATACATTTGAGTATTATCGGTTAGAAGGGGTGGGAGATGTGAATGAATGGAGGGTTGGGGGAAACTGGGCAAATGAGGGTGAAATGTGGGTGACATTTGGAAAAAAAATAAAAAAAAATCTAAATACAATTACAGGAAATTACTTCAAGGACTTCGTAAAAGAGAAGTCGTTAAACTGACAAGCAAAACAACTGATAATGAATGCAAAAAGTCAAAAAGTCAAAAGGAGAGGTGAGGAGACTGTCCAAGTCATAGAATAAGAATAACTTTATTATCTCCAACTGGAGAAATTTGGTCAGGTGCATTGTCACAACATAGACAAGTAAACAACATGGGGAACATAAATGTAAAAGTCAACAACAGCTTTTACGAATATTACGAAGACACAAATGTAAAAATGCAGGTAATAACTGGTATTCTTAATGTAAAAACATAGAGAATTAAACATTATTTTGAATATAATTATAAGCATAGTCTACTATATTGCACATTGATTATAATAGACAGATACGATAAGAATAGAGATAAATTGCGGAAAACCACAACCAGATAATCAGCACCCACCCGCTTCCACCCACCCCCTTATGTATGTATGTATGTATGTCTATGTATGTATGTATGTATGTATGTATGTATGTATGTATGTATGTTCTCTCTCTCTCTCTGTAAATATGTCTCTCTCTCTCTCTCTCTCTCTCTCACGCTCTCGCTCTCTCTCTGTTTTATCTCCGATGCCAAAGGCTCTGACTTGAACAAGTAGCCTGTCTGTCTGTCTGTCAATCTGTCTCTCTGCTTGTCTGCCTGCCTACTTGCCCGTATGTCTGTCCGTCCAACTGCGTTCTTGTTTCTCTCCCTCCCCCCCCCCCCCCCCCGCCCCCTACCCCCACGTCCCACCTCCCTTCTGTGTTTTATCTCCGGGGCCAATGCCCGTGACTTGAACATGTACCCTTCTATTGACTGCACCCACCCGCAGTGTATAAATATGTCCGTCACTGCCATTGGCCAGATCGCTTGTTATTCTGACCAACGGTGTGTTAGCTGTCAGACAGTGACGGATCCTTTCGACTCTTCGGCTCAATCTGAAGATGTTCATTCGAGTAGGTGGGTGGGTGCGTTCTGTTGTTGTTGTTGGTGGTGGTGGTGGTGTGTGTGTGTGTGTGTGTGTGTGTGTGTGTGTGTGTGTGTGTGTGTGTGTGTGTGTGTGTGTGTGTGTGTGTGTGTGTGTGTGTGTGTGTATCTATCTGTATCTCTTCTTGCTATACAATTTCCGTGTTCTATATCTATCTATCTATCTATCTTAGAAAGAAGAAGACCGCTCGGATATTCGACCAAAAGCAGGCTTTCAACAGCCAGCGAAACACGTGTCTTGAGTATTGCAGTCACAACTGGGCAACAGTCGTCCACGGAGTTGTATCATCTTCTTCTTCTTTCTCCTCCTTCTCCTCTTGTTGATGTTGTTGTTGGTGTTCTTTTTCGTCTCCTTCTTGCTTTTCTTTTTGTTCGTCTCTGAGTTTTGTTTTTCTTGTTGTTGGTTTTGTTTTTGTTCTTGTTCTTGTACTTTTTTTTTCTTTTGATGTTGTTGTTTCTTGTTGTTGTTGTTGTTGTTGTTCTTCTTCTTCTTCTTGTTCTTCTTCTTCTTCTTCTTCTTCTTCCCTCGTCACACACCAAACCAACCCCTGTAAAACACACCATCATTATCATCATAGCGGTGTGGGTCCGTATGCTTTTCGTGATTTCCTTTCTTTCTTTTCTTTCTTTCTTTCTTTCTTTGTTTTTTTCTTTCTTGATTTTCATCAGCATAGTTATTACCATCATCTCTATGTCTCTCAGTGTGATTTTTCTTCTTTCTCTCTCTTATTTTTTTTTTCTTGTTTCTTTTTCATCTTGTTTCTGTTTTCTTTCTGTTTGATTATATTTATTTTCTTCCTCCATTCATTCTTTCTTTCTTTTTCTTTCTTTCTTTTTTCATTCCCCTTTCCCTCTCCACCAAAGGACATGTTTTAATACAGGCTATCACTGTAACTTCTTTATTTCTTTCTCTCTTTTTTTTTTTTTTTTTGTTCTCTTTCTTTCATTGTTTCCTCAGTTTTTTCTTTTACTCCATACCGAGCGACACGCTAATGCACACCAGTTTTCGAATACCCCATTATTTGTTCGCCTTTTGCCAGGATTGCTGGCAGACACTAACATCTGTAAGTGTCCGGGTTGTTAGTGTCCATATTGCCCAGACCCATTGCCGCTTGGACAAGACAACGAACACCGTAGTTACAGCTCTTGCACCGATCTTTTTTCGGAGAAGACTGGAATCGTGGCTGTCTGATTGCGCTGGGATGTTCTGCTGCTCTCATGTCTTCTTCTTCTTCTTCTTCTTCTTCTTCTTCTTTCTCTTGTTTTTTCTTGTTCTTCTTGTTGTTGTTGTTGTTCTTCTTCTTCTTCTTGTACTTGTTGTTGTTCTTCTTCTTCCTTTTCTTGTTCTTCTTCTTCCTTTTGAAGGTGGACACGTGGCCTGGTGGTAATACGCCAGACGAGGAAGTGAGTGTTCACTGGTTCGAGTTCCATATACCCCATAATTATACTGACCTCCTCACCCACCCACCCACCCACCCACCTACCCAATTAACCACCCCGGTAGACATGAGATTCGCTCCACTGTGTCAGCAGCCCAAGTGCAGTCCGAATTGCACGCAGAGAGATACGCTATGACAAAAAGCAACAAGAAGAAAACAATACAATGCAAAGCGATACGATACGATTCGATACATACGACACGACACGACACGACACGGCAAGTACGGTACGATATGGCACGACACGATTCGAAACAAAACGACACGATAAAATACAACACGATAGCTGCAATACAACATACTGCAATACTACAATGCAATGTAATATGACATAATACGATGCAATGCAATGCGATGCAGTACAATTTAGTGCAATACAATACAACACAATGCAATTCAACGCAACACGATGCAATGCAATGCGACACACTACACTACACTACACTAAACTACATTACACTTTTTTTTTTCTTTTTCTTTTTTTTTTTTTTTTTTTTTTTTTTTTTTTTTTTTTTTCAAGGCCTGACTAATCGCGTTGGGTTACGATGCTGGTCAGGCATCTGCTTGGCAGATGTGGTGTAGCATATATGGATTTGTCCGAACGCACTGACGCCTCCTTGAGCTACTGATACTGACACACTACACCACACTACACTACACTCCACTACGATGCAATTTGAGACGATACCATTTGATACAATACCCTGTCTCTCTTTCCCCCCCCCCCCCCCCCCACTCTCACTCTCTCTCTCCTTCTCACCCCTCACACCCTCGGTATAGCTGATGCTTGAAATGGCTTGTTCCTCCATTACTTTGACCTTATCATTTGACCATCCTTGCCGGATGAAGAACAAAAGTTACCAGAATAACACACACAGAAAAAAGCACTTTCGCACAGTGGGAGTGTGCGAGAAAGCAGCCCCTGCGGGCTGAATGCAATACCGGATGTTGACTGAGAGTCCTATTTTAGTGACCCTTCACTGATACTTTACTGTGGCTTAGTGGTTAGAATAGAATAGAATATGTCTTTATTACCGAGTGTAAGGTGGTCATAAAGAATATTTGGGGGTGGGGGGGGGGGGATAGTATATAACAAGATACGAACATAAATCGAAAATCATACACAAACATAAATACAGCAGAAATTAGGATACGTACAAGTGCATATCAATATAAAAACTTGTGCATACTCACACATGCACGCACTGCACACACACACACACACACACACACACACACGTTTGAACAGAAGCTGCATAGTACATGTGGATGGGGATAGAGCTAGTGATTGAAAAAAAAAAAATCCCAGGATTTTGGTCCGCGACGCAACACAGCACAGCACAGCACAGCACAACACAGTACAACACAGCACAACACAATACAACACAACACAACACAACACATTTCAATACAATACATCTTTATCAATTCAACTAAAAATTATACGCGCATTCACAGGCTCAACAGTCACACCATACAGTCTGTTTGCGCAGTTACGGATACGACAAACGTTGAACTTACGAGAGAAAAGAAATAAAAATATATGTAGCTGAATTAAAACATGAAAGTAATAAAACCCTGCAGCTTGATTTGTCACACAGTGAAATAAAATAACATATATTAAAACAACGAATAAGAAAAAAAAAAGAAAAAAGGTGGACAAAAAACAAAACAAAAAAACAGCGTCACCGTTATGAAATCGTTATCAGTGGCATGTTCCTTTTTCTAAAAATAAATAAATAAATAAAATAAAATAAATAAATAAAAATCTTGCAAGCCATAGAAGAAAGACGTTCTAATTTTTAACACATACATTGTTTCCAAAATATTATTTCCAAAATAAGAAACCCCTTTCTGAATTAATCATTGGGAATTCTTAATATCACTGCTGCAATGGGTCTACCTAAAACATGTTTGTCTGTTTGTTTGTTTGTTTGTTTGTTTGTTTTCTACCCGGAACTTAAACCTCTGGTGTAAAACCACATCAGAATACAAGCACAGAAATATTGAGGTTGTGAGTACACCCAGCATTTTATGAGAACTCTTTCCACTCTCTCGTTTTAACTTACCGGATCAATTTTGTGTCAGACTACTCTCTGCTGTTGAATTGGATTGGCTGGGTGAAAGCCTCTCTCTCTCTCTCTCTCTCTCTCTCTCTCTCTCTCTCTCTCTCTCTCTCTGTGTGTGTGTGTGTGTGTGTGTGTGTGTGTGTGTGTGTGTGTACTACGTGGCTGTCCACTCAATCATTGTATTGTTTCTCTCTCTCTCTCTCTCTCTCTCTCTCTCTCTCTCTCTCTCTCTCTCTCTCTCTCTCTCTCTCTCTCTCTCTCTCTCTCTCTCTCTCTCTGTGTGTGTGTGTGTGTGTGTGTGTGTGTGTGTGTGTGTGTGTGTGTGTGTGTGCCTGTCTGTCTGTCTGCGTGTGTGCCTACGTGATGTGCGTGCGTACGTGTGTGTGTGTGTGTGTGTGTGTGTGTGTGTGTGTGTGTGTGTGTGTGTGTGTGTGTGTGTGTGTTGGCAAATGTGCACGTGTGTTTGCCTGTTGAACTCGTTAAGAGTTTTTTGGCCGTGTGGGAAGTCGTTCTGCTTCAATTAGGCGTTTGTTTATTTCGTGCTAGTTTCCTTCGCTTGCTGGGCTTTTTGACTTAACGTGCGTAAAAAGTGTGAGTCTATGTCACGACCCAGTGTGTGTGTGTGTGTGTGTGTGTGTGTGTGTGTGTGTGTGTGTACGTGCATCGGTGATTTTCAGCCATATCTTCCATTGACAACGATTGGTGGCCTGCGAACCATACGTGTTTGATACGAATAAGACCTCTGAAGTCATCCGTCATGTATTGTTTTTTGATATGGTAAGCAGGGTGAGAGGTCAAATGTCGAGGTCATTCTTTGCCAAAATACAAAACGCTTGACAAAGACATCCTATCAACATGGAATTGCGACTGTTCATAGATACGGCTTGATCCCAGGATAGACTGAACGTGCTAGGTAAAAGGTCAAGGTCATAACATGTCATGGCATGTTGATAGGGAAAATAAAATCTACGCACATCAAAAGACAATATTCTTGAATTATGGTAC